>NC_064886.1:39930762-40250473 GCF_929443795.1 Astur gentilis | reverse complement strand
GCCCCCCTTGGTTGTTAACTTCTGTTCATTGCATTATTTTTCTTTTCTTGAAATAGATGTTTTCACAGGCATTAAAAAAAAAATAGATATTTAAAAAATTAAATACAGCAATTATATATCTAGAGAGAGAACTGCTTGTTTGTTCACTGGTCCTGAGTTTGCAGTTTTTACTAATATTTTACAGCTTAATTCTACTGATTCATCCCCTCTGAGAACAAAAGTATCCTGTGAAGGAAAAAAAAATTTCCTGTGTTTGTTTTTAATTGGTTGTAGGTTAGATCTTTAAGGACAACAGAACAAATGTTTCTTATATATCAAGAAGGAAATACTTTTACTCTTTTTACCATTAGGTCAAACCTCAAAGGGCAGGATAAAAACTTGATGTTTCCTTGTGGTTTCTTTTCCCATTGTTTCTTAAGTTACCTTTCTAATCTCTGGTAAGCTTCTTGTAGGGCCAACAGCTACTTCTATCACAAAACGACATGACATTTCCTAGGCTCTCCTGAGAGCTTGTATGTAGAGATTTAAACCATGGTATGGGGCTTCAGGCACAAATGGGCATGCAAAATGGTACATAGAAACACCTGGCTTCTTTCAAATATCTTCAATATTGCTTAGGTCAGAACTGTTTGGTGCGCCATGTAGAAAGTCATGGCTACTTAACCTGTATTTTAATATTTTATGCATTTTCATTTGGAATAAGTCAGAGTCTGTTATACATTCTCAAAAGATCCTACATGTCCAGGTTGGGCAGCAAAAGACTTAATGGTATAAATTTCTTGCAAGATTCCCCTGTATTCAGTCACTGTAAGGTGTATGTGCCTGTGCAATAGGAAAAAGGACATTCAGTCCCTTTTCTACTCCATCCAGTTGGAGTAGAAAGGGAGCAGCAGCTGAGGGGGGAAATGGGAGGCGATAAGAAGTGAAGCCCTGTGGTGTTCAGGCTGGTGTATTCCCTCATGCCCAAAGCAGAGCAACGTGCATCCTTCATGCACTATAATACAGCCTGCACATATAGTAACTAATCTAGGAAGCCCAGCCTAGCAGGGGGCTGCTCACAGAAGTGGTCTTGGTTTAGTGCATCACTATAACTCAGTCTTTACAGTACCTTTCTGTTGTATCTATTACTTGAAAGGCACTGGAAATAGGTGTCTGATTTTTCTCACTGGTCTTTCTTGAGGGCTGTTTATTAATCCAACTCTTACTCTCAAACCTTGGGAGACATTAGGCTCTGACTGAAACCTTGTATTGTATTTACTCATTCCTCAGAAAAGGTCCTGATCGACTGTAAGATCAGGCTAGCTCTGACAGATCTGCTTTATTTATGGTTATAGTCATTGACAATTACTTTGGTAACTATAACTACAGACTAATTAGGAAGAAGCACTATTAAAATGCTAAATTGATAAGGGAACTAGAATTCTTTTAGCTTGTCAAATTGGTCCATTAAATCTGTGTGTGTTGTACCTGTAATTGCAAAGCTCCAATTATCATACACTTAGTGAAAGGAGTGATAAGGTTTTCTGGAGTGGGAAGTGATAAGAGATAAAAGTGAAAAGTTGCCTAATAATAAGTTTTACTAAAAGCTATCAATTGCAAATGTATACTTCTGATAAGAACCAGAAGCCAAGAATTTTAAATCCTGGTATCTCCAAGCAAACAAAATGAGGGAACGTAGAAGTTGGAAGGAAGTGTCATCACCTCGTTCGTACAGGTGTTTTAAACGATGTAGGATCCTCTAGTCTTCATGGCCTACTCATATTCCTCCTGGTAGGTGCTGTATTGGTGTCCATGCAGCATTGACATCAAAACTGTGGCCTTTGGAGAAGTTTAGTACTTAATGGTATCTAGGATAGAGTCATCTTCCGTAAAACCATTGGAGAATGAAGGATCTGACCGAAGGTGACATACTTATTCCTTGCTGGGTGTATTGGCTTTGTTTGGCAAGGTTTTGGTAGCGGTGGGGGGGGGGCGGGTTACAGGGGTGGCTTCTGTAAGAAGCTGCTGGAAGCTTCCCCTGTGTTCGAGAGAGAGCAAGCCCATACTAGCTGGCTCTAAGACGGACCCGCCGCTGGCCAAGGCCGAGCCAATCAGTGATAGTGGTAACGCCTCTGTGATAACATTTTTAAGAAGGAAAAAAAAGTTGGGACGGGGAGAAACTGCCGCCGGAGTGAGGAGTGAGAACATGTAAGAGAAACAAGCCTGCGGACACCAAGGTCAGTGAAGAAGGAGGGGGAGGAAATGCTCCAGGCGCTGGAGCGAAGATTCCCCTGCAGCCCGTGGTGAAGACCATGGTGAGGCAGGCTGTCCCCCTGCAGTCCAGGGAGGTCCACGGTGGAGCAGATCTCCACCTGTAGCCCGTGGAGGACCCCACGCCGGAGCAGGTGGGTTCCCGAAGGAGGCTGTGACCCCGTGGGAACCCCGTGCTGGAGCAGGCTCCTGGCAGGACCTGCGGATCTGTGGAGAGAGGAGCCCACGGAGCAGGTTTTCTGGCAGGACTTGTGACCCCGTGGGGGACCCGCGCTGGAGCAGTGTGCTCCTGAAGGACTGCACACCGTGGAATGGACCCATGCTGGAGCAGTTCGTGAAGAACTGCAGCCCATGGGAATGGCCCACGTTGGAGGAGTTCGTGGAGGACTGTCTCCCGTGGGCGGGACCCCACGCTGGAGCAGGGGAAGAGTGTGATCAGCCCTCGTCCTGAGGAGGTGAAGCGGCAGAAAATAATGTGTGATGACCATAAACCCCATCCCTGTCCCCCTGTGCCGCTGGGGGGGCTTGGTGGTGAAATCCGGGAGTGTAGTTGTGCCCGGGAAGAAGGGAGGGGTGGTGGGAAGGTGTTCTGAGATTTCGTTTTTATTTCTCATTACCTTGCTCTGGTTAATTTGTAATAAATTGAGTTAATTTTCCTAAACTGAGTCTGTTTTGCCCGTGACAGTAATAGTGAATGATCTCTCCTGTCCTTATCTCGACCCGCAAGCCTTTTGTTATATTTTCTCTCCCCTATCCAGCTGAGGATGGGGGAGTGATAGAACGGCTTTGGTGGGCACCTGGTGTTCAGCCAGGGTCAACCCGTCACACTGGGGATCGTTTTTGACTGTAATCGTCCCTGGGAGACAGCTAGCTCATAGGGATGGTTATAGTTTGTTTTGAAAATGGTGCTGCCTTACAGGTTCTCTTGAAAGTCTTTGGGGTAAGGTGGAGAGGAATGACCTAAATACAGGTATGAATTCAGGCACTGACGAAGGCTGGAGCTTATGTAGACAAGGGAATTAGAGGTGCTTCTATTTCTGCCATAATTCACAATGGTGGAAAGTTGAATAAAGGTATAGCCTGTCTCAGTACTTTTCTGTTGATCTGAATCTTTGAAGTAGGAGCTGGAGAGGATTTAGAAAGCCTGGAATCAATTTGTGAAGCAGTATAAAGGTGAAAGATTGTGTGAGGGATCCATAATTTTGGGAAATTCATAAAAGGAGGGGAAGGGTGGCCTTAAGAGCAGGCAAGGTAGAAAGGATTCTTGTTGTTAAGCAGAACTTACTTCACAGAAAAACAATACTGAACTGACTGCTATTTGTGAGAAGGGGGCAAGAAAAAGAATCATTATTTTCTGAGAACCCAAGAGGCTTTACCCATTTTAAAACCAATTCTGTGCAAAATAAAGGCAAGCGAGCATATGTATTCTAAATGGCACTTCAACCTCTCTCCAAAAAAAGTCATCAGTGTTAAAATAGGTGTCTTTACTCCGTGGTGTTGCTTTCTTTCTTTTATTTTCTGTTGGCGGATTGAAAATGACAAGCCTGATTTCTAATTGGTTTTAGAGATATTGTTTGCAAAGTTTTGCATATAAAGGGAAGGAAGCTGAATTTTTCTGCTTGTGTCAAAAGAGAAAAAATGAGGAACTATACAGACAAGACAAGAAAAGGGTGATCATTTCTGCACTTAGAGTGGCTTTGGAAATTTGACTTTAAATGAAAGAATGTTTTCTTTTGAATGGTCGAGATAAAACCATAAAAAGGTTTTGCCTCTGAGAAAATCAAAATGTTTGTTCCAAGTGAAGGAAGGCTGACAGTCAGGTGGTTAAAATTACACTTCTAATGATTTCTTAAGCTGAATTGTATTCATTCAACCAGTAGCAGTCATGTATGATACTGGGGGTTTATAGGTGGTTGGAAGGAGGAGCAGCGAGCTGGGGAAGAAGAGAGGAAAAACATGCAGTCACATTCTTGTGTTTTCAAGATGTAAAAAGAAATCAGTGTACCATTTCTCCAAGTTTTGTTTTCAGAACCTTGTTCTGAAAGGGATTTATTTTTTGGAAACTTTTAAATTAATAAGGCTTAAGAAGGAGGAAGAAAGCAACAGTGGTCTCATGCAGAAGGTGTAGTAGATGGCAACAAATGAGTCTGCTGTGTCAGAGAAGGAGGAATGTTCACGCTAACGTTGTCAATTATGGTAATTGCCTTAGACTTTGGTCTTGAAAACCATGTTTGTTAAAATGTAGGGTCTATCTATGAGCTGTAGAGCTGAGGATTTTAAGGGGACAGTCTCTTCTGTATTTGAGCCCGTTGGTGTGCTGCCTGGGTCTCCTTGTGACTGCTTTCCCTCTTCAGTGTCAAATGCTGAGATATAAAGCACTTTATCCATTTCCTGCAGAAACTGGTGCAAAGGAGAAAAAATAATTAGTTGAATTCACTCTGGAGTATGCATGTTTGAACTAGTACTGACCATCACTGCTGTGGTAGCAGATGTAAGCAGTTTGAGAGGAGGTTTAACAAGACAATCACCATTCAGTTGTTTCAGAGTGATTTTTTGATTGGCACATCAGAAAAGTCATTTAGAAAGTAGTCTGGCTTCATAATAGGACCACTTCAATAGCAGTGGTCCTAAAATTATCGTTCAGCTGTCACAATATTTATCTCCCTGTTCTTGTAAATATATACCATCTTTTCAAAGGTTATTAGTAACAAAACAGATTAAGAATTATTAGATGATGAAAACTGTGAAACCTTAAACTTAATTATATTTCCTTAAATGGTGGGAAGATCTGGTCATGTTGCGATTTATGTTTGACAGACTGCTAACATCCTATCTGACAGGACAAAGGGGAAGGTAATTACTCAAATTTAAAAATTTTATGATACCTTTTCTGTATTTTGGAGCATAGCAAATGATTCTTAGGACAATCTAATATCAAATTAATAAATGAAGAACTTAGGCACTGACAGAAGGGATGGATGGGTGGTAAGAACTGGCTGAAGATTTTTGGCTGTGTGGACATGATCTGAAAGGACACACTTTCCAACACCAAAGACTGTGTCCAGATCCATGCTCCCCAAGGAGCAAATTGGTACTGGAGAAAGGTACAAGCTATAGCTGTTCCAATATTGTCTTGATAGGAAGCTTTCCACATGAAATAAGCTTGCTGAACTTCAGTGTGAACAGAAATAACTAAGCAACATCCTTCTGTAAAGGAAAGCAGCAGCTTTCACTCTGATTACATCAGGAATGTGCTAGCACTTTTGGTTTATGCAAGTATATCTGCTGAAACAGCCCAAGTAATTTCTATGAGGTATTGTAAAATAAGATGTCTCGTTATTCCCTTCCTCACTGTGGCGTCTCAATGCCTCAAAAGTTTTTGGGATCTATGAATGCTGGCTGCTCACCCGCTTCTCGTTCATTGTGGGAAGCAATTTGTTTATTTATGTGTTTATATGTTTGGAGATTCTGTGGAATAAAATACAAGAACTTCGTAATAAAAATAATAATACCTGAGAGGCCACAAGTATCACTGGGGACTTTGATTTTTATTAGCTAACATTTATTAAGTGTGAATTAAAAACTAAGCACTGCATCAAACAAAAGTCTGCAGTGACGCTTGCAACAAACACTTCTATGGGATGAACTAATCTGTCTTGGCCAATTTTAAAATTAAAAAAGCTTACGTTTAAATCCAGACACTTTGTACTTTTTTGAACAATACTTTTTTGCTTGGGAAGTGAAAGATGACTTTTGATCACATAAAGAGGTTTCTTCAGGGAAATCAAACATTCTTGGAAGACTACAAAATCCTTTCTCTGAAGTGCAGCTGCAAAAGGAGAGCTTCAGACTCCTGTGTCATGTTAAATGTTCACAACAGGAAGAGAGCCAGGTACTTGGACTGACATGATGGATTCCCCCTTCACCTGCTGCCTCTATCTCATTAAACTGCGGTGATTAAAGAGTTATCAAAATTTAATACTTCAAAATGACTGCACAAAAGCAACTTCTCCTTATGAGAAGCTGACTTTATATAGTCACCCAGGTACACAGAATTTCTTCCACAAATTTCTTCCTCTGAACGCCCCCTTCCCCCCCTACACATTCAGTCCTTAAATTTATGAGGAAGTGGCGAAACCTTTAGCCAGCAAGAGCCACTCCTGAGAACAAATATGGGCTCTAAATTATTTGAGCCCATCAGGCATATTGGTTATTAAACCTCATCTGGTGCAAGAGGGCAGATGGATGTGCTGTGTCATTGCCAGCTGTATTAATTGCATGCTAAAGATTTTCAATTTTTTAGGTAGAAATATAGATCGGAATTATACCAGGATTATTCAGGTGACTCTGACAAGCTGTAGCTTGAGAGATGTATTGAAACAAATTAGGAGCAGCTTAGTTTGATCAGGCATTGAATGTTGTCACCTTGCTGCCTTTTTTTTTTTTCTCCCTTCTGTGCAGACCATGAGTAGTTAAGATTAGTCCAACAGAATACAGACATTAGAATTTGTTGCTAAACCAACTAATTCTTAGCATTTTTCCACCAGTAGATCCCAGTGAAGTAGATCTGCCCCCACCCTCACTGCTCAAGAGGAAATGCTAAGGAGCCAAGTGACTTGCCCAAAGCCACTTGGAGAGAAGTGGTAATGTTACATTCGGAGTCTGTTTATCTTGAATCCCAACACATTGTAATGTTTACTAAGCTATGCTGCTTCCCTGTATATAACCCACTGACATGAAAAAGTACCTTAAGAGAATGGTGCCTGGCCCGAGGATCGGTGCAGATCGTGCCAGCTAGTGGCATGGCCCCTGGACAATGTTGTTTGCTCATGCCAATGAGGGCAGCTTGGAGCTCTCTCTGCACCAAGCTGCAGAAGCAAGGGGATGAAAATATGGGGGGGGGGGGGGGGGAGCTTTGGAGCCTCCAATTCGTCAAGTCTGCCTGCAGCTGACATACTGTGAATTTTCTCCTGGATAGCAATAGAGCCTGTGAATTATGATCTAGTGTCTGGCAAAATTCAGCTATACAACATGGGTACTGATAAAGCTGAGAGTCAGTGTAGGATGGGGTCCCTCAGTGCTGCTCCTTGTGCACTGCAGTTTCACCCTTTTGAGGTTGGATGCCTTTGTGTTTAGGTATATAGCGTTTTCATTAACTGAGTTCCTGGTGGCAAATAATAAAAGAACAACCTTTGTGTAAGAAGAGGAAAAACTTCCTGCAGAAATCCAAAAGTAAAAAATACTACAGTGCTGCTGTTTTAGGCAGCAAAAGCATCAGTATTCAGCAATTCACAATATTAGTAATGGATGTAAAATATTCAGGCAAACATTTTAAGGTGCAATTTAACAAGGTCTATGTTATATTGCAGGAATTACTGTAAAGGAGACCCATATTTAAATGAAGTTTTTAAAACTACTGCTCTTCAAGCTACTAGCACCACAATATACTTATTGGTTTTGTGAGTGTGCTAGGAACCTCACTCAGGCGGGGGGGGGGGGGGGGGGGAGGGGGGAGTGTTGTGTGCCAAGATCTCTGCCCTTAAAAGCTTGTAGCCTGCATATAGGAAAAGAAACAACACATCAGTACAGGCAAACGATGGGGACAAGGGAACAAGGCAGCAGCGTGGGTTAGCCTGATGGACAGTGGTGTCAGTATGTGGCTGCTCAGCTACTTGCAAACTGTCTGAGGCATTACAGAAAGGAAACTCCAGAGGAAGGGTGGTAGTGCTACGCTTTCATTTCAATTGGGGCTGATCTGGCTATCGGAAGTGATGTTAAATACAGAAAAGGCTGAACTGTGTCAATCAGCTTAAAGTTGCATTAATGCCTGTATTAACTACCTGATATGGGTCTGCTTATACTCTAGTTTATACCCCAGTGTAACAAATCCAAATTTATATGCACATTTTCACATATGTACTAACTATATATTCTCACAGCTTAGTTTTAAGGAGAAGGAAACAATTGCAGAATACATCTTAGTTTCTTGAGCGTTGGGGGAAGGAAGGTTATTTAATAAAACTTACTCAATCTGTGTTCCGTCTTCCATCACAGACTTTGTTTAGCAACTCACTCTTATGTCAGACAAGGAGGATCATACCTCTGCTTTTATATAGGTAATTTACTTACTGAAAGGTTATGTTTGGTTCTTAATTTCCTTTTCTGTTTATTAGCATGTCCCCTTGGCTGCCTCTTTGTATTACATATGCCAAAATGTTATGGCCAGAGCAAATAAAGGTTAATTTAGGAGGGGCAGTGACTGTTGCAGCACTAAGCTTGCTGGTCAAAAGTTCCTGATGTAATTTTCAGAGCATAAGAGTGTGTGAAAGACAAAGTAGTTGACTATGATGCTGGTCAGAGACAGCACAGGAGAGCAATGGCTGGGGGATACCTCTAGGACATATGTATCATACAAAAGCTGTTGATATGGCATTTTTTTTGACCTGATGGAGATGGAAACCTTCCCCACCTTCATTACCATATGTCAGCTTACATTAGAAAGTGCAGATGATAGCAGACACAAACAGTGGGAATGGAGTTCATTCTATTATTCCTCTCATACAAATAACACGGGTCTAAACAGCTTGCACAAGTATTAGTAAGCAGTGGAAGGCAAGAAACATTGGGGAAGCAATAGTTACCTCTATAATAAGAATATGAGAGATGACAAGTTTATTTCCAGGCCAGGTCTACAACCATTTTCAGGATCTGCTATCTCTCTGTGTCACATGGTGGTTTATTATTCTTTTTCTAATTGATTGCACTTATTTGTGGTGCAGGCTTAAATGGCCACTAGGACAACGTGCCCATCCCCTGGAGCTCATAGTCAAGGGGCCTGACCTTGTGTACACTCAGTCCAATTCAGTTTACTTGCTGCAACTGCAAAGATGAAGAGTTTGATTTGTTTATGCATAGACATCTTTAACACTACTCTGGAAGCATAGAGGACTTTGAACATGAATATAAAGGACCTTGTACACCACATTACACCAATATGCAGATTCTTTTACCCTTGGAGAAATGTAGCTAGTGACAGCTTGTGAAGCTTCTAAAGGCCAACATTTTCTTCTGTGTGAGTGAAAGATGATTACAAATGGTGGCCAAGATGGTTACCAAGAGGTTTGTGTAGATGTAATGCTCCAATTGCTAAGTGTCTTGCCTGCTTGTGTTGTAATTTGTTTTACTCTGACCCAAACTGAAGATGCTGCTGTTAACTGGATATCCCAATGATCTCAGAGCTGTTGACTCTAGATATGAGAGTTGTAGTTCTTCTGTGCAATAAGGAGCTGCACAGAAGCAGGAGTGATAATGATGGCATGAATATGCAAGTAGTTCTCAATGCCAGCATCATCATCACAGATGTTCTCATACATCTGGGGTCCATGCACAATTCATTCATTTTGCACATGTTCCCACTCAACCAGCTACTATGAATATTTTCACCCAATGGGGGATGGCTGATTGTTCAGCCTTTATGATATTTTCCTCAAGTTTACTCTAGTAACATCTGTGTACACTCATTACAGACCTGGCGCTTGTTCTGAGTCAGTACTAATTTTCTCTTCTGGTGACAGGCAATGCTCTCTTTTTCTATCCCATTGAACATGTAGAATAAAGCAACCAATGCTATCAGATACTATCAGGCTACATTCATTCCACCGCAACCCTGAAGTGTTAAGTTGTCTTATCGCTTCTGTGATAAGCTGTGGAGCACTGGCAAAGCTGATGACAGCACCTAGTCTACCAAGAGTACTAGGCTTTACTTTGGCTGGTGTTGCCCTCAAACTTGGTTGGCCAGTTGGACATAACGCAACGGTGTCAGAGCATTTTCTTAGCTCTGAGCGCGTGAGACACTCCACCAATATACCAGTCAGAGTTTGCACTACTTCCTCCATTTCTAGCATAGCAAAAAAAAGATGAAACCAGCCTATTAGTCAAATGGTTACAGAACTCTTCTGGGCTGTCTGGTGGAATCAATCTCATTTTGGGTAAGGAAGGCCTAGAACCCTGTTTCCCTTTTTTGAGAGTTGATGAGTGATTTACCTGTAAGGTAGTTGTCCAAAAATTGTCTGCTGCTTCTACCACACTATGTGGAGAAGTGAATGTAATAGCTGTCTGCTCAGCATGACCTTATCCTGCCCATATTTAAGTTTTGAAGTACCTCCAGTCACATTACAGGAGCCTAGGACATCCTGCAGTTGAGAAGTCAGGTGCCAAACAAACTGCGATGTTTGTAAGCTCTGACAATGACTGTAAGTAAAAGATTTGCAGCATTTACTTGGATGGTTACTAAGGTACCTGTTTTCCTCTTGGGAAACATAGAAATAGTTTAAATGAAGGAGCTGAACAGCTTTGAGAATTCCCTATTCCTAGGAGCAGGATTGGGGTGAAGTTATTGAGTATAGTGCAGTTTAGTTATCAAAATACATTTGTAGTAGTTTGGGTGTTTGGAAAGGAGATTGTTCTTGGCTTGCTTGTTAGTGGTGTGTACTTTCCATGAGCAATAATTGAGATTAAACATTCTCTAGGGAAGTAAGTAATTTATTTTGTAGTAAACTGATATCTGTTGATATTTTAATGTTGCTTACATTATTTATATGTAGATTTGCATCCATGAACTGGAAAATATAATCTTTTATTTTATAAGAAAAGTAATTTAATGTTAAAATTTTAATAAAATATTAATTACATATGAAAAGGCTTATGTAGCACAGAACACGTACTGTATATTATTAAAAATTGTTCATGCTGAATAAATTGCTTTGCAAAGGAAATGGGACTACATTAGTACAAACTAAAAGCAACGGAAGTTGGCTGTTCTGTTTGGTAGATTGGCAGGTATGGTTAAGCAAGTTGCACATCTGGACGTGTCTCCTGTACCTGAACAGAGCAAAGCAGGAGAGAAACTCGTGTATTGCAGCTACCTATCCTTGTTTCTGAAAAGGATCTGCTGGCTAAAAGCTTCCCAACTGCAATGCATTGTATTACTGCAATACATAATAATTTTATATCTTTTTTTTTTTTTCCTCTCCTGTTGGGAGATTTTGGGCTTCCACAGTGCAGTTTTCCAGTTCATCAGAACCCTAATGATTCAAGCAACAGTGTAATTGGGCGAAGAGTTGGATTAATGATGTGACAATTAATTTAAGACTGTAATTCTTCTCAGGCAAAGGACAAGCTTGGTGGGCGTTGGGGAGAATGGTTAAATCGTGTTGGGGAGATCATTTTGTTTCATTGACAATACCAATATTCTCTATTAGCAACAGATTTCATTGCAAGCCATCAGCACATGATTACCCCTGGATTGTACATTAATTTCTGCATTGAGTCTTGGCCTCACTTAATGTTTTATGTGCTGAACCAAATGACATCTGAAACAAGGAACTGCTTGCTTAGGTGGATAATCCCCTGGTAGTAAATGCAATACATCTGAAAGTTGTTTGAATAATGTGCATGCTCTCTCAGGCAGAAAAACCTATCTGACTTTCATATGGTTGAGAGAAGTCATGCCTTTTAACTTTGCATTGCTTTTGGTCAAGATGATTTATTCTGAGGAAATACTCTTACGTCATGCACTCTAACCTTTGTGAAGCTGCTTCCGTTACGTGTTCGTAGCCTCTTCTACAGGAATGGTAGCTCTCCTTCTAATGTGCTCTGTGGCTTTATAAACGGTAAGGTCAAATCTTTGCAGGATTTGCGACAAAGATGAAAGTTCTCTCCAAGCTTCTTTCCTGAGAGCTAAATCCACCACAAAACCAGGGCTTTCAAGATTTTTCTAAGCTGAGAAATGTTGAGCACTCTGATAAAGATCATACATTTTTCATTGCAGCAACGGCAAAAAGACATATTTATTTAATTCACAGACATTCTGCATACATTTGGGACTGTCCTGCAACTCCCATTGCTTCTCTATAACCACTGTAATACTGAGCTAATTTAGGCTTCGTGGGTAAGCTACATGTTTCTGTGGGCTGGTTTTGAGTGATTAATAATTAATACTGTGTACATTTCCTCTGAATATTTCAAAGCTGATGATTTTTGCAACATCCGTGAGCGCTTTAAATTATCAACTGTCAGTTAAAGCTTGTGCATACAAAACAATTGTAAAAATTATGGAGTGAGGCCCGAATGCTTGGGCTGTAGCTAACCATATTGTAATAATATCCTCCACCAAGTAATACAATAGTATACATATTTGGTATATGTAGCTGTCATTGCATGCCCATTCCTCATATTTTCCTTATCTTTCAAAGGGTCTTTTTGTCAAAGACTCTCTTTGGTGCATGCAGTGATGCATACGTTTAAATTCACCGTAGTGAAATGATTTGCCTAGTATTTCTTTGTACACTTGATGGTAAAATCATAGTGCACTACTTAGGATGGTTCAGGATGATTCCTGCTTCGTTGTCTCTCAAAACTATTGATATATTTCATATATATTTCCTCCTTGTCTCTCCGAGCATCCAAGAACAGTGATGAATTCCACTCTTACGAATACTCTGTCATCTAGCAACACAAACACAAAAAAAATAACTACATAGAACATTATGAGTTTGAGGAGAGTGCTGTTACATGTCACTAGCTGCCCACAAACTATGTGCAGGGCAGCTGTGATGGAAATAGCATATGCCCTTTTAGAGCTGAAGTTTAGCTTCTGTATGGCTACAACAATACTGAGTCACTGCAGACGGAAACAGAAATTCCTTCGTTCTAACGTGTGTTCTCTTGAACTTATTAAATTAATATATACCTCTGAATCAAGACGTTCAGATATTTTCTCATAGGAATGCTATTGGGACTCTATGTGCCTGTCATAACATTGATCCAGGCAGTCTGCTCCAATGGATTTGTTAAACAGGTTTTTACATCAGCACATAAAATCAGGAATTTATGGCTTGCCATAAGGCATACAAAGTGAGATTTCAAATCCCTGTGGTGCACAGCACATCAAGCATCAGGAATGTCACTATTCCTTGTAGCATCTATTACTCCAACCTGCTGCTAAAATGCAATTCTAGGCTGTGCTTCATGTATTTCAGGAGCTAGGATAAGACAGGAAGATGGATAAATTCCTGTGGGGTGATGGCACAGAGGTGGTAAAGCCTGTCATTCTCAAAAACTTTTTGTAATTTTATCTCTGAACATGACCCTTTCTAAAACCACTTTTGATAACTCTGACTGTTCAGATGCCCCAAAACAGGACAAATTAAGTAGAAGTGAAAAGTCAAAGCAGGCTTAACACATTATGAAAATCAAAGTGATGGATTTTATAAAGCACAACAGGTAAATGATTGATTGTCAGTCTGAAATGAACTTTTTCATGCCAAGAAACTTCTGCAAGCTCCATTTGTATATAGCACCTGATGTTAATTGCTGCTAGGAATACTACTTGGGCTCTCCTCCAGTATGTCTCTGCTGAAGGGTCTGTTTCAGTTCTGAAGAGCATTTTTTGTCCCCTGTATAGCCAGCAGCAGTTACCCAGCAAGTCCTTGCAGGGTTTCAAAAGCTTCCACCAAGACTTTACAATGTCCTTTCATCTACTCGTGATCTCTAATCCTAGTGTTCTCAGTGACTATAGCAATTATCAGCAAAGAGACACGGAGTATGGTTGTGCTTTAACTGTCATATAAAAATACCCAAACTTTAAAATCAGCGATGTGCTGCACAGCAGGTAGTGTTAACACAAGCTTTCAACACAATAGGCACTGCTCCAGGTGGGTTGTAGTCTAACTGAACCTTTTGTTCTCTTCAAAGAGGTAGAGAATCTAGTGGTAGCGATACTTCAGGGTTGACAGGCATAAACTTCCTTGTGCAGATTTTAATTACATGTGATCTGTGTTTCTCTGTGAGTCAAAGCACCAAATCCACCTTCACATGTATTCAACAAGCCCTTGAGTTGACTCCTGTTTTGCTGGATGAATTTCAGCCTTGTTTCATTTTCATTTCATGCACCGGTGTACAAATTTCCTATCAGCTTCTTGCCAGAGTAATGCGTGTGTTATGCTAGGAAACTGGATGTCAGGGTAGTAAAAAAACAAAATACTTTTTCATTGGCTGGGCTTTGGGAATGGCTAGGGAACTGGAAAGTCTGTTACATCCTGGCCTCTGTTTCATACCCTTCTCATGTAAATAGTGACCGCAATCAAATAGTTGCCTGCTGGCTGCTTGATACCTGGTATGAGGAGGAATAATAGCACTTACTACACTGACAGTTGACAAGTCCTGTGCCTTTTACAGATATGATCATCACTGTCCTTGTAATCACTTAGCAATACAAGATGCCAGGGATGCCAGTATGTATATATGCTATGTATACTTATACAGTCAGACTGCTCAAGGAAATTGCTACTCAGTCTCTCTCCCATTGGATCCCATCTCAAGCTTTCAGTCTCCAGTTCTTCCACGTGATCCAACGTAACTCTGGAATGGGGTGGTGGACAGCAATCGAGATGCTGGTTGGGTGCTGTCTGAGCTTCATCTAGCCTTCTGCTTCTCAGCCTTCTGGGCTCTTGCAGTAACAGAAATTTTCTTGCTTTCAAGATGCCCATCCCCTCCCTTCTACACTGACAACCCATCTTTCAAGTGGAGGAGAACAGACCTTGAATGGAGTGAGTGCTGGATTTTGTGCCATCTTCTTAAGTGAGTGATGGTCAGTGATTGCAACAGTTGGCTTCCTTTCGATCAGGGCTTCCATCCAAGTGTTAGCTGCCAACCTGCTGAATAGAGAGAGCAGGATCTACCCTCACTCCAGACTGGGAATACATTTTCCCTGCTATATTTATTCTTCCAACTGCATTTGCTAAAAAGGCACAAGGAATTGCAGCTTTGCCCTCTGAACTTTAGCTCCAGCCTCCCACGTTAATGGAGAATGGGGATTAAAAATGTTTTGGGGTAGGTTCCCCCCCCCCCCCCCCCCCCCCCTTTATGTAACTTCTCTCTCCCTCTTATTTATTTTGGCGCTGATAAAAACTCAGGAGAGGCTGCTGTATGACTGTGTTATTATTTGGCTCAGTTTCAAGAGAAACCTAGTTGATTGAGGTTTCTGTGCTAAAGGCAGCTGGTCTGCCCTGCTCAGAGGAATTTCAAAATAGCCTGCCAGCCTTTGTATGGGTCTATGCTCTGCCTCCCAGACTCCAAGGCCATATTCCAATTGCTCCTTCAGAAGGGCTGGTTTAAGAATGAGGATAGGCTTGCCAAAAAGGCATTTTTGGCAAAAGGCAAAAAGGCATTTTTTTAGCTTGCTAGCTAAAATCAGCAGGTCTGATGCTGCTTTACTGCTTTCTGACTATGTGTCACAGAGTAGCTTGCTCCAGGAAGTATCAAATATTTCCTTAGTATAGCTAACAGGCTGTTTTGTACAACACAGGGAATAAAGAGGACTGAGTTTAAGCAGGAATACAGGAGACAGAGAAGAGGGTAAGGTTACCAGTTAGGCTGAATCCTATCACCCTTGCCTATTCCTATAGTGTAAGATACAACATATAGCCAGAATGCCCAAAGTCTAGGGCTATAAGCAACAACTAGTTATGCTACATGCTGCTGGTTACTGTTGGCTGCTGCCTGCTGCATACTACTACTAGCTTTTGCAGTGCAACTCATCCTTTTTTTTGTTGAACTAATGGTTTTGTATAACTTTTTTAATATTTATACCTTGAGATGGAGCAAGAGCGTAGCTGTAGGACAGAACTGACATAATGAAAGATCAATCAGAACTTTACTGAGCCGCATTTAGATGTCTAAGAGAGCTTGTGAGGGATTGGTGGCTTTCATGTGTCTGGTGAAGCTGCATAAAATCAAAACTTTGTCCAAGATACCATCCATTTGAAAAATGGGAATTCATCCACTTCTCAATCTGTTGGAGCAGTCACTTCAATGCTGCTTTCAGTAAACAGACAGGAGGAGAGAAAGAGAAGCTCTGGGAAGTAATGTGCTGGCAGAGGCTAAGAGCCAACATTCCACACTTTATTCCTCAAATTGCTGTTTGCAAAAGTTTGGTCCAAATAACTTCAACAGGTAGCACTATGGGTAGAGAAATTAATGAAACCTGCTAACCTGCTTTCCCATGTATTTGTGTCGATGGTTCTTTGATCTAGAACCACCCCCCACCTGCCTTTTTATTTTTACCTCTCTTTAGAGGTTGCAGTGTGGCCACACCCCTGATCAGACATCAGAGCCCACTTGGAGCAAATTCTTGGGGTGCTTTAAATGGTACTGTCAAGGTTTCGCTCTCACTGGAGGTGAGAGAAGCCTTAAGAGTGGATGACCTAGTGTCCAATAAAGGTCTGGCTCACAGTGCAGCATTTTTCTCAGTGGATAACCTATATAACCTCTCTCTTCTCTATGTGTTTCCTCTTTTCATAAAGCTTGCAGGAATTTTGTATCTTTGAGACCTTTCTCCCATCAAATTTGATTGAAACTTGATGGACAGGCTTAAAAGCTGTTTGGTGGAGGAAAGACAAAGTTGTACAGGCACTCGTATATCTTATTCCCTGATAAGATACCAGGCTAAAATATATAAATCATAAAAGAGCCACCCTAACTTTTGCAAGTTAGGCTTTGTCACAAGGGAGAAGAAGGGATAAATTTATTTGTCTATTTTCTGGATAATGTTTCAGACATCATTATTCTTGGAACCCTGTAGTTTGCCACATCAAGTGAAGCATCAGTTTCTAGACACCCTGCTGACCAGACAAGGAAGAATGCCAAGTTCTTCCCAAACCCAGGACCTTCACGCAGCAAACAGATGTGCTGCCTGCAGTTCTGAGCCACTGAGTATAAAGGTTGGATCAGTTTCTAGGAAATTAACATTATTTAGCTTTTAGCAGAGAAATCCCATCCCTGGTACTCTTTTAATATTTTTTCTAGTAGCCTTTGTTTCATTTGAATACATTCCACAGTGTCACATCTAATTTTTGTATCTGTATAGAATCCATTGCAGAGAATCAAACAGCAGAGGCTGAAAAAGCAAACATGTGAGCATGGGTGATATGGCACAGAAGTGTAGTCTCCTTACTCCACTGGCTACTGCTCTGAGCACAACAAAGAAAATCACTTTCAAAATACAATACAATGATTGTCTGAAGCCTATTCAAACCAATGCAGGACAAACTTCAGAAGGGCCTGAGGTTCTGTTTGGCTCAGATAAGCTTCAGAAAGCATCCAACTGTTTTGATGATTATCAGAAACTCTTGCATCTGTCAGACTATGCTGGAAAACTTGTAAGAAGCTTCCAGCTTTCTTATGAGATTTTTGCTACTACCTGCTTTGGGCCAGATGTGCCTCTGGAAAGGCCTCAGTAGTAAAGAAGAATGGCACACTAGAAAGAACTAAAATGAACAGAAGCATTCTGTCTCCAAGGAATATGGCCCTTCATTTTCTGATTCCAGCTGGGAAGAGATGATAGAAAACTATGTAGAAAGAGGAACAGCCATTGCCTTTTAGATCTCAGTAACAGCAATAATATCTCCACTCTTCCTTCTGGTTGCAAGACTCTTCATCTTTTTGGGTCAGTTGTATATCTCATGCAGACCAGAGCAGAGACTACAATCTCCTCCTGCCATCTCTATAAGTGTAGGTGGAACAAAACGCAGACGCTGGCTAGCATTCTTACAAAATGCTGCAATATGAGTATGTAGTGTTAATTTAATTGCTCTCTGTTTCTTCCCTTGACTCTGGTCATCTTCATGAGATTCTTAGTCCCATGCAGCTGACTACTTTTGTGTTGATCCTGCCTTTTTGCTATTTACCACCACCCTGGTAGCATATAGAGGAATTGACAAGGTAGTAGAAGTCTAAGTGTTAGAAAGGAATATCCTTTTAAGAAAGTACACACAAATATCCTTATCTCATCATGAAGATTCTGAACCTCAGGCAGCATTTGTCTGTGGGAATTGGACATACACATGTTCTTGAGTCAGTGGGAGAGAGAAAGTATTCCCCAAAGAAATTGTAAACATTTGAAAGTAGCTTTTATCTTTCAAAGCTTTTCTATTCACTGAATTCCAAAATAGTTCTTTCATTAGTTAAATTTGTTACTAGGCTTCCTAGCTTAGTGAAGTTAGATACTTAAGAAAAAAGGAAAACAGTGAGTTGTCCCTATCTTTCACACGGCACCTCTATGCTTTATGAAACAGTTCTGATGACTGGATTATCTTTATCTTGTATGTAGCACATCACGTGTGTGGTAATGTATTTTACACCTGTAAGGCTACTACGGTAAGTCCTGGCCTTCTGCTGTACAATTTGGGTGTAAGACCTCTCCAAATGCCTCGTGGTGCTCTCTCTGAAGTTGATAACCAAACTACCCTAGGAATTTTGGTATTACGCTGTGAAACTGGAAGATTTACCAAAACTTGGCCTGCTCTGAATAATAACAGACCTTTGTTCCCCATTTCTGAAAGATCCACAAGATCTGAGTTGCGGGTCCACAGATAGCGAGAGTGTTCTTTTAAAACAAATGCATCTAAATGGGGAGTTTGGAATGCTGACATCCTAAAAACCTTTAGAATAACTTGCTTTCTTAAATGGTTTGAAAAAAATTTGCGAGGATCCATTAACGTTAAAAACTTTTTGCTAAAGCTCAAACGTTTTGCTTTTTTTAAAAAAAACAAACAGTAGTTAGCATATTATATTATATGTGGTGAAACTTTAAATAAGCCTAGATCTGAGAAAGAAGTTAGTTATAGGCAGGTATGAAACTGAGATGGGTTTGCATTTGGGAGTTTCTCTAGCCTTGCTTGATAGGGACCTGATTCCAGAGGCAGCATTTGCACTGTAGGCTGAAAAATGCATTTTGAGACGCAAATCCCTGAAACATAATGGACATCAGACCACAAAAACAGTACAAGAGCTATGTGAGTGAATTCTGAAGGAAGCACTCAATGGATAAACCCCTAGTTTTCATCAAAAGTCATTCATTATGGTTACTTTCATGTTTCCGTTGTATCACTCCTTACTCCAGAAAGAAACCGCTTCCATATTCACATCTAGGTTTGACTGCAGTGAAGTCAAGGTGGTTCATTCTTTGAGCTGTTGAAATTGGGGTCCGGTTGCCTGTATCCTGTTCTTCTGGTGCCAGCTGAACTGCAGGAAGGGCTATAAGTTTGCAAGCTCTCCTTGGTTGTCATCAGTTTAAAATTTTCAGTTTCTTTTTGCAAAGAAAAGACTGTAAGACTGTCAAGTATCTTTAGATTCAAAATGATAAATTTTATTTCTTCTGGTTTTATTCTTTCTAAATCTGAAGGGCCCTTGGCCACAG
Organism: Astur gentilis; assembly: GCF_929443795.1. NCBI lineage: Eukaryota > Metazoa > Chordata > Aves > Accipitriformes > Accipitridae > Astur > Astur gentilis. Next base: position 40,230,966 of record NC_064886.1, on the reverse strand, counting down.
CTTCATCCTGTGTTTCCCACAAGACCCACTGATTAAGTCAGTGGGAATAGTCAGGGTTCAAAGAAAAAAATGCCGTTTCTAGGTAAAAATGAATGACTCGAGTAGGAGGATTCCATGTTAATGCTTTTCTATCGCTATTTGAATATATTTTGGGTATGTGAATTTCTGTATCTTATTCTCTTTGGTGATCTGCAATAATATATTGCATTTCTTAAAAGAAGCCTTTTTGCCTTTTTTTTTTTTTTTTTTTTTAAATTATATGCTTGCTTCAGAGCTGTGGCTGAATTAATTCTTAATATTATCAGGGTTAAAGCATCATCTTTATTTGAATGGCAAGGGAAAATCTCAGGGTTATTCTTTTTATATACAAAAAATATCTCCAGCAATAACGTTCACCAGTGGTTTCCATGTTATCTGTGATACTTTAAGTAACTTCTGGGCAAAGGGATATGTTGCTATACCTCTAATTTTGTACCACACAATGGAATATTATTCCTTATTACTTCTATTGTCTGTATTACTTTACTGGAAGATGACAAACAGATCTGGTTTTCACTCTGTTATATTCTGGGCAAACAGATGATAAGTCACTTGGAGACTTTACAGTGTAAAAGTGATAAGAAGAGGTAGATTAATAAAGAGGAAGGCTAAGGTGAAGAATGGTAACATGAATGGACACATGCTTGTGAGTAATAATTGCATTTTTAGCATTGCTAATGCTAAAGCTGACTGTTTTTTCTTTTTTATTTTTAGCAACTGTAATAGGGATTTCTGTAGAAGTTACAGTAATGCCATCCTCAAAAATTCAGTTAGGGATTTTCTGCTAGCTCGCTCACAAGGACTGTTTGTTTTTTTTTTTTTATTTTTAGCTCTGCAACACATCCTTTATCAACTCAGACTGGAATTAACTGCCAGAAATAAAAATTCTAATTTAGATTCTTAATTACCTGCCTTCAGGTATGCTCATGGATCATTGCAGATTTTCCTTAGCCTCTGATGATTGTGTCATAATTTTGGACTGGCAGTACGTTAAACAAGTGTATTCAGCCACAGAGGTTTACTGAAGCAGTTACCTTGGGGACAGGTCCCCAAGCTGCCACCTATGTCTGTAACCTCAAAGGCACTTGAATTGTTGCAGATCTTTGGACAAGAACAGATATGTGGCCGCATAAGAATTTAGTCAAGGGGATACCCTAATCATGATGCTTGAATGAAGAAGTGCTTTGTGGGTTTTGTTCTGTTAGTGCAGAAGAGAGGCTTTTTCATAATTAGCACATTGCCATGTTCAATTATATCAACCCACTAACCAGTTATGCCCATTCATAATTCTGCTGATAGGTAGATAACATTCTACGCTGCTGTCCCTCAAGGGAAAGCTATTTAATCAGCCTGTCATTTGGGAGACAAATCCGGCTAATTTTGTCCATGCTGATAGCCTCCTTATCTTTAATGGGACAATTTGTGTTGATAATAATCTGGAAGTTTTTTTTGTTTCACCAAGAGAAAGATTGCAACAGCTATTCAGACCTTAGTCCATTTAGTTAACTACAGTAGTACAGTACGTTACAGTTTCTCTTTCATTTTACTGGCAAACTTCTGTTTTGATATATTTAATTTACACACTAATTCTAGTAATTAATTTTCAGCAATCCAGCAAAACTGTTGAATTAAGAGGATCTTAAATCTATTGCTGCAAGCTAGCTGGTAATGCTAGTCACCTGGCAACAAGAACAAACAGTGTGAGAGAAAGCACTGTGCCAGTGGTGGTGCAGCTGAAGAAAGGTCCTTTCTATAGACCAGTGAATTCTCTTTTTGTTTTTCCTAAGAACCAGTCAGATTTGGTGTGTGATGATGGATGAAGGGTTTATGTGTATTTTATGTCTTTTCAAATTTGGCAAAATATTTAATTGAGATACTGCTTTTTTTGGTTTGCTTTATCAAAACAAATCCAACATTTTTTTTTTTTTTTTTTTTTTTTTTTTTTTTTTTCAGAGTTGACTCATTAGCCAGTATATCTCTGCTTCTACACTACTATGGTTTGTGCTGGGTCAAATAAGAGTATCTGAAAAGTAAAAGGTTGGGGTGCAGGTTTGCTTTGTTGAGAAATTAAATGAAGCTAGAGTGAGATGGGTTACCGTATTTCCTTGTATCTTACGTACCCTGCAAGTGCTAAGTTATATGGGGTAATCAGTGAAGAAGATGTTCCTGTTTCATGATTGCTGTATGGCACTTCATGAAATTGTAATAGGCTACACAGGATTTTTGTACTAATTTAGTGAAGTACCTTTTAAAACAAGACAGCTGATTAAACCATGTCAGCTTAAATGAAAGCTCATAATGAAGGTCCAAGGTTTAGGATGTACTATTTGATGGTGATTAAATATAATCCAGCCTTGTAGCCCAACCAGGAGTGAGGCAGCCCTGAGGAAATAATGCTCACAAGGACAGATTTTCTCCCAGTCTCTACAGAAAGTCAGCATCCAATGTGCCGAGATGGCTACCCATCATGCTGAACAGCACTCTCTGCTTTTGCTCTGACTCAGCTCTAAGATAACTACATGATGTCTGATTGAATTGTTGTTGGGGTGGGTGAGTTTAGTTTGGCACGGAATAGGAGCAGACTGAGGTCGCATGTTGTGCAATGACTATATGCATACCTCTAATCTCTGTTCAGCTGTTGTCTTTTTAAAAACTCTCTAGGACTGGAATTAGTGTACTGGGGAGCTGTTTATGATGAGGCTTCCTGACCTTGCTACAATACAGTAATTGTACAGAATAATATTTTACTTGCAAATGCTTCCCCATTGAATCACTTGGCTAAATTCAAATTAAGCCACTGTTCAGTGTGAACGAGAATGACAGAATTTAACCATCAGAGAATAAAAAAATTCACTACAATTTAAATTGTACTCCCTACCACTTCCCCACTTTTCTGCAGGAAAATCAGCTTCCCTTGTTGCCAAGAATAGCATGCTCTGTGATATTCCAGCTGAAGCATGTACTGTATGAGTCAGCCTGAGTTTGTCTTTGAACAAAAAGGTTCATTAAAGTGTACAAAGTGGTGCTAAATTTCAAACAAAACCCAAGGAATGAAACAGGAAAAATCTTCAGTTTTGATGAGTTCCACTTTGAATTTTGGGTGCATCTATAGAGCCTTGGGTATAGGAAACCAGGCAAAAATGAAGGGTACCAGATTAATATGAATCCATTCTTTATTAAGCTTCCCTTAGAGAAGTATTCTTAAAGAAATGTCACCTAATTTAAAAGTTTATCCAAAGGCCATTGGAGTTGATTAGTGTTTTTTCCATTGACTTTAGCAGGCTGAAGTGTCTGAATGTCTCAGTTTAATCTGAAAATGTGCTTCAGTGAAGCAAGCCATGTCTGCTAATACATGCCAAGTAGCTTTTACCTTGTTAATATAATGAAATATTCAATTTGAACAATAGTTTTGTTTAATTGAGCAGTTATCTGATAATCTGCACTTGCTTAATGGGGTAAATGTGTGAGGCAGGTGCAAAAAAACCCTTCAGTAAATTAATACAACATTCAATGAACTAATGAGGTGCTGTGGGAGTTGCATTTCAACTAAAAATCTATGAGGATAGAAGCAACTTATGAAAGTTGTTTGTTAGTTTTTCCTGCTTTTGATGGAAGTGAGAATCAGTCAAATGCTCCTTAAACACATGACTGAGTTGGAAATGAAAGCTGAAAATATGTTTTAATGAAGATATAACACTTTCTCTTCCAACTGTATTTGGCAGTCTGCTTCTTAACAACCTGCCTGGCCTCACTTATGTTCCACATAGAGCGACTTGGATTTTCTCATAACACTTTATGAAAGGGCCAACTGTAGAGAATGACCAACATACGTCTCAATTCCTACAGGCACGGTAGAGACTAGCTTTGTGTCTGAGAAAACCATTAGGTTTATAGACCTTAAGAATGAATAACTCCTGATATGCTTGCAATAAGCTAAGGGGGATCGATCTTTAATGGTTTTCCAGATACGTTGAGAGTTATTCAGCAATTTGAAACTCCAGAGGCTGTAGCTGAAGCAGCCAAGAACAGATTTGATTGTCAGCTTTGCAGAGGTCCAATGAGGATATAGATCATTTGTGAGAGTAGCATGTTACAAATGGGCTATTTGAAGAGAAGCAAAGCAATAGAGAGTAGATGTACCAAAGGGAGTGCCATCAGCAGGACTTCTGTGAGCCTGGAACAAAGTTTTTTGAAGTTTTTGAGACTCTTTCCTATTAATTTAATGAATGTTAAACCAGCTGTCCTCTCTCTTTCATGGTGGTCTAACAATGCTTTAATGAATTGTAATTGCCCCTCTTGAATTGTGATTACAATAACATTAGTTTATCACCAATGTCTATCTCTTTCTGCATCTTTCACAGGAACAGCCAAGGTGAGGCAGAATTTCTCTTGGGCCTTCTGTTTTCCTTATTTTGTGAAATGGGGAAAAATTCTTCCATTTTGTTAAAATTTTTTGTGTGTTTTTATATGTGCTAAAGCATCACAGAGAGCAAAGGGACCCTGATTCAGCCCAGAGATCTAACAAACAGTAAACAGAATTAACAAAATTAACGACAATAAACCCCCTTCAAATAGGAAGGCCTTACTGAGAGAGAAGGATGGCCTAATAGTATGGTAGAACGCAGATTAGTAATTTGAGCAATTTTGATTGCTCTGGTGTTTTGCTAGGGAACAGATACCCAAATAGTAGTAAAATGATATTCCTGTCTGGTCTTGTCATCTTGGTATGCCTCCAGATATCAAGCCTGTAAGTTTTGATTACAGGTTTGTTCCCAAAATAAAGTAGAATTAATCTTTTACAGGGAATCTAATGAGGGGCTTTCCTCAAAAAGGTTACAAATGTCTTCTAAACCCTCAAAATGATAGGGGCATCATTCTTTACTAGAGTAATTACCAATCATGGGATTAATGAGTTAGGAATTTGCTGTTATTTTGTTAACCTGAATGCTTATACATGACATAACATTATTCTTGACAGGTGAACCTGTAATTTAGCATATCGCTTTCTTTTTCTTGTTATAAAAATAATGCTTTATACCAGGAGGAAATTATTTGTCATACTCAATGTGTCAAAATATTTGGAAAGTTGCCCAGAACATGACTTAACCAAACACCATACAACATTAGTTTTAATGTAAATTACATTAGTTTCTCTACAAATTACACAGTGATTTTATTTCCCATATCTCTACTGATTTGTCCCAAGGAGCATGTCAGCATGAAGATTGTGTTTTGATGATGCAGTAGACAAGCTGTACAGAGGTATGCAAAAGCTGTGCTTTTGAAGAGGATCAGACTTTGGGCTGCAAATGGTTCCCACCCCACGTTGTGCATAAGCCTATCTCCAAACTCTCTGAAATTAAAGGAGAAACTTCTGACTTCAGTGGCCATTGAATCCATATAACTTTCTGAAAATAGCTCAAACTCCTACTTTTTTTCTGAAATCCAGGGCAGAACTCCCAAAGTCTTCATTATGGTTATTGTTTTAGACTCTGGAGGTTTTTTTTCAGCTTGCATGTAGATACAAACTAAAGAATGAATGAGAAGTCATGCAGCCATCAACATCTCACGGCATATGCCGTTCTGTTTAAGGATTCAGTGTTGCATTGTATTGTAGTCTTTTGTTATTTCTACAAGTGCAGCTATTTCTCTCACTAATTTTTTAATGTCAGGTGGGCGTTTGTATTGTTATGCTTAGAATCAACATTTAGTCTTTCTTAATATGTTACATGACAAAAATAGAGTTTAAAATATCGATCGGTTTTGGCATAGTCATTGTGGCAAAGTATTTTAAAGATACCTGCAGTCAGTCTATGAAAATAGATATTTCAGAGGAAGCGTAATTCTCCTTGATGAAGTGCTTATTTTAAAGCAAAGACATTATCTGTATTGCAACCTTGTATGCTTTGGAGTTTTGCGTAATTTCTAGCAATCTCAGTGTCTGAATTCTTCTCCATTACGTATTATGCTGGTTAATTTATGAAGTGTGAGGAATAAAGCTGGTTAAAAATAAATTTACTTTGGTGATACTTAATCTTTTTCCACAATACGTGCTGTAATTAACATATTAATCTGTAACAAATGCTAAAAGTTTCTTCTTAATCGCTTTGCCATACATTTCATTTGACATTTCAGTTATAATTCACTGGCTTGCCCTGTGAGTATAAAGCGACAAAAAAAATACAATGAAATCAGACATATTCATACAAAGAATCTGATTTTTGTATAAGATTAATTTCATTTTTGTGAAAAGACTCTGTAGTTGGGAAGAATGTGACTTAAATGCACAAAAATACCATTTGCTAAATGCCAAGAGGAGGGAACAGAACAGAATAAGAACTTGGAAATGATTATGTAACATTTTAGATACACTCCGAGCTAACTCAGTATAAGTTAAGTGAAAAGCATTACAGAGGCACGTTAAGTTGCATCTTTATGGGGAATAAAAAGCTTACAAATCACAAAACCTGCTACACTCTGGAAATGAATGTATAAATATGCTGGCATCATACCGTGCTGTGGGTCAAATTCCTCTCTCAGCACAACAGCCCTACTCAGTTTAACTTTGGGAATAGTTTGAAGAACTTTAATAAGATTGATTGAGTGATTTGTTTTGTTTCAGTGACAGCAATATTTGGGATTTTAGTTTTTCCTTTCAGTGTTGGGAATTAAATACGGCAGTACTGAGCTTAATCTGTAAGAGTTATAGAAGCAAGGTGATTACAAAAATGTCTCATTTAGTTTCATCAGTGTTGTGTTGTATCAGCTCTTCTCTCTAACGGCTGAGAGCATTTTGGTAGACAAATTATTATGGTTATTTTATTGTTTGTATTGGAGTAGTAACTTAATGTGCTAGTCATGGACAGTGTTCCACAGTGATAGACATAGCAATATAAGATCATGAGTTGAGCCCTGCCTCAAGTAGTTTATAATCTACTATAAAACAACAGTAGGAAAACTTATGTTAGAGTACTGAGGTGGTACTTATGGCATAACATTCAACATGTTATACCTAACTAAGCAAACTAATTAATCTGTTTATTAATTTTGAATTGATTTCCCCAAAGCCTCTATAGTAGATGTTCCAATTATCGCGGAAGCAAAACCTCTTTTTCCTTGGATCGCAGGAAAAGTGTTTCATTAAATAGGAGCAACTGAGGGCTAAGGTGCCAAATTCCCTATTGCTGTTTCTGCAGGAAAGCAAGTCCCAAACTCCACATTCTTAAAATTACTGCTCATTTGTGATTCCATCCTGGCAGCCAGCAATTATGTTTTCATCAGTAAATGATCCATAAATAAAAGTTGTGATTCTGGGCTGGAGGAGTAGGGGTATGTAGGAAAAGAGAGTGGTTCCAGATCCTGTCAGACCATTGACCTGAGAAGTGAAAATTACAGGACAATATGAATTTGTTCTGTTTGTGGCTCCTCTGTCGTCCTTCTCTCCATTTCTCCTGCCTACTCAACTTCTCTTCGTGTTGTATTTGTGCGTTTGAATTTTCCTCCCCAAATGAAGCCATTTGCATTTGTCTTTTTACCAAATTTGATAAACTTTGGAGTATTTCTGTATTTTATTAGCTCGCCAATAACCCTTTTTTCCAAAGTGTTTATTAGTTACCTGTCTAATTTGGTGTCATTTTTACAGTTTATGCCCAGACAAGCCCTTTATGGCCCACGTAACATATGAATGCACTTGGAGCAGGTTTATTCAGCTATGTCCTCCCTTCTCACCATAATTGAATGCTGGATGGGAAAATGCACATGGGCTGTCCGTGGCCCACCAGAAGAGTTCAGTGCTCTGTGAGTTCTCCTGAAACACTCTTCCTTCAGGAGCTCTACTTGCGGGTGCCTGGTGAAGGCGGCACCTGAATGCCAGACAGTGGCATGTCCAGGTGGACATCAAGCAGTATCTGCAGCATAAACCCTTCAACAACAGCTTCAGTAATCTATGCTGCCGCATAGGAATTAATAATCAGAAGCCTTGCTAAATTTAAGATGTATGACATCTACCGCTCTATCCATTAGGCAAGTTACCTTGCCAGAGATGGAAACCAGACAAGTTTGACATGATAGGTTCTTGAAAAATGTCAGCCATCTCTTGTCAATTATTTATTCCCCAGGCACTGACAAATTAATTCTCTAATAATTTGTTCTAGTATTTTTCTGGGCACTGAAGTTAAACTAGCTTGTCTCCAGTTGTCTGTATCTTCCTTTCCACCTCTTTGTGAAGTTAGGTATGGTATTTGCCCTTCTCATTCTTCTGGGGCCTCCCCTCTTCTTTGAAAGCAAGCCTGCTTATGGGAACAGAGTTAATCATCCCATTTTGGCTTAGAGTTACTGCTGTGGCATGACTGGCATTTGATTCAACACTTCTCTGATATTAGCATTTGAGAGCATACAGAAGAAACTGCTTGCTCTCTTTTCCTAGTTAGTATTCAAGGAATGACTGGAGCAAAATAGACAGAGATGTCCAGGCTTAGCAGGATTATAATTAGAAGAGAACAAAGAAACTGAGAACAAAGGTGAAAAATAAAAGGGAGGGGTGAGAAAGAAAAAAAGACCTACAGTGTCAAAGAGTAATAAGAAGTGGATCTCTTGATTTAAATCACTGATGTGTTTTTAGGTCATTTTTAGCTTAAAGTCTTACTGTCTCTCCCCCTTTTTTTGTCTTAAACAGAAAAAGGAAGTTTTACTGCGTGAAGTTGCTAAAAAATACTAACATTGCGATTTCCTTCTGCCAGGACATCAAGGTATGTTGCATATGCCTGTATATATGTGTATTTTATAAATAAATAAATATGTATGTATATGTATATACACTCACCAAAATGTGATAGTTGCTTATGATAGTGCTAAGCATCCAACCTATATAGCAATAGATTTTACTTGGGATACTGGCTGTAGTTCATGGCAGTGACTGCACGTGAGATCCCAATGTTCCTGAATTGTAGTTTAGTCCCTGAAAGAAAAATTCATTGCAGCTTAGCACTGGACAGCTGGTACAACCCTTCTTTGGCAGTATGTTGTTACAAATCTCCTCTAATATTCTGATTGGAAGATGGCTGCCAATGTACTCGGCATCAGACCAGAGACCAGAAAAAGCTAGGTTTTTAAGTCCTCATCTCTTATGTAATATAACACTTTGTGATAAGTGATTTGGCTCTCTGTGCTTCTGAGGAAAAAAGTTATTCTGTAACTGGTGTATTTGTAACCCAAATGCATTCTAGTGGATTCACCACTGAAATTCTGCTTTGTTCTTACACTAAGAACACTAAACTGCTGGTTTGGATGGGTTTTGTTTTGATTTTTTTTCTTTTTTGTTTAATGACCCATTTTCTAGACAAAATGAAGTAAATAGCTGCTTCCTATTTTCCAACCTGTTTCATGTGGGTGCAGTAGACAGACTCATTCTTCTAAAACATAGCTGTTGTGGTGGTTTGGGTTTTTTTTAATAGTTGTTAAGAATTCTAAGACCTTTGCTATTCTTCCTTTTTTCACTTACAGTACACTGCATTTATCAGTTGAAGGCCACTTGCTCACTATGGTTTAGAGGGAATATGCTGCACGTTTTCAAAAATCCCTATTAAAAAAACAAGGGTAACCTTCAAAAGGATTTTGGAAGAGGAGAGTATTGTATATATATAAATTATCTACTTATTCTCTCATCTATGGTCTGCTATTGATTTCTGTTTGAATGCAGAAGGGGTAAACTTAGTTATGTCAAGTGTTTCTGTTCTTCTACTTAATGACATCATATGATTTTACTGTAAGCAGTGTAGAGGACCATCTAAGAGCATCCTCCCAGATTTACTTTTGAAATATGCATCATACATCTAACAATAGATGCTCAAACAGCTTTGGAGACCTACAATGCCTGAACTCCGCTCTGGCATTTGCATGATGCTTTTGGGTTATTGGCAGAGACATTTTTGTCAGGCTAATAACATGCCCTTTTGTGTCTGGCAGGGATGAACCCCACTGAAAGAGCAGGACTGGTTATGGCGAATTTTTAGAAAAGGTGGCTAATCCGAGATGAGCACAGGAAGGAAAGACATCATGCCAGAAGTCTGGCTGTTTAGGAATAAGTTACCTGGTGGATAGAGCAGGGCATCAGGCAGAGTTGAAGGCAGGTCTCAAGTCATAGAAATGAAGCCTCAAACAGCAACCTCCCACTGGGGATTGGTGCTAGGGTCTGCAAGAAGGGCTGTTTCTTTCTAGGTAGAGCAGTGCTGTAAAGTAAAAAAATGCAAAAGTGGAAGCGTGTCACTTGCCACGCAAAAGGGAGAGGCTGGAGGTGCTGCTGGGCAAAATCAGAGACTGATATCTAGTCCAAGGTGTGCTCTGCCTGCACAGCCATGCAATGAGTGGCCCTTCCCCAGCAGCGGGGGCCTGCTGTCCAGGGCAGGGTGATGTTTGGGGCCTGAGCAGCATGTTTGTTTGGGTTGCCTCTGCTCCTTGGGGTCCCAGAAAGAGCAGTTGTTTTGCATTCAACTTTCCTGAACCATCTGCATTTCTGTGTACTCCTGTCACACATCCTTTATTACTAAATTGTAGAGCCCTCCCTTATTTAACCGTTGTCAGTACAGAAGACGATCCGTGCCTCTGTACTAGGTGTCCTTCTTTGTACATGTCTTATTCTACTAAATCCCTCTGGTGAAAAACAAAGCAGGGAAGCAACCTGCAAATCAAAGAGGAGAAGATAAAGGATTGATGACAGAATGTCACGCTATGGGCATAGATATGAATGATGAGATTATGGCCGTAAAGACAAAAATACCTGAAGGAATGAGGTCTGGTTATTGAATAATGGGGTAGTGCCAAAGGTTTTCATGTAGCTGGAGCAACTCGTGTACCCTTGGGGGGAAGTGCTATAGTGTCTCCTGGGTGGAGAGAGAAAATGAATAAAAATTCTAATATGATCTGGTTCACAAAAAAAAAGATGAAAGTTGCACATTACACAGAAATACAGTGAAAACTGGATGTCATTGAAGGTACAGAGAGGAGAAATATCATTATGTAACTCCTGGGAGGGAAAAACAAAAAGCCATTATCCTATTGGATGTGTTCAACAGCTGCTAAAATGTATACCAGATGATCAGAGATGAGTATATTTTAGTATTGCATATGCTTTCAGATGCTGGTGATAGATTAGGGAATTTGTGAAAAGGTTGCTCTATCATCAACAAAAAGAAGCTATAATAAAAAAGGCCAGAGAACTGAATGGACAAGCTTTTAAGGAAATTAGGTGCAAATTTATCAGCATATCTGTGTAATGAGTTTGGAGTGAGGGGAGAATAAAATGAAGTAACCGAAATCTGGAGCAGGGGGAGGATTTGCCAGCATCAAGGCATGGTCTACCCTTTTACACGGTTATACTCTGCACAGTACCTGTGTCACTAAGCAACATTATCATGGGGCTTCGGGCAAGTTAATGCTCATCACCCTCTTAATTCTCATCTCAAAGACATTGCAGAAAGCCTTCAGGCTGTTTGTGAGAATGTTTTTACTTTATTAGGAACTTGAACCAGGGGTGGCAGGATTCTCTAAAGTAGTGAATCTTGATATGCGGGTGCTCCGCAGGGATTGCTAAAAGGCAGCTCTCAAGTGGAATCAACAGTTTAAAAAACCCACCCATCTATCTGACTATATCAAACTGGAGGATGCTGGACAAATGAAAAGCCAACATGTCACTATAAAAATCAGAGTTCTGAAGGCAGAGGAAGATGAAATGAACAAAATATTCTTGCAGGTGATGCAGCATTTGTATGTGGTCTTTGAAGGATATTTTTTAACACTGAGTAATATAAACATAGTTCTATGTTATCTCTTTGATGCATCTGGAAAGCATACACATGAAACTCAACAATTTGTCACACATATACTTATATTGAAGCAGGCCACAGATTTGTAGGTTGCTTAACATAATAGAAGAAAGTGAAAATGGAGCAAGAGCAGAATTTTATAACAGAGAATTACATCAACAAAGAGTGTAGTTACTAGTAGAAAATAGGAAGTGTGTGGCATTTATAGGTGAAGACAAATAAGTATCCAAGGTAATTTGAAAAAATACTGATGTGAGGATTGTAATATCTAATATATTTTTCTTAGAGAAAGCTCTTAAATGTGAAAAAACTGATGTCTGGGGCAATTTCTTATCTAACGTAAATTGCTATACCTCCAATGTTTCAGAAGAACTATGACATCCTATACCAGCTAAAGAATCTGTCTACATTTGTACTGAAAGTAGCATCTGAAAAGAAAAATAAGACATCCCGGTATTCAAACACACTGAAATCAAAGAACTGTTATGATCAAATATTTAGAAATTTAAACTTGCTGCATAAGTATAGCTCATTAAAACAGTGATTAAACAACTCTTTCATAGACACTGTTGTAGGATCTGAAATTGATCTGATTTCCTAATTTTGCACAAATTTTTGTTTACTTTTATTACTTTAACCACTTTTATTAGATTGCATTAAAAATGAAAAAACCACCTTAATTTATCCATTTTTTTTTCCCAGAAAAATGAAATTATAATCAATGTTATCAGTGACTGAAAAAATACACGCATAATCATGTATAAGCCCTAATGTCACTGTACTGTATTCTGCAATGTTAAAAATTTGGCAAAAGTTTCTGGCAGCACTGCAAAACTATCAAAGATGTTGCCATTTTCACAAAACATTCAGTATTCAAGGAAAAGCCGTTTATCGTAGAAAACACATTGTATAACAAAGTTGCAACCTCTAATTAATACAGGAGATTTTCACTGTGCATTGAATCCCAAATTTGGAATTATCAGAGAGAAAGGTAATTAAGGATAAAGCTGCTGGAGATAAGTAACTCTTCAGCCATCTTCTGGGTGACATATGAAAGTGTCTAAAAACTACTGTGAGCAATTAATCTTCTATAACTAACATAATATGCAGATTAAGAACAGATCTAGTACTGAGCTAGGCAACACATCCTGAAGTTTTGAATCTGTACATATAGTCAGCACCACATTTCAAGTTTTGCCTTAGTGGGTCTTCCATAAAAGGTTAGTTCTGTAGACAAGAAAAATAACATATGCTGTTAAATTGTTTATTAGCACAAGAACTTCACACAGTGGAAGAAATGATTGTTTATTGAAACAAGACCTTCAAGGGACTCTTTAATTATAAAACAGCTTGATATTTTAAAGAAAATGACACAGACAACACAAAGAACAATTTACTGTGGGTAGCAGGTTGAGTATAGCTTGGGGCCTACTAATCAGTCGTGCATAACAAGTATCCTATAAAGAAATTGGAATAAACATACAGAAAACACTGCTTCTGCAAGAGGATTCAAAGAAACATTGTTAGGTTTTAAAATGTACTTAACAGTTGCATCATATTACATTAAGGGAAGCAAAAGCAGTATCCGTCTCACAACAACAGATGAATAAAATGAAGACGTCAGTTCTCCAGCTTTCGAATGCTCTAACAGCAAAATAATTGCAAGTTTGGAAGAAATTTGAGCATGTTAGCTATGTACCATCACCAGCTGCAGGCATTGGTACTGAGACACCAAGTAAAGCTTTGAAGCAGATGGGTTTTTTGCTGGGCATCTCCAATTTCAAAGCCAGAGAGATAGGAACAGAGAATTTTGTCTTGAAGTTTTCTAGAAAGTAAACACAGACCATAGCTGTTATCTTAAAAACAATACACCTGTCAATATGCATAAATGCTTAGTGGAAAGAGGATGTTTCCCCATCAAAATTGTGCACAGTGATGTAACAAAAAGAAACATGGAGGATGGCAGAGTTTTCCAGGTGTGAGCTATTGGTGTGGATTATCTAAATTGCTGTTAGTGCAGGGCCTGACAAGGTCATTCAGCAGGCTGTAGTAAACTCTGGGGTCAGCCTGGCAGAAGCATGAGGTAACTCTTTGCTACTTTTGGGAGACACCAGAGGAGCTTTCCTTTACTCCAGAACACTATACTGAAAAATCAAAGTTTTCTGAAAAGCATTATCTGCCTGATAATCTTGCCCAAACACAAGACGTTGTGCTACACATTGAAAAAAGGGCAGTAAAATTTAGTGCTTTCTTTTTTTAGTGAAGGAGACAAACAGAACAGTGAGGAGGTATGATGACAAGCATATTATTGGACAGATTAGATTACATGAGGTAACTGGCATGAGGTCTCTCAAGATATTCAAGGAAATAAAGAGCTACAAATATTTGAGATGTTTTTCAATCTAGTTTTACAGCATTGATGTTGGTTTCTTTCATCCCTTGAATTGTAGCTTAGCTATGATTATTTTTGTACCTCACATGTAATTGTGTCTGGTTTGGCTGTGATAACGCTTAGGTTTTCCTGCCCTTCTATCTTCCCACTGGCTGAGTAGCAGGGCAGCTATTATTTATACCAGCAGAATTGGGGTCTGGTTCACTTGTGATTCCCAGCTAGGTAGATAATATTCCAATTAGTATTCTTAAGGGTATAGTGTTTGGTGGCCAACATTAACACAAGAGGTTAGATGGTACATTGAAGTCTCTCCACAAAGTATATAGACAACACTAAAGAGATTTCCCACATTGCAGTGGGTGGTAATGGATGCAGAAAGCAATGATCTAACATTTTGCAGTGGTAGGATGCATTTCTTCTGGAAATTTTTTTGCTATAGCCATCAATAAGCTGGGCAGCTAGTCTAATATAGTCAACAGTAAGAAATTGGCTACTGCAAAGGGCAGTTTGTCCTATCCTAAAATAAATTAGATGAAGTGACTCACACTGACTGCAAAGGAAGACTAGATAATTAGCTTAGATTCAATTCTTGGTTTTTAGTTGTCTGAAGTTAAGCTGGGCTGAAAGCCTCTCGGATATTTTTCTGAAAGGGAACAGAGGCATAGAAAAGCTTCTAACTACAGCTCTCCGTTGATTATCCATGTTCACTGGAAAACAGTGCTAACACGTTGAGCAAGTTGTAAGATTCTGTGGTTTAAGTGCTGGCAGGTAAATGCTAAAAATACCATTTGTGCCTGCAATTATACATCCTTCAATAAATCAAACCAGACTAATGCACGCATCAACGTGTATAAAATGTGTAACTGTAGGGCATAATAGCATGCATAGTAAGTTATGTGGCCAAATGTAGAAATAAGTAAGTAGTCATCTTGGTCCCTCCAGACGCAACAGTTGGTCCTTTTTCAAGGCCTTGCAGAATTTTGGAGGTAGAGACCAGACTGCTGACAGTGGTGCTTACCCTCTGTCAGGCTAGAATTTTAGCCGCTCTTGTTTGCAGCATCTCCAAATTAGATGCATTTTACCTCATTAATCACTGCTAGGAAATATCACATTTTATTCACCCTGAACCCAGAGTCTGATCCCCATCGTTAACTGCCATCTGCTACTTTGTGATAAAGTTATCCTCAGGCTTCCCCTATCTGAGTCAGGTAAGAATGTCAAAATGGCATTATTAAAATTGGAAAGACTGTTTTGTCATTAGCATGCCTACAATAAGAGACAATATGTAAAATTGGGTGGGTTAGACTGTTTGCAGTCTGCAGTTTTGTTAGTCAGAGACTGCAGTGACAGACACCCCTGACTTTCAGTCTTTTGCAAACCTGTTGCTGAGGCCAAATCCATGTACAGAACTGCCAGGAAGGGTGACATTAGGCCTTGTAGTCTGAGATCTAGACAGACAAAACAAACTAAAGAGGCTGGTAGCACTGTGCTGTGTATCCTTGTAGCCTATTATATACGGTGTTATCATTGGTAGTGACAGATCATATGCCACATTGCTTCATTACAGCCCAAGGAATTTTCTTGACTCCTCTTGCCTTAGCTGCAGAGCAGTTGGGTAGCTAAGACTAGTAGCAAAAAAAAAAAGAAAGGAAAAAAAGGTTACATGGTTATTGCTTAATTATGGGTCTCGTTCACTTACCTTCATCCTTGCAGTTATTTAGACTTGTTTCATTGAATTTTGTGATCTAATGCCTACCTACAGCATATCTGGTAACGTTGAGTGATACGTATGTGGCAAAAGCCTAGCAAAGAGCCTCCAGTGAGCAAAAAATTGTAGTATAATGTGAAATTGCTGACCGTGAGGAAAGAAAAATGTTGGCAGGCAACAAAAAAAAAATTACCATAAGCTAACCCCAAAGCAGCACCATCGACACTGATCTCCTTGCAGGAGCATGGGGTGCTACCAACACGCTTCAACCCCAAATTCTTCCCTGAGGCATCCATGGCTAACAGCACCAGGAAACCATGGGTGGTGACCTGTCAGGGGGAGAAATCTCAAATAACAGGGACAGATATTAGGTATCATAGTCTCCATAGTACAGTTTTAATTGCGTTATTAAGTCTTTGTCCTTTAATCAAACAACTTGTTTTGTTGTGCAGGTGACATTTTAACTGGTCTAGTAATGTCTTTTGCTTGATTTTATTTGGAGTAGCAATAAATTCTTGCATTCTTGTATGACCTGTTTTTCCTTTTTGCCTATAGAAAGTTTTTGACTATAACAGCTAGGGGAGGGCCTTCCTGAGTCCTTTTTTAATGTCTCCTGCTACTGCAAACATGTACCATCTCTTTTTAATAAGCTTGCATAATCTCACCTAGAAGTAGTTAGGGTTTATGAGGTTTTTCTGAGCATCTTAGTAAAGAGAGGTTATTCCCCACCCCTCCCCGCCCCCAAATGTTCATTTCTAACCATGAGCTGTCTTCTGACAGGAGTGGGATACAGCTTGTCCCTGAAAGGCCTGAGTATGTCCACCGAGCTTCTGAGGTCTCTCCTCAGTTGTTGGAAGTTAGGCACCAACATATGTGGCAGGATCAGGTCCCTGGGCAAGATAAGTGAATACGTGTAGTGAGTCTACGTAGCGCTTTGAGGGTTTAGCATCGATGCTCTCTTGCAGCTATGCCTCCTGAGAGTTAATGAAGATTAGATCTCATCTAGATATATAGCTCCAACACACTGAAACTTCCTTAATAAATTTTAGGATAGACTTTAGTGCGGAATTACAGTGTAGGTCTCCAGCCATTAAAAAATGAATTATTGTTACTGACGTAACTTAGCAGCAGAGCACCCTGACAGCAATGGCCTGAGCTAATTCCCCCAAAGATTAGTCTCTGTTCCTGGAAGATAAGTGCTCTAGCCTTGTTTCCTTATGTTGGATTTTTATATAGTACCTTGTGTAGCACTGCACCATTTTCATTTGCATGTACTGTACAGGACTGTATCGACAATATCAGAGAAGGTATTATATCACACCTAATTTGGAAAGACTTGGTGAAGGTTATCTCTGCCTGAAGCAAAGATACTACTAGGCTGAATATAAAGCTGTTAGAGTAATTTCTAATGAATAATGTATTAAACAATTTTACTTCCCCTCCCCCTCTCTCTGTGCATGAATTGTTTGAGATTTAAGAAAAAAGGAACTATTTAATAATGAAACTAGAATAATGTTGAATACATAAGTTAGTTACACGTGGAAGATCTGTAGACAGACTTTAGTGCATTTAGATACTTTAAATACTTAAACTATTAGCTACTATTCTTTGCTGGTAAGTTTTGATTTTTAGGTCATTTATAAGTGAGATGTTACAGGCATCTGGCACTCCACTTTCAAGCTATTTTGACTGGATGCCCAATCACCTGTTGTTATTTTTCCTCCCAAAATAGCTAAAGATGATTCATAGGATCTCATGTTTTGTACCCTTTACTTTTCAGCTTGAAGATGAAATTTAGTTTTTACCAGCAAGCTGAAGTGCTCATTGCTCTGATAGTCATTCCCTTTTTATTATTTGTATTTTTTAAAGCTGACAGAACCAAAACACAAAATGAGCAAGAGGTGATTTTTTTCCAAAATATGACCCTTTGTGTATGATGATCTTTGTAACACTCAGCTACCTGTTTACAGGAAGATAAGTACAAGAGGTTCAAAGAGAGAAAATGTCTATGGAGAATGTTTGTGAAAGTCCTCAAGAATGCGCTACCTTTTGGAGAAATTCAATGACATGTAGGAAGAGTCTCTAACGTTCCTGTTTTTATGGTAAGTCTTTTCTTTATCTTTTCATTATGCCGTTTTACCATCAATGATGATGTGGTCACCTGAGGTTTTAGTGTCCTGGCAAGTGACAGCTGTGGACTGACTGGTCAGCCAGACCTCTTTTCATGCTTAGGTACAGGCTGACCTGGGTAGCATTGAATCTGCAAGGCAACACGTTCCCTTTCCAGAATTCAGTTCTCTGAAAATGTTTTAGATTCTTGAATTTCTTTTTGAGGAAGAAATAATAAAACAGAGAAAAGAACTTCATCTGTGAAAAGGGAGAAGCTTATCTCTGCTCTTTATTTTGTCAAGCTTGTTCAGATGTAACAACCTCATTGATAGCAAGTTGCTGTAATTTTCCTGAGGAAAGCCAGGAAGGTAACGGCCTTCAAAGAAGTAGGTAAATATATTTTTATGATGTCTTCCAATTCTAGTAGTGTCACCTTTGTTTCATTAGTGGCAGTTTCACAGCAGTCTTTCCTCCTTTACGTTGTTCTTTTTTTCTTTTTTTTTTTTTTTTTAAAAAAAAAGCAAATTCAAAATTGCTAATGGCACCTCTCCTTGGATGTGTGTGGTATATTTCATAAAGATGAGGTAGATTCAATTAACATAATATGCAGACAAAGCCATAATGTTTGAGCCCCATGCACACAGGGGATGCATGCTGAAACTTCTGGCGTTTTTTTAATAAACAGAAAGGCGAATCATTTGTGCAGGGCTGATATCAAAAGAGAAGGACTTAATGCACAATTTAATTGAACATTTGTTCTTAACTTTACTCAGGGACATTTGACATGACATTCTTACCATATTTGGCAGGAAATCCCACTGATTTCACAGATGCAACCAGTTGCGTGTATCCAGAACTAGATGGTTTAGGGAGATAGTGGAAGATGATTGCATATTGTACAATCTCCCAGGCTCTCAGGGGCAATTAGAAAGGCAAACCTGTTACCCTGGCAACTGCAAAATTTGACAGGACTTGAAACCTCTGATCCCTTTAGGTAAGGCAGCAGCATTTATAAATTTTCCTCGTTCACCTTACTATAGTTGTGATGTTGAATCGCACCAGATAGCTTCTATTCAGCAGAAAAGAATATTACTGCACAGCTAATACATAAAAGCAATTGTACAGAATAGAGGTTCCAAAGTTTCACTCCATGGACTACTGGTGAACTGTTGAGTGCCAATTGGCTGCAAGATGGCGGTTCACTCCCTGCATTTCCAGCTGTTGATATGTCACCAAAAGGCAGCTAAACACATTGTATGTTCTCCTAATAGCTCCAGAGAAAAATAAACCCAATGGCAAACATCTAAACTGCTAATACCAAGCTTGTTCTTTCATAGGTCCTCTCTTCCCCATCCTCTCTTTTGTTGTGGTCACACACTCTCAATTTTATTGAATTTGGAGGCTTGGTTGCACTCGACCACAATAAAGTCATCTTTGCATAGCTGCATATTTTTGTTGTAAAATTGGAAGTGGGGAATTCTGCCTTGGATGGAGCTGGAGTCTCTCTGGAATTCAACACTGCTGAGATTAATAACAAAGAACCTGTTTTAGTTCGGGTGTCTGTATTTTTTTCTTTAAGTTTATGGCAAGTTTAGAGACAGCAGCAGAAAAAAAGAGTCCCTAAAATGATTTTTGAGGACTGGAGAGAAATAAAGGTGATAAGTAACATGTAAAGATGACTGACAATGAACTCAGTTACTACATAGAAATAATTTAGTGGAGGAAAAGCACAGCAGGTACAAAAAGGTGCTTTTGCTAAGAAAAGAGATAAGAGGAACTAGTTCTATTTAAACACAGAGAAATTGGGTGTAAAATAAAAAAAAATTAACCGTAAGACAACCACCGTGCATAGGGAAGCTCTAGGTTCCCTGTCTTTTTGAACCGTTTAAGGAAATCTGAATTTCCTTTTTTGTGGATGGTTGACATTAGTTATTTATGTCAATACAGGAGTGATATTACAGGGGTTTTCTTATAAAAAGGCCTGACGATGAATTTATATTCAAAACCTTAGTATAAAAATGTACTTTGCCCTTCCTCTATTTAAAAAAAAATAAAAAAATTATTCCCAGTTAATACTCAACATCGCTGTAATATTTTTATACAGTTGGTTGGCCTACTTTAGAGTATATTTTTATGAGGCCGATATGGAAGAGTTCACTGAAAAAAATTGAAATGTTGACTTTTTTTGCATATCCCTGAGCTTGAAAAGGGCCTGTGTTCTCTTTGCTTCCTTGAAGCAGCTCCTGTATTAGGAATCAGTTTCCTAAACATCAGCTAACCTCTGAGTATCCTAGGTGAGATTTGAGAAATGTCAGAATCATTCACCACCACTTAACTAGAGTCTATCTCAGATTGTTAGTCTTGGCTTATCCTCCAATAACTATTAAAAACTCAGCCAGCCATAAAACACTTATTATCCTAATTAGTGTTTTGGATTCTACTCATCCTCTTTTCCTTTCAACTTTCAGCAAATTTGGCATTTGTGCCCAGCACTGGTTCATAACATTAGGAATAAATGCTTGTATGCAGGGAACTGCCTTATTGCCTGATTTTTGCTTCCTGATGGGGAAAGTATTGCCTCCAAACTAAGGTGCCAGTTACGTCATTGGCTCTCTGATACAGCTGCTGACTTCACTTACTCTTCTTAATAACTAGCGCTAACTAATGACTTGGCTGCTATTAAGCTCTGGCTGGCATTAAATGGCAAACTCAGTGAAACGGCTCCACATGCCTGCAGCTATCTAAACCCCTGTAATCTTAAAACTAGATTATACTTTTATCTTCAGAAAGAATTTTCATGTAATGACGTTTATTATTCTTGCAGATGTCAGTGAAAGAGCTGAAGGATTTCATCCCAGCTGCATCATGGTTTCATTTACTCTTTAGAAAAACACACTTTGGAGATTTAATCTAGTAGCTTTTTCCAGAGGCATCAAGCTTTCTTGTATATAGAGTCAGAGATGGAAAATTCTGGTTTAGGGTTTGGTTTTGGGTTTTTTGGGTGTTTTTTTTTGTTTGGGGTTTGTTTTTTTTTTTTTTTTTTCATTTGGGGTTCTGTGCTTGTGGTATATCAGCTAATTAGTTTTTAAGCAAATTAATCTTCAAGTGACGCTAGGGAGGTGGGAAGTTAATTCTCACTCATTCCTTGTTTCTTTATGACTATCTAATTATTCATGAATGTTGTAGGGGTTATGTTCTAGAAAGGCAACTCAGCATGGGGTTAAGCAGTGCCCAAACAGAGGAAGAAGGGTAAAAAATTTACATATTTGACAGGCATACAGCTGCTTTGAGATTGTCATTCTCCAATTTTCATTTCTGTCCTGTTGGTGTTGTGAATTATTAATCAAACAATGATTACCTGTACAATCCTCTGAATTTCCAAAGAGCTTTATTAATATGAACTAAAGAAGTTATGATCTTGGAGCCAAATTTTTCCTTGCGTTATGCTTATGCAACTTGCTTATGAATCAAGGAGTTCAGTGTGCAGGAAGAAGCATAATTTTGTTGTGAATTAAATAGGACAAGGAAAGACTTGTGATACAGGTTGGGATAAGGCCTTTTGAGAACAGAGGAAGAAATGCTGGCTCAGGTGGTCATAAAGAATCTGTGCAACACAGAAAAAAGTGAAAAGAAAATTCTGCAGGTACCATGGTTTAAAGGACAAAACAGAAAGTGGATAAAAATAAGAAGAAAAGAATTTAAAATAAAGTCTTGGGAAGAGCTAGGAGGTATAGAAAAAGTTGGGGAAGAAATAAAGTAAATGAGGCAAAAAAATTGTAAAGTTTTACAAAAGTACAGTTGAATTTCAGGGATATCTAATACAAGAAGTAAACATTTCTGGAGGATAAGTGATGTCATCAGATCATGAAAAAAAGGAAGATAGGCTTAGCTGAAATGTCTGAAGGCTCTCTGGAAAGAAGAAAGATGAAGCCAGACAGGTAGGATTGGGAAAGGTTTGCATTATTTTATCTTTTTCATTTGCAGTTGCTAGAGTTGTATTTGATCTGCGAGGAGTAGAGGTGGTCAAATGTGTGCAGTGACTAGCAGAAATAAGGCCCACAACAACATAGGTTCGATATTTACAGTCAGAATGGGGAGGGGAGAAATGCCTCAATATAAAATAACATTTCCCCCAAAGGTAACAGTAAAATAACCTTACTAATTTAGGCAAAAATGTGTGATGTATTTGGTTCCTTTGAACTTTTCCAGAGAATTTTTTTACTTTTCTAAAACCAAAAAGTATTTTTAAAATTTTGTTCCACTTCAACCCTAGAGTTCTTCAACACTGAAAGAGCAAATGTAAAAAATGTTTTCTCCTCTTTTCATCCCTTTTGAACTTTTTGGAGAAGAAAAGGAATCTGTGGCCAGTGGTGAGACACCAAAGAGATGAGATGTGTAAGAAAGAGACACCGAGGTTAGCAAAAGGATCTAAAACTCAAACACCAGCTTTTATCTGAATGCAAACCAGAACAGAGCAACATTTGAAACAGAGAAAAGTCAGCAAGACAGATTAAAATGACAGATCTCTCACCATTTTCATGCAGGGCCCTTGAGGTCTTTCTCAGTCCAATAAATTTGAGTGCATTTCTTGTTTGCAGCATGTTCTACTTTAAGTCCCTCCGGGACATGGCGCTTTCTTCTTTCCATCACTTCTAAAGCTTGACTCTGCATCTGCTCCCTACCAAGATCAACAGACTTGCGTTGCAGGTTTCTTGTTTTCTGCCTGTTTTTTCCACCTTTTACTCCAGAATCTGCATTGATTTCTGCACTTTCAGTTGCTTTACAAGACATAACAACTTCTGTTTGTGCCAGAGGGTCTCACCTCGGCCTGGGCCACATGGTTGTAAATACAAAGCCTTCCTTCCATCTGCCCCCACAGCAGCCTTTTTAGTAGAACATAGCATACAAACCAAACAGATGCCATCCATCTTAGAAACATTTCCCCTTCCACTACCTCCCGCTTCCCTCCTGCCCTCACTTTTTACACTACTATGAAAGAAGTTAAAATATTTTGTTAAGGGGGGCGGGGGGGAGGACCCAATTAATAAAACTTTCCATTCTTGCTTGGTCAAAAATCCACTGTTCATTAAATGATTTATACTGTGATAGTTTTGAAGCTGGTTTTAACTGTAAAGATACTGAAGAATAGCCATGTACTGATCACTGTAAAGAAGCAGATGAGTTTGCCCATCTCGGTTTCAAACAAAGGATGTAGGCATTAACAACGTATTTGGCTGTTGGTTCAGAGAACAGAGAAGACAACTGGATTTTCAGTGATGACAGAAGAAAAGTTGAGGATCCAGACACAGGAGCTAATATTAACTAAAATAGGTGAGGAGGTAATTAGCCTTCAAACTTGTCAATATTTCTAAGAACTGTAGATAAGACTACAGAAACAAAACAATAAGTACTAGCTTTCTCTGTGTAATTTTATTACAATCCATCCCAGGCAGAATTTAGTTTTCAAATGGTGTGTATCCAGCCAATTTCACTACATCCTCCTCCTCTTGTTAAAATCAAAGCAATATAGCTTTCTCAAAAAGAAAGAAGCATAATATCTTGATGATTTCTTAAGAGATCTCTTTTCACAGTTATAGGTATGTTAGAAAGGAAATTGATGTATCTTCCTTTCTTCTTTGCGTGTTCTTGGTACCACAAGCTGTGCACAGCATGCTTTCAATTAATTTAAACTAACTTTCCATCTGCTCCAACAAATGTAGGATTTGAGTGAAAGACAGTATGATGGAGTGACATGAAATACACTAATAGCAAACACTAATGTGAAAGCCAGTCTTCTGTGGAAAATGTAATATCCATAGTGCACTCTTTCTACTCCATATTAAAGGCTCACTTTAGTGAAAAATGATTATTGTTTTCAATATTTGCCTAATCAAGATGGGAAACGAAAGCTGTAGAGATGGAGATAGAGATTTACATTTTACAGAGCATGGTAATGTGAAGAACAGGATGTATCAGATCGATTCCTTTTTAATTGCCACTTTCATCAAGCTTTATGTTATAGAATTATTTCATTATGTTTCTACACTTAAAACAAAAGAACACAAATGTTGAATACAATTAGAACTTGGAAGGCTTTGGCTTTTTTATCAGTTTGATCAGAATACTGTGTATTTTGCAAATACTCTATTTTTCACCAACAAATTAATGTTCCAACAAAGGTATTTAAATTACAAAAGCCAAGTCCACAGCGAACCAGCTACAATGGCTACATTCAAGTAATGAAACAGACTAAATTATAGTAACTATGTACAACAAAAGCCTCTTGCCACTAAATGTATGCACTTTACAGACATTGCTGTAGTCCTTTGTGTGTGGGTTTTGGTGGGGTTTTTTTGTGTTCTTGGGGTTTTTTTTTTTGGGGGGGGGGGGGGGGGGGGGCGGGGCTAGTATAAAGTAGGAACCTAACTGTGATTCTGGCACCAGCCTTTCAAGCAATAACCATTTAAAGCCATGTGGTAATTAAATTCTACCTGCAGTCCAATCTTGTTCCCAGTTGAACCCTTGAGAATATGGTTATGGCCTTTTCCCCCAATTTAAATTAGCATGTGAATTTGCACAGTGGAATTTATTTTGGACCCTGGTTCCTCCTCCCCATATTTCTTCTATTAAGTACTGTACTTTTAAGCCTGGTTTGACCACTGAACCGATCAAATAAATGCAAATCAAAATTCTAGACTTGGTGAGATGCACAGCAAAGCCTGGTGGCAGCATTACTGTGAACAATAGCAAATAAAATGTAATAAACTTATTCTTGATAATTTGTACCTCAAACTCAATGCCACTTGCACTTAAAAGTAGAGGATAATTCCATAGAGGATAATTCTCCATAATCTTGTGCAGATCCATGGAAAATGATGTCATATTTTCATGGCAATTATATACCCAAGTCCAAACTTGCAAGACAGATACTTCTCCACTGCTGCAGTCTGTACTGCAGTCTATAGCTGCCACCTCTTTCTAGGTTAAAATTCCTCAAGCACTGACAGGTTTTTGGTTTGTGGGGATTTTTTTTGTTTGGTTGGTTGGGTTTTTTTAAGACACACCTGGAAGGCCTTCATTCTTGGCAAAGCTGAGCAAAAGCTGAATTGCAGGTGTCCTCAAAACCTACCTATAGATCAAACAGTATAAAAGTTACCCAGTGGATGTAGGAAAGGGTCCTTCAAAGTAAGAAAATAAACACTGCATTTCTTTCTTTCCCTGGGACTATATAAGCATTTAGCACCTAATGTCTAGCATTTCCCAGCAGTGCGCCCTCATCACCAATTTATGGCAATTTGGGGGGAGACATCGCTTGCTGGAGCTGTTCCATTCCATTCTGCAGAAAAGAATTAAAGATTTCCCAGGGCACGATATGTGAGTAGAAGCTGTTTAACTTCCTTTAGTTTCTTTTTAGTTTGCCACCAACAGACCCAACCAAAGAGAAGTCTGTTGATTAGATAGCTACTTTTCTTCACTGGATATGATTTAGATGTAGCAATGGTTTCAAAGATAGAAGGATATGAGACAGGAAAGGTTTATAATACTTTTGTCTGACCAGCTGAGACAGGTGAGTAAGAAAAAAATGTACATTCTTTTGGATATACAGTAAAATCATTCTTCATTGATATTTAGCAAGGGTCCTGCGTGTCCAAAAGCTTGTCTGTTTTCCCAATTATGTCATACCGTCTAATAAAAAGCATTAACTTTCCCTACAGACCTTTCCTCCCTACTATCCCACAGGACATTTATACACCTACAGCAGATAACGTCCTCAAGAATTTATATGCTCAACCTGAAACCCTTGTAAGAGATGTAATTAGACAGGCTTAATTAGAGCTGGCATGACAAAATATATGTCAGTAAACCTGCACAATTCTCCCCAGAAAGGCATTTTCAAAGGGCTCTGACTGCAGCGTTAGTCATGCTCATTTTTCAGGTAGCTTATACAACAGTATAATATTTAACCACCATTAAATGTTTTTCCAGTTGGGACTGTTTCATGCGTAACTCAGCCATTTAATCAATCTATCTATCTCATTCATTGTTAGATTACAACTGGTGTGACTGCAGAGAAGTGAGGAGAAAGGAGAAAATGAGATGCTCCATTAGAAAACACCATCCGGAAGTGACAGATTAAGCTATTTGAAATGAAGGCAATCATGAATGATTTTGGGGATATTTTACTTTGCGCGTAAATTGGATCATTGGCTGAAAAATAATCACTTGGTCCATCAAAGATATAACCCAGAAATGAGGTGGAGATAGAAGTTAACAGAGGATGAGTAATAGAGGTAAGAGATCAAGCATGCAGCAAGGCAGGGATGATAATACAAGTTATTTAACAGAGGAAACAATGGTAACTAATGGAAATTAGCAGTAAAGCAAGCACATTTTCCCCTCGTAAATCTGGTGTTGGTGTCAGTGTGACTTGGCTGAAAGCAGATTCAGGGGAGAACGTGGATCTGAAATGCTAAGAAGAAAGCAGGAAAGAATTATTATAGTATCACTTCTTGGGGAAGGGAGGGGAAGTCCAAGGAGATTAGGGGAAGGAAAATCAGAGAGGAATGTATCAGTAAAAATGTGCAGTCTACTGGTATATGTGTTTCTAGGTCTTTCCTGTGCCCAGCAGAATAAAAGTCCCTTATGAATATAACTCTAAAGATTAAGCTATATATTTTTAGTCCATAGGGTCCAAATTACACATTGATAGTCATTCTTGAAGGAAAGATGTCTCTGTTCTAGGACTAATTGCACTCCCAAATACAATACCTACATCTCTTACAAGATGAAAATCATGTCCTTAAAACTATTCCTGGTTTATTATATGTCAGCCAGAATTTGTTATCATGTTATACACAATGTGGTATCTGCAGACATTCACTGTAACATGTGGGTAAGTGTTAAGTTGACAGAGATGAAGCAGTATTTATTAGAAAATCTCCCTCTTAGAAGTACAGGAAAAAAGATTTCTTCTCTCTCGTGTATGAACATGTATGCCTGTATGTGCAATGGCTATACCTAAGGCCTAACATCAGCAGAGGAGAACTCTTCTAGATTATCCTCATGTTTCATAGCCATAACAGCTCCCTGCTGAATGTTGTTTCTAGCTGTGATGGAAGACAGACTTTATTTAAGTGCGGTTTCAGCATTTCTTGCATTGTTAATGCAATGATATAGTTTTTCTCTGGAATAGGAGAAAACATCCTGAGTAATAGCTCAGATGTTACTTTCAATTGTATTTTGGGGCATGATAAAGAATAACATATATTTATAATTTAGCTTGCCTGTTTATAAGGCAAATTACCTGGATCCATTATCTGGCTTTTCTGCTTGTTTTTAGTCAGATTTGAAATAAATCATACATATATGGTGTATATACATTTATATATGGGGTGTGTGTGCATACCTGTCAATTATTATTTGAGCAATCTCTGTAAGTGGAAAATATTTTCAGACACAAATTATTCTGTGTAGCATACAAGAGACAATAATTCAGCTATCAAGTATTCAATATTATTCACTCAGTCATGTGGTGGCAAATTATCTCTCTTACTTCCCCATCCTTAGGAATGCTCATTACTTGAAATAATTTTGTGTCCCAGCCCTGAAGGATAGGATTTAAGATTAAGTACAGCTGTTTGTGACTAGAAAGACATGTCAATCTTGAAGCTTCTAGATTCAATTCAGAAGTTAAATTTGTCTAGTATTATCATAAAATGGAAATACACCATCCTACTGTCAAAGTAGTTAAATATTCAGGAGTAAGACCATGGCTAATAGGACATTAATCATTAACCATTATTCAGAGACAGTTTGGATTAGGCTGGAGGAATTCTAAAAAGTATAAATGAGCTCTGAAAAAGCCAGCAGAGTTTGGGTGGCAAAGCTATCAAGTGGACAGGAAGAAAAAACTAATCTGTAGCTAGAGAAGACTTGCACAAGTGACAAACCCATGGACTATAATGAATGAACAACTCTCTGGCTGACTGATTTACTCGGCTGTTAATAAAGAGTTCGCTCTCTAGACTTGTCCACCGTTGCAGCACACCACTGGTCTCCTGGGAGTCATTCATTGACAGACTTTGGTCTGCCCTTACGGGAGCAGGCTGGAGAGGCCACTGTATTTCAGCATAATTCCTTCTTCTGTTTGAGAATGCCTCCTTGAACAGCTTCTTGCGGGGAGAATACACTGCCTTACAAGATGATTGCAGGGGCTGCACGGATTTTGTGAAGGTATATATAAAAGCACTCAAATCACAGACCTTGCGTCAGCTCCTGATGAGTGCATGGAACTTCTCCAGAGTAGGAGAGAGTTGTTCTGCATTAATGCAATCCAGAAAATGCATTCCTTCAGAGCTGCCATAGTGTATATAGGAATAAGAGCTGGGTTGGTATTTTTTAAGGGCTGCACATCATTCCTGGGCCACTAAATGAATATAAATGTCTTTTAGTTTTATAGTAGGCTATTGATAATACAGATTTATTTATAATGCAGGTAATGGTTTAAAACATGTAACACTAAATACTTTTAGATGTTAAGTTTTAGCTTCACAGACTAAAAATATTGACTATAATTATTAAATGTTTAAGGTATTCCACTCTTACAAGAAAGGCTTGTACTATTTACCATTTTCTTTGTTCAGCTTAATTTCTTTTTTTTTTTTTTTTCGTTAAAAAGCAAATCTTTCTTACATGATTATAATACCTTAGAGGCTTATATAAATTGTCATCTCAATTCACATTCAAGGAAAACAGAATTGAGGTTTTTCTAGAATCCTTTTAAAATGCTAAGTTATTTGTGTACTCCAGTTCTTCATATTCTCATTTTTGTCTTGGTTTGTGATGACTGGTTTTAAATTCATAAACAGGCTTCCAAGGCTCATGGTAGGTCTTAGATAAGGTGCAAAAATGATGCTAAAATATGCAGTGATAATTGAGTGTCGATTCAAGAACATGTTCCCCATTGAACAGGTGCCTGTTGTTTCCTGTGAACTTGAGGTTATTGTTAATACACTGTTAACAGGTTCCCAGGAGTTTCCATGCAGTTCATTTCACACTTGGACGTTGCAATATTTGCAACAATTCACGGAGTTCAGAAATGTCCAGGAGACTTTGGCAGGGACAGCCAAGCAAAATGCTAATAAGGAAAACAGAACAGAAGCCTGAGCCAGGATTCAACTGTTGCCAGACTCCATCAGCACTGCACAATGTTGACATGAAAAAAAGAGTTCTTTCATCTCTTACAGCCATAAACCAAGGGGGATTTTATTTATTTATTAACAGAGAAATAACAGAATGAAATACAAGGGAAGGCTTGAAAGAAACCCATTGTGTTAGGCCAGTGACATCTCTCTCAAATGAATGAGTATTTGTGAATGGGTTTTGCTTCATAACACAGCTATATAACATAATGATCTAACAGTCACATCAGTGTTTGTCATCCTGCAGAGTAATTTACAATTCTACAAAGTGCAAGGAAAATACCAGTGAATCAAAGCTGATCTGATTTATAGTCTTATGCTTTGGTGTAAATGCACCAGTTGTATAAATGCATACAAGGTGTAAAGCAATAGAGAGTCAGCCAATTGGACTTCCAAAACCTTAGGTCAGTCAAACATCAGATGCTAAGAACGTCTCAGACCTATGCTTTTCTGCTGGTTAGAACAGTAAATGGTACCATTGTGTTACCTAATGAAAGACTGACCTCCAAAGGGCAGAAACCAGAGTAGGCTGGCTTATGAAGTTCCCACCGAGATAGATACGTAACAAGACCCAGACTTCTAAGAAAACAGCTCATAAGCACCAACAGCACCATCAAATTTTAGTTTGGCTTTTAATCTGAAGCCCATCCTGCGTTTGGGTGTAAACAACTATTTTTAGCAAATCTCTGCAACAGGGCCCTCTGCTACTTAACTGTTTGTGTGATGCCAGTACTATCAAAAGTGAGTGGCAAGTTTTCACAGTCTTGACTCGTGACCTCCTACTTCTAAACAGGTTAACTTTTGGATTGAGTGCTTAAAAAAAAAAAAAAAAAAAAAGGCCAGCGGGCTTCTTCAATGGTGTTTCCTTAGAGATTTGGCACATCCTTCTTTCATCTCAATTATAAGAAAGGCAGCAAAGTACTTTTCATGAAAGTCTGGTTTATAACTGGTAAAGGTCTTCTGACTCACATGAAATTGGACAGCTTTTAAGAACGGTTCTTGACACAGCGGCCTTTGGTGAGAACAAACTAACGGGGATCTCCCACAGGGAAAAAATGCTACATGACTGAGGAGCTAATCAGGCTGAGAATTTTATGTTATTAAGTCTTAGGATATTTCAAATTTATTTGTGTAAAGGAAAGATGCAGAGTGCCAAGAGTGGGCCTCTATAGAAACAAAGTAGAGTTGACTGTGTTGGGGGGGGGTAAGTAACACATGAATCTATTCTCTCATTATGTGTTTGTGTTTTTTGTGTTTTTTTTTTTAAAGAGTGTTTTTCCAGACTTTTGTGAAGACCAACATTAGAAAACATTTTTTCCCCCCAGATTTCCTTTGAAACTAAAATAAAAAAATAGAACCCTCAGCAAAACCCTAAAGTAGCAGAAAATCCATCTGCCAGGCTAATGAAGATGACTGGTACAAGTCTGTGCTGCCTACTGTCCCCACTTCCATCTCTAAAGGCATTTGAATTGCCCCAATTCCCATATTAATTAGTCTGTAGTACAGTTTAATTGCATTGTACTATTTTTTCCCAATGAACTGAGCTTTTAATGAGTATTCACTCTTTAATAACCAATTAAAAAAAATAGTGTATTATTTTGTGTGTGATAATGAAACTCATCACTTTAGCTGCTTATATTTATATACACACACACTTATTTTAACACATTGATTTGAACAATAAATTATTACTTCCATGTATATCTATCCTTGCTATAAGTGAGTGAGTTATACCTTCACTAAATAACAGCATTTAAATGCACATACTGCCTCTCTCTCTTATTAAGCCTAAGCAGGACAAGAGACAAAAAAGAGCTGTAGTAGCAAGAGGACTTTTGTTTAAAATTCAAGAAAGAACGAACTGAAGAAATCAAGCCTTGGATTGCGTCCACTCAACTTCAGAAGGCAGAGTTGTGTACAGGACACATTTTCATTGGCTTCAGGTACTCAGTGCCCATTTGCTACAGAACAAAGTACACAGTGCCAAGGAACAGAAATTAAGAGTGTGAGAAAGTACTGCAGCTCACAAGTTGTATAAATGATGACAGACAACTACAATTAAAAGTAGGTTTATCATGGAACTGATAAAAGAGTAAGCCCTGATGGCTCTTTAATAAGGTGCCAAGGTAGAGCATCAGTGCAAGAATGATGACTGGATGTCAATGGCACAGAAACCAGATGATGAGAACTGTCTTAATTTGAGTGAGAAAGAGGGGGGGGGGGGGGGGGGGGAACAACCAACAAAAAAACCCCCACCCAAACCCTTCCACATAATACTTGTTTCATTTGCTTGGGCAGGTGGTCCACTCATCTTGTACAAATGCCGACTGGCAGCCCAGCAGTATCTGGGGCCTGACATGCCCATCGGGACTGGTAAAAGGTATCGCGTCTGGCAGGAGTCTGGGGCAGAGTCTGACAATTGCTCAGCTGCCACGTACCCCCAGGGCTACTTAACCTCCCTGGCCCTGGGTCTGGGTGGCTGAGGTGGTGGTCCCTCCTCTGGGAAAGGTTCAGCTCTCAAGCTGGTGCCTGCCTGAGGTTCTGGCATGAGGTACCTCTGCACCCTGGCTCTTTGGTCCTCATGCCGAGGTGGCTGTGCTTGCCAGGAGGGTAAGTCTCCAACTGGCTATGCTGCTAGGATGGTTTTGAACTGTGCCCTCTGACTCTGTATTTCTGTCATTCTATTGCAGTTCTCCCCCTATTACTGAAACAGAGTGAGAGGAGAGCGCTTTGAGGTCTGATGGGACCAAAGACACAAGAGAACACAGCTTGATGGGTACACATAGGTCAAAATCCTGCAGTCAGCTCTGCCAGTGTGATGGTAAGCAGCTGCACTAAGACCTTGGCAGGGCTGAGGATATAGGGGTTTTGCCCAGCTCAAAGAATTTCTCTCTAGAGCCATTACTGTTTCGACTTCTCTGTGCAGGATCCAAGAGCAAGCCATTTTCGTATGGATTAATGCAGTTTTTGCCATTAGTAGCGATGGCAAAACTTGCCAGGCACCATGACTGGGCTTTCCAACACTGATCTAGTTCTTACATGATGTAGCTAATAGTCACAGCTTCCACATGTGAATTTTATTGCACAAAAAAAATCTAAATCTTTCCTTTCTACTTACTGTCTCGTAACGAGGGTTATTCAAATTACTACAATATATCGTTTCTACTTTGCTTTATCTGTAGATTCTGTCACGTTCTTTACGATCCCCATATGAATTAAATATTCCCCATCTTCTTGTTCTTTTTTTTTTTTTTTTTTTTTTTTTTTCAGCAATCCAGTATATGAAAGGCTGAGTATCTGTTAATTGGGGCACCTGTTCTCTAGAGGTTTTGCTGGTTTTGCTCAATATGAAAGATGATGACAATTAAGTTACCTTGGGAGATACAGGAAACGTTTCAGTGTGTATTAGCTCATGATGACTTTTAAAAAAAGAAATAGTTTATAGGTATATAATTATTTTATCAGCTGGGGGAAATTTCAGGTCTTAGGCTTCTGGCTTTTAGTGATGCCGGTGGGAATTAGGTATTCAAATCCCACCAAAGGCTAACTCCCTTGGTACTAGCCAAGTCAATAATACATGCTGTAACCCCAAGGCAGGTTATAATCCCTGTTTTATTATAATCCCTGTTTTATGGCTACTTAGAAGGTGTCTTACAGTACTGTTGCTTTGCTGCAGCTGATCAAATAGCACAAAGAATGAGACACAGCTGATGTGATTATTTATTTATTTATTTGTGTACAAAGAGGCACTATTTGATTTGCTGTCATTTCCAAGTGCAGAGTAGACTTGTTATCTTACCACTGAACCCAGCAGATCAGTTACAGCAGGGGTGAAGTTGGCAAGATAACGGGAATGGCAGAATTAGCCCAGTAACTTGTTCCCAGGTGGCTGCTGGCATGAAGCAAGGTAACAGGTGTACACAACAATGGATGCCTTTATAAGAGCTACAATTTAAAAAACCTGTTGGTGACATGAAGATTTAATCCAGTCCATAAGCACTGTCTACTTATGTTCCATTATCCTTCTGTTAAAAAAATGTGGGGTCAGTTTGAAAAGACAACCCTGTGAGAGTTTTGGGTTTTTTTGTTTTTTCTTTAAATGTACCACAAAAAGCTGTTTATGAACATCCCCCTTCCCAAATCAATTACTCCAGTATTGTAACTGTATTTCAGAAAACAGTTTGCAAGCAATTCATTAATTATACGTGCCCAGCTATATTTTACATTCTGATTTTTCACTATGCCTTGCAGGAAACAAGTAAACACTTTTGCTTTTCTTGTTTTGGACAGTTAATCATAAAAAGTACATCCAGCCACAGCAATGATGCTGAGTATCCCACAATTGCATGTGGAAAACAGTAAGTTGCAAAATGAGTCATAAGTAATAAAATAATGTTGACATGTACCAGACTGGAGTAACTTACTTGCTGCTGTAACTACAGGAGCAGCGAAAGGTCATCAGCCACGGGGAGGTGGATGAGTAGAGTCCGGCCAGAGGTGTGGTGGTTGAGGAAGAGCATCCCAATAGTTTTACAGCAGGAGCAATGACCCTTGCTTTGTTTCTGCAGGTAAGGAGGTTGTACTGAAGCCAGAAGGGACTGTTCTGATTTACTATTGCTGGAGAAAAAACGTAACTGGATTGAACTGTGCAAAGTTACCAAGTAAGAGTAGACTGCAATCCAGAATGTGTGGTGTTAGATGAGACAGAAGAAGGTTGAAAGGGCAACAGAAAACTTCTACCTGACTAAAAACCATTCAGCGTTTTCTCTCTCTGTTAACATTACCTTGCTTATGATTTAACTTTGTACTGTTTCAAACACCTCTTTTAAGGTACAAGGCACAGCATTAGTTTAGGACAATGTTCTCAACTGAGACGAAAGGAGGTGATGCTTTTTTGCTGTGGCTTTCAGGTAATGACCTTTTGCCCAATTACACCAGAAGTTTCACGTATGCTCTTTCATCCTCTACTTATTACGGACCACATTAAAAAGCCCCCTTTAGATTCAAAGTCTGATAAAGCATCAGCAACAGGAAAAAGCTGGAGGTGGGTCTCGGTGAAAGCAAGTTGCTGTGGCTTGTACTCAAATGTTTCCTTCAAGTGCTACCCTCCCTCTCCTAGCTTTCTCTATTCTCAGATGTAGTAAAAGGCTATTTTCAGAGATATTCTATCTTTATGTGTCTCTGTCACTTTAGATAACTTCCTAGAAGATCTAAAAAAACAACTCGCAGGAATGTCAGAAAGCCAACAGGCTCAAGCTCTGTGCTGGAAAAAGAATTCCCTGGTAAAGAGGCAATAATGCCATAGTGCTATGGTGCAAATTTGCTGCAGGATTTTCATTCTGCCTAGCCTATTCTTTTTTTCTGCCCTGGATTCTGGGCCAGAATTATTATTTTTTTATTTATGTCACCTACTGGGCCCTTCTGCAATGTCTGGGAGCAGCTGACAGCACAGGGAAAGCATAGCCCATTTCCTTTCTCCTCATAATCACAGATTATGAGAGTTTAGTAAAAAAAGAAAATAGTATCTTACAAATCTGAATTCCAGCATGCTAAAGCGATAAGCCTTGTCAATGAAGTCTGCAGTTCCTGGTACAGAAGGGCATTAAAGCAGTGGAAACTTCTTGGGGGTAACCTGGCCCACAGCAGTTTGGGCTTGAAGGCGAGAAGGACTCTAAATTTTGGAGTAAGATTTTCTGAATCAGGGCAACAAGCAGACCGCATCTGCCTACACATCTTAAGGAGGAGTTAAGCACAGGGAGGGAGCGCATCAGACACGACTACAGGCTATGGCAATACTAGCTGTTAAAAGCCATCTTGTAATTGGCCATGACAGCAGGGACAGAAACACAGTCCTGTAGCATCCCGCGGTGGTCCTTGCTGATTGACGTTTGTTCAGTCTGTTTCTGCGTCGTTCACAACATTCACTTTTTGTGGCCGTCTGTTCTAGATGAGCTGAACTGATGGTAGTAGGTGAGGAAGGTGGCCAGGTGAAGGAGAAAGGAAGTGCAACAAAAATCCATTAATGCTCCTGCACCCAGTCCAGCCCAGGGACATCCGAGCCAGGTTTGGCTCAATGCAACTCTTTGTAAGGAAAGCGGGGCTTTAGAAGGCAAATCGTTGCTGCCACGTGAAGGGGTGCTAAATAATCTGCTACTGCTTTCTTGTGTGGTCAAACCTTATTTGCCTCTCTACCTTCCAGATTCTCATTCTATAACCATGGCACGGTGATGATGAAGGCTGCAATTTATCTCTTTTTACTTAGTGCAACGTGGGAGTTTCTTGTATTTAGCTCAGGCTATTCCAGCCCTTTGGCAGTCTCAAGGTCATTTTGTAGTATTCTGCTCCTGCTGTATTGCATCAGGAAGGTCTACACCCAGACAAAAGGTAAAAGCCCATACATCCTTTATTTGAGCATTTCACAAATAAATTACAAGTTTCTTTGCAACCACGTCATAAATCAAAACGTTTATTTACACCTCAGAAACAGCAAGCAATTCAGCAACTAGGGCCCAAAGGAACGATTAACTGGAAAAGTAGCTGAATTAAGTATCTTTAAAATCAAACAAAATATTTTCCTCCTTGCTTGAACTTTAGAAAAAGAACGAAAAATCATAAAAAAATATCTTGGTGGTAACTTAGAGAGACAGAGTCTGTTATGGGGCAAATGTGATTTTACAGGAGGGTTCTGTCTGAAGTGGCTGTAACACCACAGCTTGTTTGTACTGAATTCACCATCCACAATCCACCAGACCTGCTCTTATTCTACAATCCCAGGCAGCATGTGTACATACGCATGTACATACACATAGTCTGTCTTTAGGCTACATTCATTAACCCCAAGCCATCAAATACAGTCATTTGCTGATGTGGAGGAGGAGTGTAATGTTCAAAGGGTGGATGAAACTCCCAAAAAGCTGTCCCACTGAAAGCACAGTAATGCAGAATTCTGGCTATAAACCCTTCCTTTTCCACTACTGGTGACCTGCTGACACATAGACAACTAAAAATGAGTCAGTAGACAATTATGCATATCTTCAAATGATATAATTGCGTTAAGAGGGGACAGCTAAAGGTAGCATAAATACAACATGAGAGTTGGGATAAGCCTGGATTTTAGTGTGTGTGGGTTTTGCCTTTTTTCTTCTACATAAGTCAGACTAGTTTGGCATACGTAACCCGTGCTGTCCCTTAACTCGTGTGTTCATAATTCATGGAATTAAACTGCTTATTCCAAGTCCCCATGTTGTATTAGTCTCCCTCCACCTGCATATATTATATACATATATATTTATATGTGTATGTGTATATCTCTATATATCTACATATATACACACACATAGCAATTGTGCAACTAGTAACTTTCCACTGAGAGCGTATGAGTGTATCCATTTCATTTGGACAAATATAAATCAACTAGCATATCTTGATGTGAGGCAAGAGAACAGTGTAGTCAATGGGTTATGTGTTTTACACAGTAAATTAGTCAGCTATATCTGCTTTAAATAGAAGTTATGATAATTACTAATGTATTTTGCATGTTAATTCTACAGATTCTAGATCACAGAGTTAATTGAAAGAAAATAATTGCTATTTTAGTTATTTTTCTTTTTGTTAGCGTTGGACAGTGTACATCTCAGACAACAGAGTTTCTAGAGATGCAATAAAAGGAAGATAGGATCAGAGTTTTTTCCTTAGACTTGGTGTTCTCAAGCTGATGTGACTTTAATATGATTTATCTTGTGGTTTTTTTTTTTAAATTAAGATATTATTAAATCCATTCAGAAAGAAACTTAGCATTTAGAAAAAGAGTGATGTAAAATTATTTGTGTACAAAATTCTGCTATGTTTCAAGTGTCTGAGTGTATTCGTAGCAATTGAGAAGAAAACTGGCAGTGTTCTCAGTATTTCAGACAGGAGGTCTTTGCAAAGGAAAGACCAATGATGTAAAAGTTGTTAGTATAACATATGTCTGTCTTTTTGTAGTGATAAAACATTTAAGCTAGGGCCCTACAAACTGATTGTAAGTCCATAATTTAATAAATGAGGTTTGTATTATGGTAATCCTTAACTTAAATGACCATGCACGAGACCAGGACAAATATTTGACTACAGGCCACAGCCATTTCAAATAAAGACTAAACCAAATTATGCTGGGTGCCTTAGAGACATGTTAAAGTGATCAGCGAGGGAAGTCAGTCATCTATGGGAGGCACCTAAGCTGTAGGTTTCTCTGTATGCCACAGAAGACAGACTTTTGATAACATAAGCACTCAACAATCCTGTGACAAATATTGCTGCTTTACTATTCACAGCAGACCAGTAAAAGCAAAATGTGGAGAGGTTTAGATGAAAAATTTCATCTAAATATGATTAACTGAATCTCAAACAATTCTAGTAATGGAGTTGCTTTTCGATTTACACCAGTGTAAATGTGATGAGAACAGGGCTCAGAAAGTGTATTAGCCAGTGTTCCACTCTTACCTAATTTTCCTTGATACCCAGTAGGAAATTCAGCTCATTTCCCTTTGTCTTAATCTTCAGACCTACAGTTACTGAATGAAAAGTACATTAAGAAATGCACAAAGGCATACTGTAAAAGCACACACATGAGGTGTACAGACAAGGGCTCAATTAGCAAGTACACCACAAATGAGACCTTGATCTTGCTAATAAACTCCTCTGACTGATTTGTTATACCTAATTTGTGTTTGTTTTAACAGCAGATACTTTTTTTCAAGTGAAATGATTTTTGCACAAGAAGTTTTGTGCATGTCACAAAATGAAAATCAACAAGTTCACTGCCTTTCTGACTCTAGACAGCTTTATATATCTATAAACATAGACCGAAATAAACGGTTTGTAGTGACCAAAATAGCTAGGTAGAAGTAAGTGCTATGTTATAAAAACAGCAAGCTTGGCTGAACAAATGTTAAACATAATTAACTATTAAAAAAATGACAACCAATTTTGTAACTTCTCTACTTTTTTCATGATATTGTAGAAAAACTAACAAATGATCGTTGCTCCTTTGTTTCAGGAAATGGGCATCATTTTTTGAGCCAGAGCCGACAATCTTATTCAGGTGGGAAAACTCAGATTCTAATACTGTTCCTCACTTGTATAACGCTACAGAAAGTGCCACAATCTCGTGTTAAATGGGGTTTGTTCTCAGTTACAGAGAGGGAGAAACATTAACATGGCAGCTTCATCTTCTCTTTGCATGCTTAGGTGGGCCAGTGATTAGCTCCGTCTGAAGCCTAGAGACACGCAGTAAAGGCTGGGAGGCTTTAATCTAGGTGCAGAAGTGAAGTGATAATGGTGAATAAAGGCTTTGATGTGTCTTGATTCAGTTTCAGCCATGATGCTGACCTCTCTACATGTCAAAAGGTTGCAGTATTATCCAAGAAGATCTCTTGTCCTTGGGCACAAAGTAGTAGAAAGAGTCTTCCCATTGTTAGTGTAGTTCCAGGCAGAAAAGATTTTTCTTTGTTCCTCATTTTGGAAGCCCTTGGAATGATCCACCAAGTGCTATGTGAGCCTTGGTTTAAAGGAGAAAAGGGTAGCTTTATCTGGTACTTGATAGAAATGACACTAATGTCAGTGGGTATCTTTCCACAGGTGGGTTTTGCTGGATAGAGAGAGGAAGAAAGAAAGTAGAAAAAGAGTATTTGTTGGGGAGGATATTATAATTTCTTTTATGCATGATAGAGGCTTTGTAGATCAAAGCATAGGATGCGGTTTATCTTTGGGTGCATTTGGATGTGTTCATTAAATATACATGTTGAAAATCCAGTGGTGTTACGCATTTGTTGATTTTTTTTTTTTCCTTTTGAAAAATTTGCCTGAAAATTATATATATATTTTTTTTAAAGACATGATTGTTGATGATAAAGCAGCAGCATAGGATTTTTACAAGGCATGGGCAGAGAAAGAGAACCAGAAGCATGCCCATGTTAATGTTTGAGATCAGGCACTTTCCTGCTGAAATGCCTGCAGCTGCCTAACAGCCCACTCCTGAAGCCCTTGCTCAACAGAAACTCCCACTCACCTCAAAGTACCACTTTGGTAATTGAAATACCTAGAGCATCCTGCGAGAGAAAGAAGGGCAGTGGGAGATTTTACTTGGTCAGGTCTGCAGGAGTTAAGCTGGAAGAGAAAAATGGGTTCCTGTCTGAAGGCAGCTTGTATCTTACCAAGAAATCTACAACATTAGGAAAGTTCACTACACAAACTAATTTTTCCTCTGTTGCTGTTGTTATTACTCCTTTTGATTAAAAAAAAAAAAAAAAAAAAAAAAGAGAGACCTGTTTCATATTTGGTACAATACAGGAAGTCAGAGAAAAGCTATTGTACAGCAATTTTTAACTACCAACACACATTTAATATCTAGTGTAGCATTATGGAAAACTAAATGTATGTTTGGACTTTTTAATGCTTCCAAAAAGCTTTACCATTGAAACATATATGTGGCATGGAAGATATGCTCATAATCTCACTGTAGACATATAGACGTACGGTATGACTCATAAGTACTGTAAAAATGCTAACTAAAGAATGCAGCTGCAAAGTTCTATTGCATAAGGAAGCTTTCTTGTTTAAACTTTAAATAAGCAAGTTTATTAAAATATTCTAAGACACTTACCTTACCCTAGTTACTGGCAAGCTCTAATAAAAGCCACAGTCTGTCACTAGTATACTTTTGTGTTACTTTTATAAAAATTTGGTGTGAGCTTTGATGGATCATTTACAATTTATTAACAAGATGATCATCTTGAAACAGTTAGAAACGTTTTTTTTTTTAACCTTACATGCTCACAGAATAAAAAAGGATTGATAGTGATATGTAACGAACACCCTTTTTTTCCATGTCTGCAAACAAGTGTGGTAAGTTTACACACACAAAGAAATGCTCTTGTTACTCTTAACTGGAAACTCTGTGTACATGTGTATGTATGTATATATATATTCAAAACTATATATATGTGTGTGTGTGAATATATTTATAGAACAGGGCATCTGTTCTCCTCCTTGCGCTTACGTATGTCATGACAACTGCAGAGAGGCTAATAGAGAGAGACCAGTGCTTCCAAGAAATACTTTGCTTTTGCTGTTCTAATCAGCTTCTTCTGCGCAGACCTCTACCTACTTAACTGTGTCTGCAGAGCTGACGAAAGACTGAAATTTTGCAGACTGCCCCAGCAAATAATTATCTGCAGGAACATAAAGGAAGCTGACTTGAGCCCCTCTGAAATCAGGCCCAGCGCTCCCACTGCTGGAAATGGTGACCCATGCAGTGTCGGTCGCAGCTGGCTGCTCCCGGCTTTCTCGCAAATCCGAGCTTTGCGGAACCTCCCGGCGCTGCTCCCGCTGAAATGGGGAGCCAAGCGCCGGGCTCCTGCTGGATCGTAAATTCCATTTGGGGCATAAGGAAAGCAGTTCAGATCAGAAACGAGCCGGGGGGGACTTGCATTTCTTGTTTGCCGAACCTGAGGTACAAGAAGTGACGCCGCAGAGCCCCGGACCTGCTTTATTTGTGTCGACAAAGCGGCTGTTGTAGTGGTATGATTGCAATAGGCTCTCTCCTTCTGGCCACACTATAAACAGCAAATACAGTAGGTTTAGCCATGGTAGAATAGTTACAATTCATCTGTGGCTATGTTATTCTGCTTTGTCCCTTGCCCACTCCAGATGAATATTTTATAAAAGCTAAACCTGTTGTATAACTCTTCTCTCTATATAAATATATATATATACATACACTCATACATATACAAATACTAACCCACAGACAAAATATTTTCTGAACAGTTGAATAGCAACAAGTCAACAGATAGAAAAAAATGGAGTCAATCTGTTTTCTGCTCCCCCAAGGTCCAGTTTAGATATCGTGGTCTTTTGACATTCAGAGATAATTCGCATAAACCTTGCATCTTGCAAGAAGAATCCATTAATAAACGGGAGTTAGGGTAGAGGCTGTCAAACACCAATGTATAGTTGGACAGATTAAGTGAGGTTGCAAATTAAACTGAATCTGGAGCAACTGAGGCCTAGTAGTGAAGAACAGTAACTGTAAACTGCAATCTTCAGATCTGACGTTTTCTTTTTTCTCGTTGCCATGGCAACTCGGTAGTACAGCTTCAAATGTCAGGAGCTCTTACAGACCTAAATGATGGGAAATGTGCGTCATTATTACTATGCAGATCACAGTATCTTTTAACTTTTTGGTTTTTTTCCCTAATCAAATTACTGATTGAGTGCATGCACATTTGTCAGTAATTAAATATAAATTATCCAGGTTCAGAAGCAATTATTTGTGGAGACAGAAATCTCCAAGAGGAAACCCCAAAATGTCACCTAGGGTATTCAGAGACCTTTGTAGTGCAATTCAGGAGGATGTAGTGTGGAGGTCTGAGCATAAATCTCAAGCCAGGACCTGGCTGTCTCCATCTGACACCTTGATCATTTGTGTTAGTGCAAGAGTGCAAGTAAAATTCCAATGAGTCACTCCCTCGCGTGCACACACACTGACAAGCTAAGAGCAAACAAACAGTATCTTTTTAAAAATAACACATTTACAGTGCCTTATAGTTTGCGACTATACCAGGGAATAAAAGAGCTGGCGTGTCATATTAATGTTGTTACAGAAACATAAATCTTATGCAGACTAACATCTAACTTTTTTTTTTTTTTTTTTTTTAATAAAATAAAAGTGAAGGTGGCACAACTTGACTGATTTTACCTATTTTAGCCCTGCCTTCCTGGAGATGACTGAACACCTGCCTGCCGATGGGAAGTAAGTGGTGAATGAATTCTTTATTTTGCTTTGCTTGTGCATGCAGCTTTTGCTTTACCTATTAAACTGTCTTTATCTCAACCCATGAGTTTTTTCCCTTTTCCCCTTCCGATTTTCCTCCCCATCCTGCTGGGGGAGGGAGTGAGTGAGCAGCAGTGTGGTGCTCACCAGCCTACTGGGGTTAAGCCTCAACGACGCATTGAAGGAATCAAGCTCTCTACCCTGGGAGGAGACAACTGCTGTATCAAAACCCCAAAATGCAAGTCGAACGCACGCATCAAAACTCACAAACACTCAGGAAATGTTTTTTCAATATATATTGCATTTGTACAGTTACATGATGCAATATATCAATAGTTTTGTCACAACCACAGACGCATGCAGCATAAACAGTTACGTAATAGTCATTAAAGAGATGCTGGCTTGTGTTCTTTACTCATTTTTAATTATCTCCTTTTCTTTTGGGACAAATCAAGTTTAATATAACTATTGATAAGGCTCTTGCTTTTACTTTATCTGTTTCTTTCTTGTTATTATCTTGGTATTATTTGAATTGACTTCAATATTAAACTCTTCCAGCTAGAGGCCTGTCCAGATGGGCTACGCAGCAAGGCAGGCACCCGGATAGCACGCAACAGCCTGACCTTCCCCCTGCAGCATGACCTCAGTTCTGTTAAACAAAGGTAAGTAAAGGCAATTAAGCAAGTGTAAGAATCCATAGAGGGACTGATGGATGGGGCTTACCGAAGCAAGAAGTATCACTGAGATTTCAAAATAAGATAAAATCGGGAATTGCTTGCATGTGGATTCTTAGCATGCTTGCTAAGATTCTTGCATGTTTAAAGAAAAGGTCTGGACACAAAATTAGGATCCAGACTTACATTTAGGAAAGTTGTGATCATGACTGCCAAAGTCTGGCTATAGCTGGATTAGGGATTCCAGCTAGGACTACATTCTCTTAAGCAACTTGATTTCCTCGGGTAGTGAAAAGCAAGAGTTCAGGACTCTGATCTCAGACCATCTGAAGAATAGCATTTCCAGATCACAATGAAGCTTAGTATCATTAAAGTGCATTTGTTAAATCCTGACTCAAAGGAAACAAGGTTTTGAATTGGCAAAGCTAATCTGAATCTTGAGGAGATCCCTGGAGATCTTCCTGCTAAGGACAGGCACTTGTACATGATGAATGAACAGCAGCAGTAGCACTGAATTTCTGTACAATGCATAGGCTGAAACTTCACCAGAGGAATCTGTCAGCACAAAATTTATAATTATCACAAAAATTCAAGCAGCTAGTAACTGCTTCACAAACAGCTTGTAAATAAAGGTCAAAATATGTTGATTTATGTTCAGACCTAGTAAAAAGCTTGTATATTTTACGTCATATTGACAGATATAAAGAATGTTACTACCTTATCATACACCTTGCCTTTTCTGAGCAAACTATATGTTAAAACTAGTTAGTTCAGCTTTAATTATGAATATGCTTTTTCCTATGCTAGTTTTTATCTATCAAAGGCTAGCTTCTCTCTCTCACAATATAAGCGTGCTTTTTGATTCTCCCTGTTATCCCACCTGCCTCTTCAAGCACCACGACAGCTCTTCTCCCTTTCATCTTAAAGCTCTACAGTACCTGCCTAGACTTTCTTTCTGCTGAAATGGCTTCTCAACTTCTTCAACCTATCAGCTGCCTTTGACCCATTTAATCACATGGCTGGAAATCTGGTGCTTTCCTTGGCCCCCGTGACTCCTCCTGTCATTTTACTATGCTTTCTCTAATCATTTGTCCAGCATGCCCTTCTGTCTCATTCCTCCAT
This sequence comes from Astur gentilis, assembly GCF_929443795.1. Taxonomy (NCBI): domain Eukaryota; kingdom Metazoa; phylum Chordata; class Aves; order Accipitriformes; family Accipitridae; genus Astur; species Astur gentilis. Next base: position 40,187,088 of record NC_064886.1, on the reverse strand, counting down.
CCCAGGTTTCTGGGGAAACATTTTTTTTCCCCACTTTAATTTCTTCCCCTCCTCCATGATACCATTCATCCATGTTCAGCAATCACTTCAGTGCTGACAGTTCAGAGATCTTACTCCCTTTACCTGCTTTTCCATTTAGACTGAAATGTCGACCTCTAGCTGTGATACCTTCTTCGATGTTTAGCTGACAGCTCTGCCTAGTTAAAACTGAGTTCTTAAATCTTTTCTGTAAAGCACTCCCTTCTAGTTCTTCCTTTGATTGCTCAGGACAGCGCTATCATCCTGCCTCTTATTCAAGCCTAAAACCAGAAACAAACTGGAGAAGGTTTTTGTCATAGAATCTTCTTTCTAGGTCTGTATATTTAGGTTATGTCTTTAGAAAATTCTTTTTCACACATCATCCCAAAGGACTTTTTCTAGCCATTCAAACAGCTAAATCTCCTGCCCAGGCTCTCCTCAGTTAACAGTTTTGCAACATCTTTTCACAGCCCTTGACAAATTCAAGCTACTGTGCTCATATCCTGCCAGTCTTTTGCTGTTTGGAGTGTTTTCCTAGTCTGCCACTTTGACAAAACCTCTGTTACTCTGACTCCTTCATGGCCCCTTCCATACTGCACATATTTTTCTGCATTATCTCTACATGATCTGTTCTTCCTGTCATTCATAGCCCATAATGGCAGCTTTCATTGACATGTTTTCAAAGAAACCTGTTTGGGCTTTTTCCCAGGCTTTCCCATGTAATAGGAGGAGCTCCCTGCAAGGATCCATAAAATGCTGTCTCCTTAACATCTGCTTTTGCTGACACATCTACAAAAATCTTGGCATTGGTAAAGGGTGCCAAGACTACTATGAATTCAGCTCAGCCCTTTCACCAGCCTCCACCGAAGTTGTGTTAAAAGAATGATCTTATTCCAAACTTTGTTTGGAAGGATAGTATATACCCCTCTCCTCATAAATGATGGATTGACCCTCTTGTAAAGGTAGATTTCCAAAGGAGTAGGTTTTGGCTTTTAAAATCATATTCAACATTCAAAATTATGTGCTGTAAAATTTCAGTAGATGATGATAATCTTTGGTCGTTCTAGTAAGAATACTCACTTTTGTATCTGTCTTTGTTCTTTCTGTTGCACACAAAGTTGATACAAAATCGCTTATGTCCAGTAGAGAAGTTAGTCTAACTTTTAGTTTCTATGGTTAATATCAAAGTTTATTAGTTACAAATTTACTTTCTAAAAATACTCTGATATAGTCATATAAGGAGCTATTGGACAAGCACTCTGGCCAGTAACTCCCTTAATACAAAATCTACAGAAATCAAGAACAACCAAAGTATTGTGCAGAAAACTCAATGATGAATGTAAGCAGATCTGCAATCAACAGAACTGCTCTATTATAAATTCTTTGGGGATCTGATAAGCATCTGGCCCATATTTAAAATCTCTCTGTTCTCCCAGCTGGATTTCCAATGTTATTGTTGTTTTCTGTATAGGAATTGTAGTTTTCTTGTTTGCTTTTTTTTTTCTTCTTTATTCTCCCCATAAAGAAGGACCAAATGAAAGTTCCAGAAACACACACACACTGCTAAATTATTAGGGTCTACTTGAGTCCTACCTCTAAACAGCTAACCTAAAGACTACTGACTCCTAGTGTTTATCCACCAACTTCATCAGGGTTGTGTTGATATATTGGGGTGTTTTTGGACCCATTCTTATGTATTTTATATCATGCATGATTTAAAGTTTGCAGCTGGCAACAGCACATAAAAGACATTAGTATTTAAGGAATAATGTGAGCATAAAATGTGCACATAATGTGTGTAGGGAGCACATTTGCTGATCCATGCTAACTATCTCTTTTAGGAACTTAACGCCCTGGTACGCCTGTGCCTGGCAGGTTTAGATCTGTACACTAATGATCATTATGCCTAGTAATTATTTTATTTTCTTTGTATTGGCTGTTAAGAACAACACAGTCTATATAGCTGGTCGCAGCACTCCAGAATTATTACACACCATGTGTTGTTCTAAACGTGATTCCTGTCTACCTACAATAAGTAATTTGCTGCATACAGTTCCAGGCACAAAAGCCACAAAGGCTGTGTGTGCATCCTTGTTCTTACATGGTCACCCCCCACCTTTCCCTTAAGGTATCTGGGGAATGCAGAAGCAGTGTAAAGCTAGCATAGCTATATATAACTTCTTTCCCCAGAAATCACTCTTACTGCAGTCTCTAATGTGATCTTCACCATTTTTATCTCACAGCTCTCCTCTGCTCTACCTCTTTGCCACTTGAGAGATTCATTCAGCCACATTCCTTTTAAGATAACAGTCAAATAGTGAGATAACAGTGAAATATGCAGGGCTATTTTTATGTGCTTGCTGTCTGAATTATTACTATTAAGGTTAATGGGTCTCAGATAAGAAAGCACAGCCTGTTATCATAAAGAGATGGTGTCTGTTGGCATTAGTACTTTGGCGTTGGAAGATGATGTTTGCTTTTGCTGGTCAAGAAAACTGACAACCACTGTACATGTTTATATGGGTCTAATGCACTAATAGTATGGAGTGTAATAACTCTATAGGAATATAGGTCTAAGTATGCAGTTTAGGGTAGGGAGATTCATGATGTAGAAACTTAAATGGAACAAACCCCCTGTTCTACTCCCACTAAAGTCTCTTGATGTTGACTGTATTTGGAAGGTCGAGTTGTTGATGATGTTGGTGGCAAACTCCACAGGACAGATCTGAATTGTCATCTAGTCATGGGGGTTTGGATGCCGAATTGGTTCAGAAAAGGAGCAAGCCACCTAATACACACTAAATGTTTATAATATTGACTTCTTCAATTACTATAGCTACCTGTCTATTTCACAGTGGAGTAATTTAAGGCTAATTCCTTATGCTGATTTACATGATAGAAGAAAATGGAGAAAAAAATGCACGTAACTCTTTAAGACAAAGATTTCATAATGCCCTATCCTAGGAAAAAGACAACTGATAGCATGTAGCCTCATTCACTATGGTTCAGGTTGCCAAAAGCTTATATTCCAGCAGAACCCTTCTAATCAGCCAATAAACAGTCTTGTTTGCAAAATTACTTCTGATCTCAGAAAATGTTTTGGCATTTCCCAGGCACTTTAGCTTTCCCTGTTGCAGCCTTAGCTTTCTCTGAACTTATTTACGTATTAGTGACTCAATTCCCTGCTTATTTTAAAGAAACAGGTCTAAGCTGAGTAATTCAAAGCCTTTGAATGATGTGTTCCTTATGAGACCAAACTCACCCCCCATTACACAGACTGTGTTTCCTCTAGTGCAGTTAAAACCTCATAAAAATTAAAGGCATTTAAGTTTCATGCTGACCCTCTGTACAGGAACGATCTTTACCCAAGCTGCATTCATCCTCTAATTCCCATTTAACACAGAGAAGAGAGTTAACACAGCTGGAGCTTGGAGTTCAACTCATGCATGCTCCATTTCTTTCAGATTTCTTTCAATTACCCTCTCATCAGAAATATTACATTAATCTTTACATAATTAAAAGTCTACATGACATCATGGACTTTTTCAAAACCTCAGTAATGTTAAGGAAGTAATATGAAAATGGTAGAAGAGATCAGAACCATGTTTCTGATTAGGCATCTAATCAACATCCAGGTACTTCTTTCCTGGATTTACCATCTATAAAAGGACATTAATTAGATACACAGTTATTAGTTTGACCTTCACGCAGAACTTGGAAAAACATAAACTGTTTTCATGTACATCACTGGCTGATTTGTCATGGGTAAGTTTTCAACACCAAAAGTGTCACAGTCTTTGTACCATATGCCTATATTATAATATTTTGCACTTTTATATAAAATAATCATTTAATAGCTATGCTCTTCTGTGACCTCTTCAGTGGTCCAAAGCACTGGCTAGGCTTTGCTGCAAGTGCCAAAATCTAGTGGTCAATGGTTTTTGACTACCCTGGTATTGTTTTCTCAAAAAAAGAAGGGGAACTTTTTGCCCCAAATCTCACTGAATTTGAAAGACTGAAACAGCTATTCCCAGACAGATATGTGTCCTTATTCCGGCAATTAAGAAATTCAGTTTTAGCATCAGGAATAGCAGTAGGTATGCTTGTGACTAGAGCAAATTAGTGATCTCACTGAACTTTAGTACATTGTGGAAAAGTTTATAAGGAAGAGAGAAGTAAATGACTTTATCCTGAAAATTTTCAGCTTATAACATCATGTATAATTTGTTTCCCATTTATGTGAGTAAACGATTTCAAAGTTCTTAATGATAGGAAAAACACAGCATGCATGAGCAGTCTGTGAAATGAGTGTCTCATAACTCTACTTGAAGCTCCAGTAGGGTCTCATATACCAATATCAATATTTAACTTCAGGAGCTAAAATGCCAGCGTGTACTATGTAATTGGCCAAAATTGGCAAGACAGTGGAGAAAGATGCCAGTCCAAACTAATCAGCTTGCACAGGGGAATAAGTTGCTCAGGCTGAAGTCATTTTCAAAGGGTCTCTGTTTGACACCAGCAGATGATGTTTCCAAGAGTGTCTCTCACACTGCTAACTTATTTATTATAAGACTTTACTGGCAGATCTGAAACAGTGCTGATTTATGTCAAAGTGCTCTTATTCTTCTGACTCCTGGCAGGGGCTTTGCTCATCGTTGAATCCTTGTTTCTGCTTCACCTCTTCCTTGTCATGTACCCACATATACTCACTATGTAACGGGCTGGTTTTACAAAGTGCAAAACATATGTGCATGTACGCAGCACCATCTGAGAGAAAAGTTCCTCGGACCAACTGAAAGACTAGCTGTGTCTGCTTAGAAATTCAGAAACATGTACTACCCAGTCCAGTGTGCTGCTACCTTTATCAAATAAAGCATCTTCTAATAAAATTCCTGTTCACTAGGGCTATGAAGTGAATTACTGGGGGGGGGGGGGGGGTGGTGGTGTGGGGGGGTGTGGTAGTTTCTAGGGTAAAGTAGCTAAGATGTCCTAGATTTTTATTTTTGTTTCAGTGATATGAATTTTAGCTGGATACTTTGCCAAAGCAATGTCACCTTCATTTGACCAGTAGGAAATGAATGCTTCCTTTCTATTCCAGTTTTTTCAAAACAATTGCAGAGGTGACTGCCTGCAATCTTGAGGTATATTTTCTCATGCTCTAATCTGATAAATTTAGCTGAATAGTTGAAAATATTCAGCAAGTGAAATGAATAAGTACAGTTTTGAAATAGTAGCATTGAACAAGTCTCCTAATTTTTCATATTTATGCTGAAAATGAAATGCATCAACTGTAACAGCTAGCCAACCTTTTAAAGCAATGTATAACTGCTTAAGCAGTCAGATCCCATCTTCCACAGCAGTACAGTATAGTTTACTAGCAGTTTACAGCAAGTAAAACATGAACATAAGTAGTCCAGACACATTCAGATCTGTAGGTATACACTAATCCCAGCTTGAAATACTGAAAGAATCATCTGAAAAAACTCTTATTAAGTAAGAATAAAAATGAGAAGCAAGTATTATGCCTAGAAGCCACGGAAAAGGAAAAAATCAAATTAGAAAATTGCCAGGTTTGGCTATGCTGGTATCAACCTGACTATTTCAATATTTTTCAAGAAGAACTCAACAAGCATGACAGCTTACATAAATAATGACCAACGACATATACAAATTAAGTGTATGGGTAAAGTAAGGCTTTAAGATGTAGTCTGAAATACTCCAAACATCAGTGGCATTTTAAAGGACTGTCTAGTAGAGCAGCAAAAGCAACATCATCTAACCTTTAGGCACAACAAATCTCCCCCATTCATCTTTAATATCACATCTAAAGCCGAATAGCAAGCTGTCTGCATGGAGAGCACATTTTGAGGGGTTTGGATGTTACAGAGTGGGGAAATACCCAAGGACAGAAACAGTTAAAAGAAACAAAAAACCCACGGTGTATAGCGGCCATTAATGGCAGAAAAAATATTTGAACTGGTCATCTATTCAGTTCTAGTTTTTAGTTATAGTCCACTCCAGAACAATTCAGATGATAACTATCTGAAGTAATATATTTATGTGATTTTAAGAGGTTGTTCAGAAAAGAAATACAAAATATTATATATCAACAGTTACTGTTGAGAACTGTTGAGAAAATGAAAATATAAAACGTTCATTTGAATTCACAACACCAAATGGTCTATCAAACCAATCTCTTTAAATGTTCATTTCATGTCTACGGAATGACCATCAGGAACAACATTACAGCTCTTAGGGAAGGAGCTGTATTTGCTAGTAACGTTTTTTTCTCTTTTGCATTCCAAACACGCATCTTCTAAACTGTCGTATTTTTTCATGTCTATACTTCTGGAACATGTTTGGATGGTTTAAAATGTGCGTAAAATGCCATTTCCCACCTAATTGACTCAATAAAATGTAATGTCATTAAGTACATTTTAAATATGCTGATGTACAATTTGAGGGTATTTCTATTTGTCATGTCTATATGACTAGGTATATAAACATCCTGTCTCCAATTATGTACATACATATGGACTTCTGTGCCATTTCAAGCCCCATTAACTTTAGGTGGGCTCCCAAAGCCAACTGCACAACAAATTGCAGACTGAATACACCTGCAGAGAAATTAGAAGACTGGACACAGAGGTCTGTGTTAAAAGTGAGATTCAAATCAAGACTGTCTCAATATAAATTCAATCGCTTAACCCCCAAACCATCCTTTCCTTACTAGAGTCTAATCAACCAAAATCTTTGAGGAGACAAATAACAATGGTATTTTTCTGATACACGCATTTGAGAAAGCATCTATATTCACTGATGATTTAGCAGTAACAACAATAATGTTAATATGGACAAAAGCATCTGTAACAAAGACAAGTATTAGAAGTAACAGTGGATATTGCTGCTGTTATTATTGGTTTTAGGAAGTGAGATTTATATCACCAGAACTCACTAAATGTCAGTAATTTCCATTTACTTGGGTAGCATCCTTTAGCTGCCACTTTAAGAACCCACATGGTATGTGCTCTAATGCAAGAATGTAACTTAAATTAGAATAGTGCAAAAAAAACCCCCACCCAACAGACCACCTTTCACAGCCAAACTCTCCCCATCTTGGTAGTTTTTGAAATTCTAGCCAATATTGATTTAATTAGCTAGTGCTCTGAGAAGTAGAAAATTGCTATAGAAGATTAAAATACGCTAAGACAACCTAAAAGGTAAAAAAAAAAAAAAAAAAAAAAAAAAAAGTATTGTTTTTAGCAAATTCACCTATTGGGAATGGTTCCTTTGAAGCTTTGTCTTTGGGACTATATGGAACAGGGATGAAATTTTTCTTTTTTTCTTGGGAAAAGCAAAAATCCTACTGTAAAAATTAAAGAGTAGTTGAACCCTGAAAAAAATATACTATCTGATTGTCTAAAACTAAGCCAAGTAACTCACATAAAGGCTGAAAACTGTGAATCTGCAGGTAACAAATCTGTATTTGTAATGGAAAGAGCAATGACCTTAAAGGTCTTTTCCATTTGAAACCTGCTATGATTTGTTTTAGTCTTACGCCATTCAAGAATGCATTGCTTCAGTCTTCAGACATTTGATGTTCCTGCACAAATAACGTGGGATATACAAGAGACACAGATGCTTCTGTTGCTTTGAAAAATGAACTAGGTGAAAGATAACACTGCAGATTTAACTCTGGCTGTCTATGTTCAGGCACATTCAAATCCACGAATTTAATATAATTTGAATTTTTGTAGTAGTTTAATACCAAACACATAATTTTCAAGGGAAAAAGAAAAGACATTTTGTGTATTGACCCTGTAGCTTCATTCCTCAAATCAGAAAAACATCATGGTGGGGGACAGCAGGCATTAAACCAGGAAAAGTTAGTGGAAATTAATAGGAAGTTAAATTCAAGGGTATCTCTAAGGCTTATTTGCAATCTCAGTACAGACATCTGTGTGTGTCTCTGTTTTTCAACACACCTGAGGCCTTTCACCCTCAGTTTAACAAATTAATTTCAATGTAGAGACCTCCAGCTTATTTAATTTCTTCATAGCAGTATTTCCCCCCAGTCTTTTACCTTACTTTCTGTTCATAATAATGGAATAGTTTACTTATTGAAGCTCAAGTCAACTTACAACTTTGTAATCCACTGGCCAGGTTAATAAAAAAAAGTTTATCAATGTTTTACAGTCAAGTAAGATATCATTATTTTTTTTTTCCCAACATGAAATGTTTAAAGTCCAGTCTTTTTCTGACAAGGAAATTTAACTAAAATATTACTGCTAGTGTGACTGAGCTACTAATGGAATTGCTCTGAATTCTGCTTGTTCAGGATGACTACTGTGCCTTTGGTTCTTCTTTTGGTCCCTTGATTCAACACATTTGATTCTAACTTGGTTTTTTTATGTTGGTAGAATATAAAAGGAAATATGAAATGCAATTATCATTGTATGATTATGCAATTAAGTGAAATAATTATTGTCAAAAGTCCAGAATTCAAATACTCCTTTAAATAATAATAATATAAATAATTTGTAATTGATATAAAGCCTAGTCCTGCCAGCTAAAGTAGTTCTTTCTCAGTCCCCCATAGGGCGTGGGGCAGGTTTTATTGCCAACTTCATTATGACAATATACACAAATTTGGTTTTATCTTGATCTTTTACTTTTTTAGCTTGTTTTGTTTTTTCAGTCACCTGTATGTAACTTAGGAATTAAAAGTTCTTTGATGTATGCCTTTGATTTGCCTTGTTCTGACCAAGTTCCTTATGGAAACTTACTCTGCCATGTCAATGCCAGTGGGCAAAAAGAACGGCTTTACCAACCTCAGTACATCTTGAGAAGAGATCACTGTTAAATGTTTGTTAAACATATATGTACAATAATTTGTTGTGAAATTGATGATACTTAAGCAAAATTTTCAAGGATAGCTATTCTCCCTTTTAGGTATTGGTTCGCCCTTTTAGGTATTGTTCAACTGATACCTAAATGAAATACCAGTTACCAATTTGTAGGTTGCAATACGGACTGTATTTTTTCCCTCTCTCTCCGTCCCTCATCATTATGCAATGTTGTAGATAGTCTCTTATGAAAAATGTTCAGAAGCCTTCGAGAGAGAACTTGTTTAAAATTCTAGTGTTGTTGAGCATATCACTTTGGTTATATTCATTCTGAACAGAGCTATTTTAGCTGTGTCAGTTGAAAACATGAGATGACTGAGACAATACAGCAGTAAGGGATAACATGGACAATCAACCCAGCACCAGACATGCTGCATGACATGCTTTCTCTTTCTCCCACTTTCTCTCTCTTCCTCAAGTAACTATTTTCTGTAGTCCTCCCTGACGAGGAACACAGATCTATTTTTTGTTCTGTTCTTTTTCCACAATCTGAATTACTAAATTCCAAATTAATATCTGAACATTTTGGTCCTATCTTGTCTCCAGGAGTGGCTAGGAAAAGCTGACAGAGGAGAAGATACCACTACACTAGGTCTCATCTTGAACATGGTGGTGTCTGCATTAATGACAGATAAGAATATTCTTTCCAATATTTGTTAGCATTAACTATTACAACTTTGGAAAGTCCTCTACCTGTCCAATATGCATCTTTCCAGCTTGACTTCAGCCGTTCCCGGTGGTAATGAGTTAGGTTAAGTACAAAATATGCAAAGATACTCCTTTTTTCAATCAACTCTGTATTCACCATCTTTCAATTCCACCAAACACCTTACTGTTTTGTTGTGGAAAACCAGCAATCTGCCCATATAGATTGGCATGTTACATTTTCTATTTCTGGCTGACAAGAACTCCTAAATTTTTCTTGTTCCAAGTATATCTACCTTTCCAAAGGCTTCTGGGCAACTCTGTAGTCTGTATCTCATTATCCCTCAATATACTGAACACAGTAGGGCAGCTACAAAATAGGCGAAACTGCTGCTTTTTGCATGCATTACAGTTTTAATCAGGCTCTTCAGTTCTTTGCTCAGATACTTCAGAAATCTACCACATATGACTTCTTCCATGATTTGCAAAGGAGGCACATATTCTAAGTATAGATAATAATTGCACCATTTAAATGATAATACCAAGATGTTTTGTATGGGGAAGAGGTTCATGCAGGGCATTTTTACTGTGAACAGCTCTTTCATAGGGCTATCTATCCTCACGCCAGATGTCAAATACAAAAAGAAATACTTTGGCATGAATAACAAAGTTCATTTGACTGAAGGATTTACCTCCTAGGAACAAGAGCTTCATAAAACATAAACATTGGGAGCAAAGTGGGCCACGTAAGGGCTTTTGCAAAAATTAAACCCATAACTTGCCACTAGAAATGGGATATTTCATCTGTTCAATAAGCACTAAAGTTCTCTTTGTTTTTATGGCATCGTAATCTTTGATTACTCTGATAAATATTTGGACTATACAAAACATTGCAATGAAACTAATCGCAGTTATAAAAAAACTGTGTGAAAATGAATTGGGAATGCAATGATACCAGCACATTTTAGAGAAGTTCAAATACAGAACCACATTATTTTAACTGGCTGCCGGCCTCATTCTTTTATGTCTCCATGTAGTCATTTATACCTGAGGAAAATGGTTATGAAAGTTGTTACGTTTGCTGGCTTTGCGGAAGCATGATTAGGTTATCTGTACCAGACATGGAATACCAGCCTCACTCTGTGTGACTGGGTAAACCCAAACCACACAACTGAAGAGTAGCAAATGTTAGCAAAAAAATGCAGTCCTGTGTTGAGGATTAGGTCTCTCTATGCTGAAGTCTATTTGTGGAAATCATGCTCTCACTCACAACAACTGTGTATAAAACAGCCTCTATCCCAAGAGGAAGATCCTTCCTTCCCCTTCCTTTCAACTCACCCACTACTTCCCTTTGGTTTGGTTTTATTGCTCAGACAACAGACAGGAACATCATACTGCTGGCGGATTATGTGCGTAGTAATCTTACTCTGCTCTTTGTTCAAAATTACAACTCTCTCCATACATATTACGGTACTCTGAATGAATGTAAGGTTGCAGGAAGGCCCTAGGCATGTCTCTATTGTTTCACAGTGTAAAAGACTATTCAGTGCTATTTATTCTTTTACAGTAGGAGAGGGAATCCTTCTGTCATTGAGAGCACCATGCACCATTCAGATGCCAGGGGCCTATATTCTGCCCACAGCTGAGCTGGGGAAGATCTGTAGTCAAGAAGAGCAACTCAGGAAGAGCTTTCCAATACCTAGAACGGCTTTTTATAATTCAATGCGAGGAAAATGATCAGACTCCTTTGGGGGCTAGAAAAAAGCAACATGATTACTTTCAAAAGCAAAAAAGCTTTTCTCTACCTCATTGTATTCTGAGCAGGTGCATTAATGTAAATAAAGTTCAAGTGCAAATCATGTCAGATAAGAAAGTAATTCCAGTGGTGAAAGTCATGCTTAGTATAGCACTAGCAACATTTATGAAGTGGTAACAAGAATATATTTGAATCAGTGGGCTGCATATTTATATCGCTGATGCGATAGTGTCACGTACTGTCAAATATTTTTAACATATTACTTCTAACAGATGAAGTCTGCATTTGGTTCCAGCAGACTAAACCCAGAATAACTGAACCAAAGCCAATGGACATACTTCAGATGTCACTGATTGGAACAAAGAACGTGAATTTCCACTTAGCATTTATATAGTCCTTTTCATCTTCAAAGAGCATCACAAACATTAGCTAGTTCTAATTCTCTCACAATGACCTTCATGCCAACCTTTTGGGATGAAAGTAATATACTATAAGAAAAAACTTGACAAGATGTGTAATCAAGCATACACCAAGCCTCACATGTGTAAACTAGTCTCTGCCTTGACCTCTATCTCTGCCTCATGGTAGATTTTATCTCATCAAGAATGTAAGGCCTTTCACCACGGCTCAAGTGTTAATTCACCATACAATGTATTTTACTAACAGAAGATGACGGTAATAATCCTTGAATAACAGATTTACTATCAAAGCTATTCCTCTCTAACAGATAAGGAACAATAATACTGCATCAAAAAATTCGCTGGAAGCTGTCCCAGGACAAGCCAGGGACACATCTAGGTTAGATGGTGGGATTCTATGGCTTTGAATTCTTACTCTTCAGTCATACTCGGATATTTTTTTACTCATTCAAATCAGCAATTTTGTAAGTCTCTCTTAGAAAGCTTTCTCTGAAGCAGCAGAACCTTCCTTTATATATCAGGTCTCTCTGCCCTCCTACCCAGACTTGCAATTTCATTATCAATTCTGGGTGGCTCTAAGCCCAGAATCTGGAATAAGTTCCTCACGTTCTAGTTGCTTGTGCACTTTATACAGAGGAATAGATTGAAGCAGACAGTACTCATTTTCATGGTGACCCAGAACAGCTATTGTTACAAGAACACCTTTAATCTCCTGTTTCTGTTTTTGAATTGAATTCAAGTGGGGAGAGATGAAAGAAAGCGTCTCACAAATCTGCTACTACAGCTGGTACTTCTTGGTTTATCATATGCTAGCTCTAATTCTCTTTGATCCTTCTTAAAATTATTGCTTCTATTTCTTAATTTGACAACCGGGCATTTGTTGCTATTTTTTGACTATGGAAAAAACCTCCCCTCCCTCTTTCTTCTAGCTACTTCCTCAGGAAAAAAGAACCCCAAACTTACTGCATTATGATATCAATGTAGGAATTTAACTTCTCCCTTGGTAGGTTTTCTTATGCAGCGTACAAACGAGCAGCTAAATAATACTTCATTACTTAGAGTTCAGGAAAAGACTTACAAAATAAACTGAAGAGTGAAAGAAGGATAAGGGTCATGCTGATATGAAGGGCATCAGTTGCACTGCAGTCCATTTTGGATTTCTTGCAGGAACACACTTGTAGTTTCAGTTCTGTGTTGTTAGTCAGAGGTGGTTTTCCAGAATCTGTCACTGAGATTGGGATGTTGTAATTGGCCTTTTTCAGGTTTTGAAGCAGGACAACCTGGGCATGAGTATCTGCAAAAGATAAGGTAAGAATTAGCCAAATAGCGGTGGTTTGGAAGGGAAGAGGAATCTGCAAACAATATTAGATGTGCCACAGTTACTCATGGACATAAGAAGAAAATGAGAACGCTCTAAGGATAAGATTAAAGAATTGAACTGGAGGTAAGAAGAGGCATTATGGAAATTCTTTCATGGGCTGAGAGCTAATTGCAAACTTATTCCAAACCCCACCAAAAGAAAGACTTTTAAGAGCCCCCTTTATTTAAATACATGACTTGGTCTGCAAATCATTGGCAGAATTTGCTTGTGTAAACTAATGTACTAATGAAATGCCAAGACACGTCATCCGCAAAGCAACACAAGAGGGAAGAATATAGCTATTTACCAAAGGAAGAAAACCCTTTTTGCAAGGAATACAGAAAAAGCTGCTTAACTGCTTCCCCCATTTGACTGAGAAGGCAGGGAAGGGAAGTAAAGCCCCTTCAAATCCACAGATCTCCTCCAGCTGAGCAACAGTTGGTCATAACAAGGTACCCAGGTGAGTGTGCTAACTCTTTTAGGGGGTTTAACAGAGTGGTAGTTTGATGTTTGGAGAACAGCAAAGAAAATGATGACTCCATTTTGTCCTGCAGGCAGCTACAGACACCACATCCATCTTTAGTTTTTCTAAAGGGAATATGAAATGAACTGCTAAAAGATTTGATAGTGACAGAGATAAATAATACATGCTAGAAAACAAATAGAAATAATCTACATTAAAAGGAAATGGAGTACTCTGTGCCCACAGTTTGCCATACGAACCTTCTGCAATTGCATAGTGTGTGCTTTGTTCCTCTTACCAATAGTGTTTGGTCACAGTGAATTTGGGTATTTTATTTGTGAAGAGTTCAAATACTTAAAATCAGTTTTTCAAGTATGTTGCTAAAGCTCATGCAAAAGTTTGATGCTGTCCTATAGTAAAGCCTTGTGAATCTCATGCAAACAAATTCCATGTAATGAAATATGGTAATCTTTACAGAACTGTAAGTCATTAGTAGCTTTTCTTTAATGCAAAGCTAAAAAAGAAAAGTTTGGTCAATGTAATAAGAGGAAAAAAGTTCAGATTTCAGAGAAAATGCAAACAGAGTATTAGTATGTTCCACCAGGCAGCTGGTCCGAGCAAAACCAGCACAGTGTAAAGCAGCAGCAACGGGTCCATCCTGCAAGAATTTAATGCACAACTGCTCCTGAATTCACATAATGGACAGCCTCAGGGTGAGCGTACTGGGATCTAGAGGCAGGAGGACTCAATGCATAAGAAAAAAAAGTAATAGACTTACTGTTAATTTTTGTGATTCTCCACAATTTTTCTGGGCCAGATTGCTTACTCAGTTCAAACTTGAATGGGTCTGTGTTGGGATGAAGGTCTTTGTCTGACGCTCCTAGTACCACTACCCTGAGATCTTTTGCATCGTCACAAACTTTGGCCAGTGTTGGATAAAGGGATGGGACATTGTCATTGACATCCTCCAAGGTGATGTGTAAAGTTCCTGTACCTGTGGCGGGAGGGTTACCTATATGAAAAAAACCAAACACATGTTTATTAAATCATACTTCCATAAACACTCGCTCTTATCTGTACCTGCATGCTTGCAAGGGGAAATAATTTTTATAGTTCTTACCTCTGTTAAATGAAAATTATTGCTTTAAAACAACTGATGAGTCACTACTGTAAATTCATTGCTGTATTTTCAGAATGCAGCGTGTCTGATTCTATACAGTATGCATAATTATTCTAAGGAAACCTCTGGGAGAGGAATATTTTGAAGTTAAAATGAGATTAGGACATGAATAGATATCTGGAAAAGAATCTGTTAATAAACACATACTGAGAGAAACATAGTAGGAAACATCCCCTAGATAGACAGCATGGTATTAAAAGAATCAAGAGCAAGACAAGTAAGAGGAAAAATGACAGCAGAGAGGAATCAATTTGTATAGTGGGTGCCCATAAACAGAACAGGACCAGATCATTCCTTAACAACCCTTAGGGCCACATTTAGTTATGTCAGCAGAAGTGAAACCTGTCAACAGGCAACTCTGGAAAATGAGATCTTTTATTTACCCAGAGCCACCCTGTGTTAGCGGTGGAGTTTCGAGCTTTCTCCAATTATTTGCCAGCCTGCCTGAGCCCTGACCTGAAAGAACCAGCTTCAGAGGTGAGGATGTTGTTTATTCACCGTGGTACCGCTACAAGCCTTTGCGCCCAGGCTGTGACTGACAAACCGGCCGTGGCGCGGGAAGTGTTTGTAATGGAGACGTCTGCCCACTGGGAGCCAGACTGAGACTAGCACCTCATTTCACAGAGGTCGGAGAGGAGCTGACAAGTGGTAATAATTTTCAGTCACTACAGATGTGTGCCATGGATGAGCCAGTAACCTACTGCTTTCAGTCTAAAGCTCAATATCTTAGTACAGATCCTTTTGCCATCCCATTTTAACCAATCTCGAAGTTTTCTAAAAGCTCATTACTTCCTTCGTTGCATCGTGTACTTAATAATTTCTCATTTGAAATGCTGCACTTCTGGGTTGTTTGTGTTACTCGTTTTTCTGGTTTAGTACACAAGATCTATGATCTCTGCACTTCCCTTAGCTATAAACCCTTAGCAGGTAGAAAGGATTCAAGAGGTTGCACTTAACCTGTAAAGCACTGGTGCAATGTGTCATGGTAGTTTTAAGTTTAGCACTGAAAGAGGTACACTTTAGCATAATTACCCTGCCTATAGCAGCCCAATAAACTATGGAATTATTGCTACACTGTGAGTGCATCCTGAGGGAGAAGTAAATACCCTGTGGTCTGGATCTGATAAACTACTAACTGTAGCAGAATGCAATTAGTCCTTTCAATAACAAATGTTACTAATGGTGACACTTCATCTGTTTCATGCACACATAAATGCGTAACAAAGGCAGGATTTTATTGGTTCTTTAGCATCCTCCCCCCGCCCCCCCCATCTTGCACTTTGTCATCAGAAGGGTTAGGGTTGAGTTCTTTTTAATGAAAAAGAAATTATTTTTCACTTTTTATTGGACTAATTGAATTTGCAGAAAGACTCCAATACATTTTTTGTTCTTGATATATTATTAAGTAAAGTCATACGGCAGAATGGATGAAAAGACATTCGAGTATTTGAAATATGATCATAAAAGCCAGCCTTTCATGCACTTAATTAAACTGCTGTCTTTAATTTTGAATGCATTATTTCCACACTGGACTGATAATGTCTTATGCACTGCCCTTCTTATCTTTCTCTGAAGTCAGTAATATTAAAATCTGCCTTTTGAAATTAAGAAGCCAACAGCATTACGAATGTACTGTTATTTTGTCAAACGCAGATACGGTTGCATTTTCTCTGCCATGCAAATGTTTCACTCTCTTTGTATGGCTTATGGGCCAGTCAACTATTATGCACAAACAGAGAGAAAGGAAATTGCTTCTGTCTATTTCAATGACTTATTCTCTGATTGGTTTATTTATAATGATTTAAACAAAATCTTTTGGTGATTTATGAAGACCTCCAAAAGAAAAGAAATCAAATGTCAAGGTCATAAACTGAAGCTTGTTAACACACATGTCATTAAAAAATACATCAAAAAATGAATCAAGGGAAAATGGCCACAACATATCCATTGGGAATATATGACTTTCATAAAGTTGACAATATGATGCCTTTGAAATAATTCAGAATTCTCAGGATATCCAGACAGCTTTGGTTTTGAAATGAAAGATTTCCATAGCATATTTTAATTCTGAAATAAAATTTCTCTTAATTTGTATTGTAAAACCTTGCAGCTGAAAGCAGAATTAATGCATAAACCAAGACAAAAAGGGCTCTGTCCAACAACCCTTGGGAGCAGCTTTTCAAAAGAGCTCCACTCCCTTTTTTGCCACTGAACCAAACTGGCCATTCCTCTGGAGGCTGAATACTTTAAACCTTTAGGTGCATTTAAAGCCATTTGGGATAGAGATAATTTCAAATTCTTGCTAAGGCTCCCACAAGCAGCATAGCTGTGAATATACTAGGACAAACTTATGAACGAAACAGCAGTGCTCACGTGTGTAAAAGCTACTAAAACAGAGACTGAAGGATGGCTAATTTTATGTGGAAAGAAAGTGAAAGCTTGGTATTGAATCCTGATTTTAATAGGGCAAGACTGAGAACCTTAACAAGTAATCTTCAATGAGACCGAAACGCAAGTAAGATCTTTCAAGTTAGTTAAGGTCTGTGGGACTGGAACTTTGATCAGCAACACTAAAAAAGTACAGGTTCATTTTAGAACATGCTACAATTGGAAATGTGTGATACATTTATCTGAATTGGATCAGAACTGGTAATGTCTTCATATCCTGGCATTAGACTGCATACAAAGCTTCTAATAGCAGTCATCAGTTAGGCAATAGGTACTGCTGTTGTAAGATGCAACAAGTGAAAAATAGACTAACAAAAGTAGTTCATAGTTCTGAGTTAGAGTGCCATAGAAAGATTAGGATGAGGTCTATTGTCTGGGAACAAGAACCTGTAATGTGAGGGACTGTTACCGGAAGATGTAGATGTTAATGGATTTTAGTCCTATCAGCATAAATGACAATGTTGCTACCTTTAGTTAAAAAAAAAAAAATACTTCCAAAAGAAATATTATAGAAATAGATATTTTGTATACTTCTCTATACTTGAATTTTAATGAAAAGCCATGCAAAATCACATTAGAATTATTAGCATAAAGTCTTAAATTATAAGCCCTCTGTAGAAACACACAGCCAAGAAACTTGAAAACTGGCATTCAGTTTCGGTCCAAAAAGTTCCTGTAGGAACAATGATGGGATTTAGACATCTAACTACTCAAATAAGACTGCCAATCAGGTAGTTAGTTTCTTAAAAGATACCAATTACGCACAATGATGGCCATGGTCTAAGATGACATTTCTCTTAAGTATCAAGACTTGCATAAAATGGCATATCTAACAAGCAATCATACGGTTGAATGGCTGATGATGCATTTAATCTGAGCATAATACTTTTATGGACATGAAGAGCCATTTCATGTTCCACTTTCTAGTTTTTCTACAGAAATGTGATGCTGTTGTGTACAGATTTCTAATACGGCTGAGCTGTGCTCCGTGAAATTAAAGACAGTATCTGAACCGCTTTGAAACTGAATTAAGACCTTCCTAATCAGTTCACATTGAAATACCAACAGCTTTCATTTATTTGACACGAGAGCAAAAATACAGGGTTAGGAATCACCACACAGCAGGTGAGATTTTCTGATATGTCTCACACAATAGGCCACCAAACACCCCTAAAAAGTCAGTGAAAGTCAAGAACTTAACTTTTAGGGTTATCCAAAGAAAAACTCATAATGTGACTGAGGCTTGCCTACACAGCATTCTATTTCTTTGCATGATGGAAACACACCTGCGCTTCTATCTTGTCTTCCTACTGTTTGTTAGCATCATAAAAGACTGACAGAAGGATCCACACAGCATGAATAAGTCCACAGTCATGTCTCAATGTCTCACCATACCTTGTGCAGGCATATATACAGAAGCTTTTAAATAGTCAATGCAGATGCTACTGACAATGTAGCCTCAAATTATTAATGTGGAAGTTATTTTATTATGTTTTAACTCAAAGTGTGATTTTCATGGAGCATTTCGAGTTCATATATTTTTTTCACTTAACGCTAAGGAAGCCTTGGGGAAGACAACTCTGGCTACACTGGTATCTGGGCCATGTCAATCTGCTATTTTCACATTCAGTAGTGTTTTTCTCCACTAACTGAGCTCTGTCAACAACAGCAATAGTAGGAGAAACAATTTAGGCACTTCATTGTTGGAATGAAAACAGTTATCACGTTTAGACACTCTATTCTCTTCTAGGAGTACAGCTGAGCATAAGCCTAGTTAAAAGTAGCCATCCATCTACACTAAATTGCCAGTGTGTACTTACAGAAGCTGGTCAGAAACACTGTTCTAAACTGGTAGAACATTTTCAAGATAGAAGAGTTGTTTAAATGCGTCTCAAAGTGAAAAAAAAGTCATGAAGATATAATCCTTTTCTTCCAGCTTTCCCTTTCCAATTTGCAGCAAATCTCAAGAATGAGCTAAGTGACTGTCATTACATTTTCCAAGCATTCAAAAACATATTCAGATCTTAGAAAATGAACAGATTTGGACATTTGGGATTACAGTGAGTTTAGCTTGTCCTTGAAAATGAAGATGAGTGTTCCTTAAAGCAGTGGAAAGGTTCTTAAGAACATATCCAAGTAAAACAATTGCTTGAACATTGCTGCTTAAAACATAAAATCATATTCATTGGTCAACACACCACCCAGGATCAAAAAATTAAACTGATATTGTCCATCCTACATTGAGCTTTCCGAGTTCTGAAATTTTTAAATCCCTTTTTGGAAGGTGTATTTTTTTTTTTTTCTTTTAGAATTGGGTACTTAAAATATTTTTATTTAAAGATTCAAAGGATATTATAAACTAAACAAATTGGATATAATAAGAATACTCATTCACGTAAATAAAATTTAATTCAATTTGTGAAAACCAACAGGAAAATCCTCAAGAAATATTTTTCCTTCTAGTTTGATTCTTTTTTTTAGTTTAACACCAAACTTGACTTGATCTAGAATAGAACAAGTTGCACAAGGGACAACAAGCATTATCAAACACAAAAAAGTACATTTCCACATGCTGTGTGAAAATGGGCTTTAAATAAATCAGATGTAAGTCAGTTTACTTGTAAATAATATATTTTTTTTAGTGGCACAGCTAAGAAACAAAGCATTGATAATCAACTAACAAGAAAAATGCCAGACACGCAAATAAAAAAGTGTTAAGACTGGGAGGCAATGAGACTACGTGTTTTTACTTATATTTAGAAAGTTCACCTAATAGTATCTAAAGCTAAACATAGGAAATCATCTCTATTTAGAACTCTAATAGTTTTTATCTTGGCCATTACAGCAAAGGAATATTTACATATTTTACATATTTACAGCAAAGGAATATGAATGCCTTTACATAACAACATCTAATTAGAAACAAATAGGAAAAATGGGAATTTAATTTGAACTGTTATACTTTTTTTTTTTTTTTTTTTTTTTAAAAGAATGTCAGAGACCTTGGATTCTGGCAATAGTTATCAAATTTCCAAAGAAGAAAAGTCAACCATTCTAGAGAATCCAGCTGCCACACAGATCTAAGCCACAGTATTGCTGGAAGCCAGAACAGTTTTTAGGAAGAATGGAGCATGAACTGTCCCTTTTCACATGCTCATTATGAATGGTAAAAAGACTTCTGTAGTCATTTCTTCTTATTAAATTAAGCTCCCAGCACCATCAAATTAATACATATTATCTATGCCCTTCTATGCCATGATGCAGAAATTACAAGGCCATTTAATCCCTAGAGCAAGCAACAGGGTATCCATTGCTGTATAGATTCCCTTCTCAAGCTGACAGAGTGAAAATTAATTTCTTCTAAATTTTACTAGAATATTTATGGTTTACCATTTACCAGCAGTTTTTAATCTACTTCCACTATCACTTACATAACCCAGAAAGCTCAATTCCAACTTTTTTTCCTCGCTTCTACTTTTTTGCTGGCTAACAAATTTACACAGATACAAAATGAGTGAGCAATTACAGTAAGAACAATTCGTCTTCATATTTGAGCAGGGAAAAAAAAGCCTTTGAGAATGTGCATTTCTTAATTTCTGGCACAATTACCCTTCCTCTGAGCCATCATGAATAAAGCCTTATCTCTTAAACTTCTATAACCTATGGCTGAATCATAGTCATATTGAGGTCAATTTGGAACTGAAGTGATGACTACAGAATTTCCTTCATTTTCTTCCCATGTAACTAACTGCAAAATGTAGGACTGCCTAGGATCTCTCCTTGGATATGGATTTTTCACCAATTTCTCTATTTTCAGCTTTGTATTTGCCTGAAAGAGAATACAGCAAGAAAGAAGGAGAATAAAGAATGAAAAGAGCGTTGCAGAAGTTCCCAAATTGTTTGGAGGGAGCTATGCAGCCAGACTCTGCAGTACGTGGTTAGGCTAAGTAACATGTCTCTTTAAATTACTATACTTCAGATATGGACTGTGAGAAATAATGCTTCATGCTTTCTAACGATACTGCTAGGGAAATCTAAACACAAATATCTGTCTCCTCCCTCATGGTTCTTTTTTTCTCCCTCCATATGCTGTTTTTCGGATCAGAAAATGAGTGCACACTAGGTGATTCGGCAGCAGGTACCCTCACCGCAGGCATAAATCCCATTCAGACAGGCATATTCTATTACATTTTGTAAGCTGAACTCTATTAATGGTTCAACCAAAGTAAATGGAGCCAGTAGAGTGGGAAGATACCCAGATTTGAGTGTGCTGCTCAGAATCTGACATATTTGAAAACTGGTTTCATAAATGCCATATGCTGACATTTTGTATAAAAGAGGTCCCGAGTTTCCCATGAGTTGAAATTTCCTATGCATTTTCTGTATGTATTGGCATACAGATATTTTTCAAAATTTAGAAAATAAATAGTCTTAAAAAGTTACAATCCTTCATTCATTCACTCAAATAATATATGCAGATCCTATTTTTGAGTAATTACATTTCAAAAGAGCACAGCTCTTTCAGCGTATCAAATTGCTACTGACATATGCCATCCATCTTAAATACTGTTTTCAGCATTCTAATTTCTTTTTCTAATCATGAGTCTGTGATGACAAATTAAAACAATATTTTGTGTGCAATTCATATTTTACTGAAATTTAAAATGGCGAGAAAAGGATGAGTATTCAATTTATTTTCTCTCCTCAGTTAATACAGCAATTAAGATAAGGGGTATAAAACTGGCTTAATTGGGTTGCCATGGCAACTAATTGCTGGATTTCTTCAAAAATAGCATGTTTTAGGTGGAATCAATCTGTGGTAATTTAATTATGTACATCATGAAGCAAGAAGACAGGTTAGATATATGTAAGGAAAAGTTCTAATTGCAAATTGTTACACATCTCTTTGTTACTCCAGTTTTTTCTAGATGTTGTCTGTTACTGTTCATTACGCATAGTACAGAATGATAGTTTTTCTTTTTAATGATTAGGAGTATTGAGACTTGCACAATAAATGAGATTTGGAATTGCTTGGGTGTAGTTCAGCTGGTCCTTGGAAACAAGGAAAAAAGTGAAAATTAGACTTTGTCTCACTTCTTCCTCATTTTGCTTTGCATGTGCAACAGGGAAATTGAACACTCAGTAAGCTTACTTATCTTTATGCAACTGGCTACAGTCAGAGAAGTAATATCCAGGTTGATTTTTTTTTTTATTTTATTTTTTTTAAATGGCCAGTGTAGCTCAAGGCAAACACTGAAATCACCCCAATCTAGAATCACACCTTTTTATAGTCCTCCATATCTCTTAACCTTTACCTTGCTCAAATACATCTGCTCCATTAAATAGAGGTTACTGCTCCTGATGTTCATTTCCTGCAGCTCAGCCCCCGTCGGACAACCTGCTTTGTGACGGTGGATGGCTGCCACGCAAATGCTTATAACATCGGACACCGGGGAGGGTGATGTAATGTAGGGATCAAACCACTTTCAGAAAAGAAAACCAGTTATTTTCACTCGCACAGTATTGCTGTAAGAAACAGTGCTTACTGTGATTTAGAGCATTTAAAGCTATGTCAGTTAAAATTTTGAACCCATAACTCCATCTCTGAGTATCTTTAACATCTGGAAGAAATGCCACCTTTTTAATGACATTTTTCCTCCTCTATGTTTAATGTAGTAGAAGTACTTACAGTCCCAATTTTTGTCTCAGTCGTTCCCTGTTGATGAGAAGAGCAGGGGAGGAAGGTGACACACTTACACTAGATGAGAGTATCTGTCTCAGCGAGAGAACATTGCTACCTGGCTTTGTGTGGGTGGTACTCCACCAGGGTGGCATGAGAAAAGTGAAGTCGATAACTGCTTTTAACCAAATCAGCAAGACTGGGTATTAGTATTTCATCACTTGTCACCAGGAGCTGACAAACTTGAACAGCATAGGTGGTTTTTCCATGTATCAGCCAAACAAAGGTAACCAAAGTTTTTCTTCTCGAGATAGGAAAAGTTATGCAATGGTGACATTAACTAGGGTATCATGACCCTCTGCAATGACATGAGTGATTATTGCATAACTAAGGTAAATTTGGATATATTTTATCCCTCCTAAAGGAAAGGGAGAAACCAATTTTAGCTTTTTTAGATTTCACACATTTTCCAGATATTCTTTAGCTTCACCTCAAAAATATTCATGTTTTTCTCCTCCCTTACTTCTAAATTATGACTCAAACTCTCAGAATATAGGGGAAAAAAGAAAAAGACCCTTCCTGGAGAGTTTTTAGGATGACTGAACTTATGAGAAAAACATGCAGGTATTCTGCTTTACAATAGTCATCCCAAATACTCCAGTGTATAGTAGAATCTGTAGGATGACACTACAACATGGTCATGCAGCGAATTTGGAAGGTCTATTCCAAGCAGATTTCTCAAACTCAAATGATTTCTTGTCTGTATTTAACATATGTGTGTTTTACAGATATATTCCAAATAATTGCACTGTATGCTGTTGATATTGCATTGGTTTTAGTAATTAGAATGCTAAATTCAGGAAATAAAATGATCATGATTATTGGCACTTTTGTTATTTGAATGAAATCTCTGGTGTTCCCCAAGTTTGCATACACCAGACTTTGTCCTATTATGAGCTCATTCTCAGATTAAACACAGTTCATGTCACTATAATGTGTTAACTCTGCTTTATGGTATTTCCTACCAGTGTTTAATTCCTTCTTTAATAGACCATGGACTCTATGTCCACACAAGTCTTTAATAAAAAGTTTTCAAATTCTAAAGACACTGTCTTGACGTTTACTGAAATCAAAAGTACAGAGACAATTAGGATATTCATTCAAAAAAGTCCCTTTTGAAGTGAAATTTCCTCTAATAGAAGGTCAAACTTTATAAATTTAATAGTGTGTCCACCAAATTTGATTTTGCACATTGTTTCAATTCTATTTGGGAAGGTACAGGAGCTGTTTAGATTAGAAATAACATAATTCATACTTAACTACCTTCCTCTGCAGTTAATTTGATAACGCTGAAAAAGTAATATCATAAAGTTCAAAAAGGATATCATAAATTAAATTGTTTCCTGAAGTGGAATGACTCCATTTTCTATGGTCCATTCATAGATACTATCCTACTGGTAAAGAACAGTTTTGTGATTTACTGAAAAAAGATAAAGATGTGATGGATTTATATAAAGAACTACCAAGCATGAAGCTCCTGGTTTTCCTTCTGACAGAAATTTTCAACATTTTACAAATAAGAAAAATGCCCTGGCACTTGTCCCCAGCACTGAAGCGTAATAACAAGAAGCCAGTGCCTGCTGAATCCAATGACAGATTCTCTATTGACATCAGTGAAAGGGTATGAAGAAAGCATCACCGTGAGTTTTGTTTTCAGCTGTCGACGCTCTCCACCCAAGATAGCCCATGAACCTAAGGTCGCTTTAAAAAGAAGTGATCGTGGAATATGATGGGACAACAGTAGCTTTTCTGTAATTACATACATTCTATATGCTATGAATACTAATAGAAGATATGGTTATTTACGGTTTTAGTGTATGTCTGAGGTCCTTTAGCAAGGTCTAAGGTCCAAGTTTTTATTTGATTTGAGAACCTCACCTTATTATAAATACTGTTAAAAATTAGCGCACAACTCACATACACCCTTCCACAGTAAGCATCATGTTTGCAGTCCCTTATACTGACAATTAACAATGTTAACACTGCTGAAACTCCTGCTAGTGCTGTCAGAAACTGAACTTGGGGGAAGATGGGTTAGGTGGTGTTGACGTGGCCCCACGGACACGAAGACCTCTAACTGAGCTGGCCTGTCTAGGAAGCCTCTCAAGCACCGGTGTGGTGCTGGGCCTGGACTGAGGTGCTTTGCGTTATGGCTGGAGCTGCACTGGGTACCAATTCATGCTGCTCTGCTGTGCAGTGGACATTAGCTGAGCTCTTCTCTCTTGCCCGGTTATGAAAAGGAAAGTGTATGGCAGCTCGGACTTCCTCAGCCCATGTGCCAACACATCTCTGATTTGACTTGGAGATAAGATGATAAGCCAAAGGAAATAACAACCTACATTGAATGCTTTCAAAAAAGTATCTCTGATTAAGTATGGGGGTTTTTTCCCCTCTCCATTTTTTGCCCAAGTCTGTTAGCCCAAGCAAATGACTTGCTCTATCAGAAATGCCTCTGAATTTTCAATTTACCACTCTATCTCATTTGGCAATTCTTAATCCTGCCTTTGGCTGCCCTCTCATGAAGAAGTCCTAACCATATTCACTGGTATTAGATAGGCTACACTTACTAACCTGAAGAAAGAGATTTGCAGTTTGTGGACCGTGCTGTTTTAAAAAGAATGCCCTGATTTTTTTTTTTTTTTTCCTTTTTAAATAAACAGAACCTTCTTTTAATCCTGAAAGAATTCTGCATTCATTTTGTACTATTCCACTGCAATTTGCTTGTCACCTAACATCATATCCGTTTTCAAGATGGACATTAGCTATGATGGCTAGAAAAATGAAGTGGGTTTCACAGCCTTGCTAGTTAGCATTATCAGTGGCCTGGAAATAAGCTGGGGAACCACTTCCAGGGATATTATCAGTCCCAGTCCTAACTGCAAAGGACAAGGCAGACCCCCAAACCTACCTGTTGAAATCAGTTCTAAAACTTCCTTGGCTGCTTTAGACACAGGGTCTAGACTGAGACTTCAGACTGGCAGCACCTATGTGCAAAGACAGCTTTGTCCCCTCTGCAGATGGAAGCAATCAAACCACAGGTGAACTGAAGCTTGCCTGTCTTCTGGCAGGCAAGCCCGAAGCGAAGCGGTGCTCTCCAGCAGAGCCCGGCATCGCTCTCCTGGCCAGGCGCGACCAGAAGCGAGTACCGGGGTGCGACCAAGGTTGAGGTTGGGGCTCCAGAGGAGCTCCTGCTCCTCTCCACTCCCACAAATTCCACTCAAACATATTTATACAGACCAGCAGATAATTTTTCCAGTTACCAACCTGCCTCTAAGTTTAATGTGTTTCACAAGCTGTTTGGTAATTAATCCAGGGGTGATACAAACCACAAGGTTAATATTGGCTATTTAAGTTCCGCTATTTATTGCCACTTCCACATGTGGCTGAGATACATACAGTGAAGGAGTACAATACTCCTGAATGATCATTATTAACACCTTAGCATGACAGTACTAAATGCACACATGTGGTTTCTAATTACTTCATTCAAAGAAGTCAATAATGTTGGAGTAGATTAGCTCCCATGCTAACAGTACTGCCGAATTACAAATAAACACAGTAACAGCCACTTGAATTAGATGGTCAGTACCTCAACTGAACAGGATTCCTTTTCTCTAACCCACATTAAATATCTTCTCTTGCTCTGCTGTTCAGCGCACAGATGCCTTTCCCTTGTTTTTCCAGAATGGAAAAAAACCTGGGAATTAAGACGGGTCACCTAGGAGTGAGATTCTTGGCTCAGAATAGATGAGCAACTCGTGTTACTGCCCTAAGTGCAACGTCAAGGTATACCCCAAATCCACTTTCATTCAGACTGGTTTCCACAGCTGGAAATATTCAGCTTCTTGTTCCATCTATTCTCTTTGAGGATATTTGCCTCCACCTTTAAAACATATGCAACTTTATCCTTTTGATAATCCCTCAATAATATTATCCTGACTTTTTACTTTCATTGTAAGATGACACTTCCCAGTGTACCACGTTTTAAGATGCATTTAAAAAATCTTTATCCAATAGCAAATAAAAGACAGAAACAAGTTTAGTGCTACATTTTCCCATGGAAATTTCCTAAGAAAAATACATATATGAATATATAAGTAAATCATCATCTCAGCAGAATTTTTTTTCTTCTACACTTAAGGCAATATTTTCTTTTTCTGTCAGGCCCTGCAAATGTTCCCTGAGTCATGTGGTTACAAAAATGTAGAATTACCCTCCTAAAAAGAACATTTTACAATTCATCACCAGGACTAAACCAGCTGCAGCTATGAAAAAGTGTTAGCATATTAGCTATTATATTACAGACAAATCTTTTATTTATTTTGTGCCTTTAGCTCTGGAGATTTGGAATGTTCAGGATTTTCTTTCTTTCTCTGCTGCAAAGTCACTCACTGAATTTTCACTAGACAGTTTAATTTTGATTATATTTGACAGAAGGAACTTTAATCCACACACTATGTAAAAAATATTGCATTTTAACAAGGGGGTTTACTTATGTTTTTACTGCCATTGTTTTGAATAGAATAGAATTCAGCATATCAGGGATGAGTTGTTATTAGTATTTAGGTGTCTTAGGCTTACTAACTGCTCAAATATTATGGAGAAATTACCTCTGATAAAAGACGATTTATTACTTTCCAAGAACGTGCATAGACTGTTTGCACCTACCATTAAGATTGCAGTGTAGGAATAAACGTGTGAGATGCAACCTTAAATCAAAGCTGTTCCATGTTTGAAGTTTTAAGCTAATTCCTCTATTTTCTGTTTGTCGCAATGATCTCTGATAGCTTTAGGTGGCCACCTCACAAATTGCTGAAGCATATGCTTAACTTTACATGTGCACCTTTCTGAACAGAAGATTTCAAGCAGGAAAAAAGTCATATACTTTAATGAATATGATCCTTAATAGTTACTCACCGCTGTCTATTGCCAGAAAGAGAGCAGTGTATACGTTATTCTGAACATAAGGAGATTCCCGATCCAGGATAGCCGTGGTGCCAATGGTACCATTGGTAGGGTTTATTTCTAGCCAGCCGGCTGGATCCTTGTAAACCGAATATCTAAATAAAAAGATAGAAGTTGTTAACAAATTATATATCTAGACATAAAACAATGACATTACTACAAAAGAATATGTCTTTGCACTGACTAGCTTTCATGGGGTGAATCTCTTAATACTTAAAAACCACAATGTAAACCTTGTGCCTTCCCTTTGAGATGGTTCATTATGGTTAGGCCCATTTGACAGAGGGAGAAATAGAGAGAGGTTTGAGGCAATTTCTTTGGATACATATGTCCCAAAGCCGAGTATGGAAATCAATATTTAAAACATTATGTAGGACCCATTTCCTGCTGCTGTGTTATGCAGCCAGAGCACCTGAACACTTTCAATTATTGCATTGTTGATGCAATGTTTCTGCATCAACACCACTATTTACAGACTTCATGAACCCTCTCAACAAGCCTCCTTTTTCCCGACTCAGAATTGTGGTAGGAGTAAGTGTTATATTTTTTTAGTTATTTTTCTGATGTTTTTTTCCTTTTTTTTTTCCTTACAATTAGTTAATTTGGGTGAGGTTGGAAATGTAATAAATTGTAGGGTATGGTAGCAAAAAGAGAGTTGGACCATGGATTCATTAGGTCTAATGGGAACTGGTTACATGCAGACCAGGTTTGCAAACTTTTGTTCTGCAGCCTGTGATCCGTAGTTTCCTGCTTCTAATGATTTCAAATAGAGGCTCAGAATCTGTTAACAATTCACTCACATACATATTCTCTAAGTAAGGATTCAAAATGCTGTCTGTCAAGATCCCTCAATACAAAATTCGCTATTGTGCTTTCTTTGCATTAATTAGCACAAATATTTAGACCTTGATACTGGAAATATTTAGGGAGATTGTGGAGTTTATGCACTAAGAAATACCCTATTTGACTGAAGTAATAAATATAAGAATGTTCATGATTAGGGCCTAATTCTATACTCAGTTAAATATATTAAGTAATATAACAACACAGAGCTGAATTAACTGGTACCAATTCCTTCTCAAATGAAATGCGTTAAATTTTAAACCAGAACTTCAATCATATAATCAATACTTAGTATAATAACCCGCTTATCTTTTTTTTGTAGTGAATTGTTATAGGTCATAAACAGCCATACAATCTTCTATAGACATTCTAAATTGTAAGTAATTGAATGAAACCTGTTATTGTTTAATGAGTATGCACCTAGCCAGTGCCTCACAGTGGCATTCATCTGAAAGGTGTCCTATGTGATAACGCTGCTAAAAATAATTTATCAGTGCAACTATTTCCTGAGGGAATAATCAAAAAAACCAGATTGTAAGTAAAATGAAATAAAAGGGCAGTTGCTAGAAGAGGAAAGAAGAAATTGCAATCCAACAAAGAAAGACACGGTCTCACTGAATGCTTATTTCAGAGGCTCGCTTCGGTGTGTTGTGCCCTCTGGGAAGCAGAAAAATAACTTGTGGTTAGTCACCAGATCCCTCTAGCAGACTGTTAAGGGATGTCCTTTATCATAGCTAACAATGAGGGGACAACGTGCGGCTGTTCTACCCAGCTGCCTCTGACCCCCCAAGTCCTTGGTTCAGACCTCTCAGTCCCACATAACTTGTGCTTTTTCCCTGTCCGGTTATTCTGATCAGGCAGAGTTTGAGAACTTAGGATTTTTGCTGGGATCTCAGAAAAGCTAGGCAGAGTCACAGCTCTAAGCTGTTAGGTGTCCGAGTCCGACATTAGCATAATTTATTATTCATGCAGCAAATTTTATTGCGTTTGAGCAGTAGGTCTGATCATTGGCCAAAGGTAAAAGAAAAACAAAAGCAAGTAACATAGTGCATGGCTCAAGCTTAAATTCTGTCATTAAGACGGCACTGTAAAAACATTGAACGAATTGAAGAATGGATCTCTTCTGTCCCTCACCTCAGGAACTTCGCCTCCAACATCTGAAATAATGCCATGGGAAGGTGTCATTAAGCAAAGATTTAAATTTTTTTCCCCATGTAAATTAGGATTAGAACAGATTTGACTTATAATAGCCTTTGAATATTAAATTCTGGGTATGGACACCATACTGTTCAGCAGGAAGAAAACTTAATTGTTAAAAAGGGAAAAGTTCTGGGCAAATTGGTTTACTCATGCATAAATGAGACAGTGCACATATGGGTACCCAAGCCTGAGAAATACAGGACAGAAACACAGACATATTTTCGCATCCCACAGATCAGATATCCATTATAACTGGATTAGCTGGAGGCAGAGCAAGACTTGAATTCATGCCTCAGAAAGCACAGGGCTCCAGAATTCCTATGAATTTGCCACGTGACCCACAGGTACATTTAAATAAACTATTCTATAGATTGACTTTATACTTCAAAGATTGATAAAGTACTCTTATTACAAAAGAATGAGAGTCCGAGGAAAAAATACTGAGTTTTATCTTTGAAAAACAACATCACTTTAGCAGAAAGCCTTCTCTTAATTAGTCAGAGAAATACCTCTTACCAAAAAAATCATCAGTTTCCTCAAAATTTCTCTGGGGTACATCCAGGGGAAATTATATTATCCTACAGACAATGAACATGGCTAATTTCAGAGGTGGTAACAGACGACACTGTCCACATGACTGCTGTTCTTTACCAAGACTTTGCTTCAGGCTTGAAAAATGCAACCTCCTCAGGGCTGCTGAACCAGATTGACTTTTCCATGGTACACAGGAACATTTGGGTGTTCAGGCAGCCAGTTTCAGGATCAAAGCTTCAATAGATACAGCCATGAAAAATTCCAGTTTCATGAGCTATTACTATGTTAAAATAATGGACAAATTCGGAAACCAGAACCTTTTGGAATTTATGAGAGAAAGGGACAAATACTGAAAACACTTGGCTTATTCATGCTCCCACAAAAGTCACTCAGAGTTTCACCACTGGCTTCCCCAGGAGAAGAAATTATTGCTTAGGAAATAGGTGGAAGAGAAACGAAGGCAAAAGCTAGCCCATAGCGAGACATTCCATCAACCCAACGTGTCCTTCCACTTAATAACCATTTAAACATTAATCAATACTTGAGCTTTATCTCGCGTAAAAATGATTTACTAGAATAGTAACAATGCAGATCATTATTTCATTTCACTTCTTTGTTTCTTTTTTTATTGTTGTTTTTATAACTTTGCAACAAAGGTATGCAGAAAAATATGAAACAAGGGCAGCCTAAACAATTCCTAGTCTATTGTTAAACTGCAAATTCTCAATTAACCCTGAAACAATTTAAGAAGATTCAACACTTCTAAAGTAATGAGAATTTAAAATGGATTGTATTATCTTCCCTGATTGCTCTACAAAGCACTGTTGGCTGTGCAAATAAAAAACTGAATTGTATAACCTGTGATTTGGCACAGGATATTGTAAAAGTAGTACTTTGTCTTTCCCACCACATTTTTTACTTATTGTAAGAGTATATTGCAGTACAGTTAAGATGATTGTTCTTTGTTCATTTTTTTGAGGGCTCTGCTAGCAAACGGTTTAGAATAGACTCATTAAGAAAAGCAGTATAAAAAAATAGAAGTACAGAATACAAAGCTTCACTTCCCACTTTTGAGTTTAGTGGGATCTGCTGATTGCACAGCAGTTTTGAAAATCCGACCATTTTTTTAGGTGGTTAAACATGAACTTATGTGCCTGTGTGTACCTACTCAGTTTTGAAAATCATAAGCACATTGATATATCTGTGTGGATGTATACAGGACTATGTTCTCTGGTGTGCCAATTACTGTTTATTTTGGGCTTATTCTACATTGCAGTAGTGAAATTTACTGCTGCTTTGTAGGGATTATTTATTTCATTGTTTGTTTGTTTTTTTTTTTTTTATTTTAAACCATGCCACCAGCTTACAGTTCCCAAGGGCTTATATGACAATATGGCATGGGCTAGTGGGTGTAAGCTATTTTGATTGTGACCTCCTCGCACTAGGTTCACGTCCGAGCACTATCTATAAGCCAGGTATTGCAAAGGAAATAGAAAAAACAATTCCTTTAGACTGGAAATCGTCTGCTGCAAAGTTTAAGTATACACCTTAAATACAGACATACAAACAGATGCAGAGAGGCTATAGATGCAGAACAAGAGAACACAAATCAAAATATGCACTTGGCCTATTTGGTGCAGAACTAAAATAAAGTAGCAAATACACAGAAATAGTTTAAAATTTATAAATGGCATCTTTCCCTTCCTGTAACAAAGGAAAATAATTCAGAGAATACCTCCTGGGTTTGCTAGCAGACCTACATGGTGCCAGTGGCTGGCAGCTTGATTAGCACAGAAGATCATTACACAGAACAGTGGTGATAACATGGACATAGAAATCTAATCAGAGCCACAACCTTGCACTAGCCACAAAAAGAATTTCACAGCCGACAGTGCAATAGCCCAGGGTGTCATAGGAGAGCAGCCAGGCATCTAGGCACAGAGTCAGATGCTGCTCTTGGCAAGGACTTCCAGAGCTTGGTAGCTGCCAGCCTTTTCCCAGGTGGAGTCAAGGGGTCTCGGCTCTTATGCTTTAACAGAAAGAGTAGGAAGGCAAAACGAAGCGGTGCCAAATCTGTGCTGAATGACACATCTGCGCCTGTTTGCTGTGCAGCATTGACAGGAGTTAAGGTGAGCAATCTAGATAGGCTTGTCAGGGTTGCAGTTCTCAGCCTTGCACGTCCGGAGACTGCTCAAGTCGTGTTCTACAGAGACCGTGTGACCAGAAAGATGCAACAGAAAAGAAGTGATACAGTGGCACTGGCTCCATGAAAAGTCTGTCTGATTCTGCAGTTAGGCTTTGCTATGATAACGCATGACAGGGCGAGAGACTGTAGGCAGCAAGTTGACGCTGGGGTGGACTAGTGAGCAAGGCTGGTCTGGCTGAATTAGGACTTGGAGAACTGGACTTGGAGTCCCAGCTCTGTCACAAAGGAATTAGGGAAGCCTTTTAATTCATGCTATGCCCCTAACTCAGCTTTAAATGGTGAGGATGTATTTCTGCCTTGAAAAGCTGTTAAAAGGATAAAATCTGTAAATCGTTGCAAAAGGACTGAGAACACATAGCAAAGCAATGAGGGACATCAAAAGTACCGAGACAGAATAGAAAAGAGTAATTTGTATAGCTTTCTAGAGATACAAGAGATATTTACTAACATTTCCAAACTGTATGGTTGCTCATCACCTTAATTTTTTTTAAACTATGTTTAAAATAGACTTAAACCCTGATGAGTAAAAATTCATATTCTCTGTGATGCATACATACATATGCGTGTGTGTGTACACCTCCTGGTCTTGGATGAAACTGAAAGTGTCAAAATATTGATAGTAACTATTTTCATAGTGTTTCAATCTGGCAGGAGTCAGCATCAGAAATACAAAAAAGTTTATTCATACATTATATTTCCAAATCATATTTGCTGCTTTTATGGATCCTGGTCCCACTGACATAAGTGAAAAAACATCAGTTGAATAGACCCAATATTTCACCTAAGAAGTATAGCTACACATTTGTATTTTGAATGAAAAGCATTCACGTTATCCACATTTCTGAATCCATAGCAGTTTGCCTAAAATTAGGTAACATGTTGAAGTTACCATATCTGTCTTGCACCTGCTGGGACTGCACCATATAATGGCAGTCTCTGAAATTTTTCTATGACCTCTTCATGAACTATTCAAGTAAAATGATCAGTGGGGAAGGTAACTTTGTATTGTCTGTGCCTAGGAGCCCAGCATGAGAACTCCCTTTTGCCTCTGAGTGAAAAAAATAAATACAGACGTACGTAATCTTTAAATCAAGCCAAGATGAATTTCATCTCATTATACAAGTCCACCTGAAAAATCAAGAGCAACTACCTCTGGAAAAGATTCACAGGTATTTGGGAGAGACTGGTGTAGCAATTACAGCATAAATATCCGCACCTATGCAAACAATGGTAGTTCTGAGGAAAAGACAAAAACTCTTCCCAAAATATAAGTGTAACATAAAAAATCTCGATTAAAACTTCATTGTGCTTCATATACTTTATGTATGGATGACATAATGTAGAGCTTTAGAGATCAACCTGCTTCCCATCATGCTCCATCTTTTCCACTGTGCTATCATTACGTTTTGCCTGCACTAATTATGGCAGCATATGGCACCCGAAAGAGTAGAAAGGAAACCTTATTGCAACGCAGCAATTCTCCAGCTGAAATATACTCCAGACTCATTAATGATGTCACACCGCAATTTTTCTGCTATTTGACTAAATGATAACAAAGGTATTCCTGCTCACATACTGTTCTAGGTTATAAGCTCTGGGAGAGCAACTTAGATTTCACATAGGTATATTCACAGCCTTGCACAGTGGTCTGTAATTGCCAACCCATGCTGAATGCAAACAGTAATAGTCTAACATATACTACATCTAACATTCTGTAACTATATTTGGTTTTGTAAAGATATTTGTAATGCAACCTCTAAGCTTGTTTTTTTTTATTATTATTTTTTTTTTATTTTAAAGTGCTTGTGTCATTAAAGCCATTGGAAGAATGTCTTTGGAGCAGTTGTGGGGTTTCACTTTTTTCAGATATTGAAAAGCAATGTTGATGAATAAAATGTATTAATTTCAAGGTTGCAAGTGAACATACAGGTTTGCTTTCTGTTTCATATCCAGATATAAAGCTACTTCCTAAAATCTGCTGCTGCAGCCCCTAAACACTATGTTGTACGGGTCAGTAACACGTAACCCATGGTCCTCATGTTTAGTGTGACAAAGCATGTCCTAACAACAGAAAGGAGGCATTATTAGGGATAACTGAAGTCACCATATTAACAAAAAATTCTGGCAATGACAGAGACGTTGCCAGTAAGACTCATATTTACCTTATCACATTAGTTTATAGTACCGGTAGGCAGTTCTGTGGAAAATCAGTTATTCAAAAGGGCTTTTCATACCTCCTTTCAATACTACTTCCTCACACGCTTTCCCTTTTGGACACCCAAATACGGTTTTCTTTCTTCATGACCCTTGAAGAGCTCTGCAATTTCTACTGAGATCCATATGACAGGATGTCTTCACACCCTTCTGTATGAGGTAAACTGGTAGCTGGCTGTTCAATTTGGAAATGCCTGGATCTGAGCCTGCACACGAGCATTACGCTGTTGCACATCCATTTCAACAGCCAGCGATGGTTTGCAGTCTGACAAAGTGCCGATGCCGACCACTCCCCTCCGGTGCAGTTGGCACTGGTTTGCCCTCACAGCTGCATGCCTTCTTTGCAACTCCTTTTAAATGAGTGCATGCAGTTAGCACGGCAGCGTTGTCAGAACTATAAAATTACTATTACGGGCACAAGATCATGACAATTTCAACATAAGTCTGCTGTTGCTCAGAGTGTTCTGTTATGCAGGCATAACTGAGTAATAACTCAAAGCTAAGCCTTTTTTTTGTCATTTATTAGCAATTCAAATATCACTGCCTGAAATAACAAAAGCATGTCAATGGGTAAACGGCTGTGTTCGGAGAGAGGGGCAAAAACTGGTCGGTACTGTTTTTCATACATACGCAAGCTACGTTGCTGTTGGCAAGCGGGTATGCAACACTACCCCGGCGCTTGCTAAATCCCCTATTCCACATTGCTTTCCACACACTGCTCTGTACCTGAGCGTGTGGGCCTTGTGCTTCCTGAGGGAATGCATCAGACAATTTCACTCTATTTATAGACATATTGACTGCTCAGTGTGCTGTTTGCAATAGGTCTATGGTCTGCACACAGGAGACTTGGCTACTAGGCGATTCAGGTATACATGTGACATTTCAGGATCGAGAATAATAGTTTGGCAGTTTGGGGGAACTGGGAGTATTAAGTATTCATAACAGGGCTAATGAAGATCCCTGTTGAATAATGGCAATAGGTTTGACATCCAACATATAAGACGCTCATGAGATGATATAACAACACATGCAGCCCTACCAAGTCAGCCAGTTGAACTGGTTCTTTAGTTGTAGCGTTTTTCTTTTCACCCCTGTAATATGAATCAACAGAAAAAAAAAAAAATCCTGCATTAAGCTGAGTGCTATCAATAACAGCCTGTTCCTAGTACTAGCTAATTTAAAGCTACCCCAGATATCTATCCACTGTGCTGTGGACACAACCTAAGAAAGCATTTCCATTGCAGGTAAGGATTAAAAAGGAACCGGAGGATTTCATATCACAGGGAAAAGAGAAGCATAACTGCTTCATCACAGAATGTTATTGAGACAAAATGTAAGCATTTATTCATCAAAAAAGCTACAGGTTTTAAGAGAGATGGTAAAGAACAGTAAAGGCAACAGTACTGATAGCTCATGAAAGGGCTTTTTTAGATCTTTTCTGGTCACTTGTATAAGCGTACATGTTAATTACCGATCCTCAAGGCTTTCAGAAACTGTCTTCCCTATGTCTAACTTTGTGATTTCACAAAATGGTCACTGACAGTTTTAAAGACCTGTTTTGAATCTTAAACCTAACTACATCTGGCCAAAACCTTGGCATACACGTATCCCTTGTAAACACATTCTATTAACACAGAGTTAAGAAGCCCCCAACAGTATTCAAAAGACGCTCTTAAAAAGTCAGAAAGGAAATCTAAACTGTCATCTGTTTGTACTTTACATTCCCCATATTTGACTTATACACTACAGTTGGCAAACTAAGCGTAGTTAGCCATCTTCTCACGTTAAATATATGATCATACAAAATGCATGGTTTTGAATTTGGATTGAAATGCCGTTACTAAAAGCGTGGCTATATGCTAAATGTGCAGTAGGCTATAAAATATCTCCTGCAGTGCTATCCTGCAGAGATTTGGACATGCTCAAATTACTTTGGCTAGATTCTTTAAAATAAAAGAATTTAAAATACATAAAGGAAATTTAACTGAAATATACTACTATTAGTCGGAATAAACATACCATTAACAAAATCTAAACCCTGAAATAAATCACATTTTCTGGTGACATTATTGAGAAAGGTATTAGGTCAGATGCATTTTTAAACTTACTGAAAATAGAGGATTTATGCAATAGCCATTTTTCAGCTTCATGGAACAGATTTATGGGCTTGCAGACTGTCTGTATTTTCACAGGCTGGAAATGTCAACTTAGAGTACAATTTAAAAAAATAAATTAAAATCCCCATCAGTGTTCTGCCACAAGTCACTCTGTGCATTTTTGGTCACTGAAAATTCATGTTTCTTTTTGATAAACTGGACATATTCCAGGGTGAATTCATCAGCTACGCACTAGTGCATAGCTTAGCTCTGCAGGTTGGGCATGACAATCTTTGTAGTAACTCACTGCAGCAGGTTGGGGTTTTTTTTCCTGGGTGATTCTGAAGTATTTTTCAAGCTTCTAGGAGTTTATGTACGAACATAAGCATGCACATACTTTATTCTAACCCTATCTGAATAGGCATCATACTTCTCTGGCTTTAATGCCAATCTGGCCCATGAAATAATGTAAAAATCCCCTCCCAAGTGTATCTGTTAGGATGTACAGTGGACAGGATATATACACTACTAAATTCAGTGGAGCTGCACAAGCCTGATATACGTTGCTTTTTAAGGCTTAAGGTTTATACACCTTCATGTTTTGGTCAGATGTTTGTTGTTAATATCAGTTTTCCATTGATTCGGTCTCAAGAAAAACTCATTCCAGCTTGTTCTAAAGAAATGTGTACTTATAGAGATCAGAGCAGGAATGCTGTGGTACAACAGGGCTGAGCATACGACTGAAGATCAGCAGTTTTTACTAGAACTCCTCTGTGCTGTATAAACACAGAATATTCTCTAGAACAAGCTTCCATTTGAGCCGCCTTCTTTCAGCCACACTTTCAGTTTATGAGTAATATATAGATATTTACGGCAAGAAAAGGAGCCTGCCCAATCCTTTGGAGGATAACTTGTCTCTGCTACAGCCTTTCCTGGTCAGTATCTGTTTTATATCAATAAGTCACAGGAAAGTCTGCTGAAAACATAAACCAGATTTTTCAAAAATATTTCAGCTTTTTTTCTTTTTACGATTGAAAAGTGTACTTTTTTGATAAAACATATTTTAAAAGGCAGACAAAATAATAGAATGGAAACTTTAGACACTACTTGGTCTATACCAATATGCCATTATACTTAGAAACACTGTAACATTCTATTTCCAGTTTACAAAAGTAAAATTCCAATTTAACAATTATAAATAAAAAAAAAAAATCAGCTAGAAAAAATAAAAATTAAATCCCCCTCCCCCTAAAGTATATTACCTACATCAATGAACCTTAGCAGGAACGTTTTTACTTAAACCCAAAACAAACAAACAAAAAGAACAAAAAACTTGCTGACTTCAATCTGTTTTGCAGTTAACCTGGTTGCAATGTAAATATTGTTTTATATAGATGGGAGGGGATTATAATGCTGAGATATCTCTATTTGTTGAATTTTCTCTTGGCTTCACTCAGAGCCAAGCGCAGACCCAGCAGACAGAATTAAGTAGCATACCTCTCACAGAAATGGTTTTTGTCTCATTCAAGTAAAAATGAAGCTTTGCCAATACAGGCAAATTGGAGCATGTGGGCCAGCATAAAAGGTCAAACGAGAGCGCTTCAGCCGCACATCCTTACCGCTAAAGACAGATCGATATATACCCAGCGGTGTCTCCTGCTACTCACTGCATCAGAGGGAGCACAGCGGAAATTAGGGGCAGTGTTGTAAAAAGAAATGTTGGTGCTATTCTGCATCAGACTTAGAAGGCAAAGAGCTCCTTTGCTCAGCCACCAGTGACCAAGCATTTTTCAGGCTGGGGCTCTAATCTTGTAGATATTAGCACTGGAAGTGATTCCCGTGCCCTAAGGCCCTGAGTTTGCAGGGCTGTGGCCACACCACAGACAGTATTTACTTCTGTTTCCATCTGCAGGGCACTTCTGAAATTATGCACCCCACCTCACCATCTGAGCAAGAAGATTCATCGTTTCAGCTTTATTTTGCTTGTCACATCAGTGATTTAGCAGGTTGGCTTTCATCGCAGTTCTCTATCTACAATGATATGATCAAAACAGAATGAAAAATTAGATGAAATTCTATTTCTAGTCCCCTGCCACTGAAAAATATCAGATGAGAAAATGGTTGACAAATTAGTTATTTGTGTGGAGAAACAATAGGAGTAAAGCCCTTGGTAAACATGAAGAAAGTAAGAGGAGAGTCATTGCAACTAGAATAATTAAAAAGCCAAACACAAAACCTGCAGCAATTAATCAAATGAAAATACTAAAATCGTAATAATGAGGCAGTTAAATAAAATGTTATGAAAAGGAAAATATTTTTTGGTATTATTGTACAGTCTTTCAAACATTTCTCTGTACCAAGATCTAATTTTCTTTTTTTTTTTTTTTCCTTCAAGGCAAAAACATTCTAGAAGCTGAGGTGTAACAAAAAAAAAATTAATGCACAAACTCATTTATGTATTTTTTAATCAGAAGTGATTTGGGCTATGGTTAAATGAACCCAGAGGCTATAACTATCTGAATTATTCCTAAAGCTAGGGAATAATACACCATATCTGGGACTAACACACTAGTATAATCAGGTTGTTACTGTTAGAATAATTGTCGACACATGCAAATCAGTTAAAGTTTTTTCATTGTAGCAATTGTGCCTCAAAAGCTAATCAAGGTGAGATGAGCTGGAGGTTCTTTTATAAGCTACCTAGAGAAGGTTTTGGCAGTAGAACTCTATCAAGTTTCTGCATATGCCAGTTCTTTGCAACTGTGCTTCCAGCAAAAGCAGCTTCTCCCCCCGCAAATCCCTTTGCTGCTTTCTCTTTCAAGCAGGGGTCCTGGTAGCTCTTGAAAAGATAGGAAATTTTTTATAAGAGCCCAGCAGATTCACTACTAAAATGTCACTGTTGAACACAGCCACGAAAGAACACGTTTCTACAGATTCAGCGTGAGTTTCTTTTTTTCTAAGGGATGGGCAAAAAAGAGGTGAGAAGTAGCTCGCTACTGTGAAGCCTTAGTCTATCCGGATCAATACTAATCCTGTTGGACTGCGGATCCTACTGCCAGGAACCGGCTGATCTCAGCCAGGGATTACTTCTGCCAGCTGCCATAAAACCTCAGTTTTGCCCTGGCTAATACTAAAATCACAAAGACAACCCCTCACGTGGAAGCACTCCCCAAAAAAAGCAGGGCAGGGGAGCTGCAAGTCTCCAGTCTCGGCTCCAGCGCGGGTTTGAGACCTGAGCCTGCGTGGTACAAACATCGTCACGCGATCCAGTCCTGGCCCCTATTAACATCTGTTAACTTTGGGACTTGCCTCAGAAGGAAGGAAGGGAATTAATGTTTCTGCAAGTTAATTTCCAAAAGGAAACTGTAACAAATGGGTGAACATGCTGAATAATCATTTCAGCAGTTTATGTCCTGTGCCAATCTAAGGCCTTTGCAATATTGATGCCTTTCAAAGCAGAGGTTAGTGCAGCAGGCATCCCCGGTGCACTACTTCATCTGTTTCCTTCACACTCATTCGCCTCTTTTGTTGCCTTTTTTTCATCAAAACTTTTCAAAGAATTACAGTGCAGTATAAATCTAGAAGACACTGGGACTAGGTTATCCCAGAGATGGGGAATTAACTCCTTGTCACTCTGAAAATAATTAAAAAGAGTCTAGAACTATCATAGGCCATTCCTCCTCTTGCCAGAGGAGCAAGAAATACCAAGGAGGACATTTTTTTAATTGGTTCCTGCAGATTTAGCAGAATTACTTTCTTTGATACTAAACATGCACAATTTTCCCATTAATTACCGATGTTCACAGGGAAGCGAAGAGTGTTCTCAAATGACACAAATGGAAAGAATGGTATCTAAATCTGAACATACACATGTGGGATCTCTGGGACCACAGCTTCCAGCTATCCTGAAGGCATTCCAAATTATTAATAGCGTGACTTTCCTCTATGTTATCCCTTACTATGTGTAGCAATTTTTACCTCTTCGCTGCTCGTGAAACCGCTAGGAAAGAATGCTGAAACTATGAATTTCATATGAATTAAAACTGAAATGCTCCCTTGATTTATGTGGAGGAACTACACCGGAATTTGAAAGAGGGGAAAAATATGACGTATTTTTGTCATACTCACCAGTAAAGAAAATAATTACCTCTAGCAGAAGATTAAATTATGATCCTCAAGGTGAAAGGTGATGCTT
Source organism: Astur gentilis (assembly GCF_929443795.1). Lineage (NCBI taxonomy): Eukaryota > Metazoa > Chordata > Aves > Accipitriformes > Accipitridae > Astur > Astur gentilis. The sequence goes on along the minus strand of NC_064886.1, from coordinate 40,145,900 downwards.
TTGTCAGGGTTTTTCTTTTTTTGAAGACTGCAACTTTTAGTAGGGAAAAATGTGCCCAGTATTTATGAACTATAGGTTTGGGTTTTTTTTTTAATTAATACCTGGAAAAAATAAGGGGCGGGGGAAGAACTACAGCAGAAGTCAGGAAGTACGTATTAGCCAAAACAGTGCAATTCCAAGTAAAGGAATCTTATGAATTGTTAGCAGAGATAAAAGAGACTATAAACATTGCTGAATGGACAGTTACTTAAAAGTTAATGAGACCTTGAAAATGTAGCAGCTCAGTGAAATCTGTTCTACCACAGAAATCTGGATTACAGCCACAAAAAGCAAAAATATTAACCAGACAGACATTGTGTTAGAAAATAAGTTCCAGACTCATAAACCTCAACCTTGAAATCACCAGACAACATTAGTTGTAGTTGTAAAAGAGATGCCACGAAGGAAATGTCTACTCAGTATGTCAAGTCAAGGTCAGAAAAGATAAAGTGAAAGGTTCCGAGCAATGAAGAACAAGAGGCTGAGTCTCTGTCTTGGATAAAGTAGGAAATACTCATCCCTTAAACAGGAAAGTGAAGTATCTGCTATGAATAACATGTAACTACAGTAAAGGACAGACCCAGTGATTCACAGAAAAGATACCACATCAATCATGTGGCAATTTTCTTATTCCTAAGTAACAAAAGTTTCTTTATAAAGGCCAAATACTTCAAACAAAGTTACTCAAGACCTGGGTCCTAATTCCATGAAATATTTCTTCAAGAAAAAAAAAAGTAATTAGGGCTTCCCTGGCTATATCAGGTATTTCAGCCAAAAAATTAACACAAAAGTATATTTACTGTGATAAATCAGCATAAATGTTTTCACTACCTTTTTTCTTAGCTTAGCAACAGAAGACAAAGAAAAAGGGACTAGCATAAGAAAGGACAAAATTTAACACACAATAAATTGACCGTGCAATAAGGAGCAATTCAGAAAGAAAATCTGTGAAGAAGCTGATACTGCCAGAAAAGTAATCGAAGCAGTTTCCTGTGCTGACAGAGCTGGGGCATTCCTGAGTTGGCTGAACTCGCACAGGACTTATTTCTAAGATTCAGCTATTTCTAAGGCGAGCGCCGTAACACAAGAGATGATAGGAGAGCAATAATGTTCTGCTGACTTCGAAAAGCCTCCGAGTTTCTTGGCAGGTTGCAGTTAGGGGTCTGGCAGGAAAAGCAGTCCTGTTCCTGCTCGTTCCCTCTCCTTTCCCCATCGAGCACGCAACGCTTTCCCCCAGCTCTCTTTAAACTGCACGTATGTGACAGTTAGCATAAAATATGCAGCTGGGGCAGGTTTCCCTCTCCAGAAACTCACTTTGGTGAGATATCGGTTGCTAATCCTATGATTGTAAGAGTGCGTTTTCACTTATTTAACAGGCGTAATCTTGAGTGGCAAAGATCCATGCTGGAACCCAGATTTCACAGAAGGAAAACACTGATCCTGGGAGTTGAGCTGAACCTCATCCAGGCAAAAAACCTGGCTTGAATCTTGTTTTTTCTCACATTAGAGCACTGCCTGAGCCATTATTTGTAGTCTTCGCCGAACGTGGAGCGCATCCCCAGAAGTATATTTCACGTTCCCAGTTCACGGTAACAACTGAATTAATAACTGACATCTCTTAGAGAGGATTTGTTCAAGAGGGAGAGCTGCGCGAACCACAGCAGTCTGCAGCATCACCCCTCGGCCTCTCCTGTCACCCTAGAGAGGCACGCGCTGCTATCGCTGCCACAGCCCGTGGGCAACCATTGACCCCGGCCGGCCGCTCGTCACCGTTCCGCCGACCCGAGCGTACACGTGCACGCGTTGCCCGTTCCGTTTGTGTTTCTGTACCTCTGGGATGGGTGCCGATGGGTAGAGCTTTATCAGCAAGGCCGGATGGTTTCACTGACGTGGCTCCTGTACCCACCATGGCATCGATGCTGGTTCTTAACGCCACCACATCCCTGAAGCAGGGAGCTCGACAGAAACAACAGCGGTGTGCTGGAAATTCAAGTTCCTGCTGGTGCATGGCACTGGGAGGGGAGTTGGTGAATGAAAGGCTTATCCTGGCTCAAGCCCTTCATACGCACTTCCCAAACACTACCTCTAGGGAGGAGATATCTGAAGCTCCAAACCTAGTCAAAGTATTTTAGAATGAAAGAGAATCAAATTGGAATGATTTTGGTCACAGTTGGGTGCCAACCAATGAGTGAATTAGAAGTTAGTTAACTCCTTGTTCCCTATTTAATACACTAAGCACCTATTATGAAGGCTGAATTCTCTAAAGGTCAGTGCAAGAGCAGGAATGGACGTAGGGTTTTTAAAAGAAAAGAGTTGGACTTTTATTACCTTTTTTTTTTTTTGGTACCCTACATTTTCCTATGTTTCCTCTAAATTTCTAGTGTTTCTTCATGAAAAATATTTTATCCACACACAAGTGCATGCAAATAAATTTGTCCAAGAAGGATTTCTCAAGGAAATTCTATGAGTTATTCACACAGATGAGAGAATTACTCTGTGCAGACATTACTTCTGGAAAATCAGAGGCATTTATGTAAAAACTTGCACTGAATTGATGTCTTAGTAAAAAACATATCCTTACCATTGCACAGCATCAGATCATGTTTTCAGTTGCATATTACAATACATGAACATGACAATGTTAATTTTGTGTCAATGTCTATGTGAAAAATACATGCAAGACTGTCTAATATTTGATTAATAATCTGATTTTATCCAGAAGAACTGGAAATTCTCGTAGGGTTTTATAAATCAGTGAAGAGCCAACAAATTACTAACTTTGTTTCCATAGAAATAGAACTCAACTAATTCCATAAAACATGTCACTCTGGTATTATTATTGCAGCAATTAAGATGTTTTTCCTTTTAGTTCTTTAGTTTAGCTTTGTTTAAAAATAGCTGTATTCGTAGTAGCAAAATAGACTGTCTTGATGCTTTTGTATAGTTATGTAGCCCAGAGGAATTAACACCCACTGAGTAAAAATACTTGCCAACCTTCTAGCATTCAATAACAAAGAAGGAAAGGGTAGGTAAGAAATTCAGTGGCATGTGTGATAACGTGAGTATGTAACATTCAAGAAAAATTCACACTACAATCCAATCCGATAATATGAAGAAAAAGGCACATTTATTCCTGTCTAATAATAACACAAATTAAGTTTTCATTTTTTCCAGCTGATTTTGAATACACTATGCACTTCATGGGTGCAGTTCATACAGAAGAAACTTAATTAATTCTCTTTCTTTTTGTAATAATAGGCAATCTCTTATCTGAGGTTTATTTGACTGAGTACACTGAACTATACAAAAGACATGCAACCACTTTCTGTCCTAAATGTTGGGCTTGTGTGTGATATCATGTCACATCTTTTTCTTTATTTCAGGCCAGTTTCTTTTGTTTGCCTAACTCAGTATCTTTAGTGACCATGACAAATGAAAAGGGAAGTGTGATTTACCTTTCCCAATCTCTATGAATCAGATTCTCAGGCATTCAAGCTGTCCAAATGCACTTTAAAACCCATGGACTTCCCTCTTTCTTGTCTGGCCCTTATCACTTTTCAAGATTGTGTACAACCATGTCTTAGTTGTTTTATTTATAATGTCATCAAGTCTAGGTTGTTACATTTGTTACAGGTTGCTGTGCTGAATTTCTCCCCCCCTTCCCCTCTCTCTTCCTTCAAGGGATGTTAGAAAAATGAAATACTACTTTTCACTTGTTGAACAAAAACGTTAAAAGTCAGATTCCACACTCAGTTATATTCACTCAGGGGATATTCATTGTAACATCTCTCATCTGACCGATGTTACTGCAAAACAAATCTGGTCCTGTACATGTAAATATTAATAGAGAATGCTGATGGAAATTAAAGTCTGCTAGATATTCTGAAAAGCATGTCACAAGGTATAGCAGGATTGAGAAAATGGCCCTTTCATATATATTTCTAACATATATAATATACAACCTATGAAAAAACCCTGTGTTTTTCAAAGAGATAGAAAATTAAAGGATATTCTTTACAGAGAAAAATTATCCTTTATTTGCTGAAAGGCGAGTCTGTGCTGAACACTTATCAGTAATATTCCTTTGGAGGTTAGAAAGCATCTTTTTTTTGTTAGGCTACATATCCTGTGTGCATCTGAATGCTTGCTCTGATATACTGCCTACCACAAATCTACTCTATACAGCACAATTTTTGTATCATGTTCATCATCTTAATAGCCAAGCCCCTTTCAGATGTACATTAAGCAACATGACAAATGTGTGTCATTTAAGAAATCTGCTAGCCAATGATGGAAAATGTGAAGAAGTTAGAGGAAAAAGCTCCACATAAGTATTTGTTTATGACACAAAAAGAGCTTTTATCAGATGTTATGGGATTAAGTACCAAAAAACCCCAGGAAATGGAAGAATTACAGTTGTTCATTTAACCTTAATTTGCCACACTGACACTTGCTGATAAACTTTGTATCTAGGTGTTGCTTGACTGCAGTGTGGCACCAATGAGGCAAATACTTCACCAACAGTCTTCCACTATTGGGTCATATATTGTTTTATTTCCTGCTTGATACCTATCACATTCAGTGGACACATTATATAATTCTCTGTAAATCAAAGGTATTTAATCTTCTCCTAAGCTTCTTATAGCTATTATGTCGTAGTTACTCTATGCTATTTAACCCTGGATTGGATGCCCAAGAGTTAAACTTCTCATGCACTTTTCCCTTGTCATTAGGGATCTGAATGTTTTGCCAGCCACCTTCAATGCGTGTCCATAGTATCACTGTGGGGTGAATTTTGATGTTTCAATTTGACAGACAAAAAAATGGAAAACTAAAAGTATCTGCTGTTTTTTTCCTGAAATGACAGAAGCTGAAATGAAAATCTCACCTAACGGCACAAAGAAGGACTCGTTCAAAGGATTACAGTTATACAATGATTAAAGCTATTATGGGCTTTTTCTTCTTTTTTTCCTTGTACTTATAAACCTAAACTCTGTAAGTTTCCATGAGTCAAACTAACTTAACACAACTGACAAGGAGATATGCAAAACTGAGACAGTGTTGTTTTCTTTCTCTACTAAAATGTGTTTTGAGCACTAGTTAATAACTTTAGAAGCTTCCAGGGCCAGAAGCAACTTTTGAGTGCTTCATTTTGAAGCTGCAAACCTTGTGCCCTACCAATACAAAAATTTCTTCGTTTAGCCCTGAAGCATAATCAGATAAACTCTGTGGCTGCATTTGGTTTTTTTATGTATAAAATGCTACCAGTGACCCAGGGCTGAATCTCCAGAGAGGTTGGGCCTTAGGCAGGTACAATTCTATTGGAAATTTCCCATTTGAAAGCAAAAAGAGGAAAAGTTATCCTGACAGGCCCATTAAAATAGGTAAATGTGTAAAAATTCTCCAGGGTTTGGACTACTCAATGAAATCTGGGTGAGACATGTTAGTATCTCCAAGGCGATGCTATGCTAAGTACTGCCCAATGGAGCTGCCCCAAGGGATCACACGGATACTAATTATCTAGCTCTATGTAGAGTAGGCATGCATGTCACTGTAGGCATATTTACCTAGAGCATAATGGTCATAAAATTAGGAAGAAGTCAGTCCCTAGCAATTCACATTTGAACCAAGAATGAATCTGCAGGCTTACTGCTGCTTAACAAAGTGCATAATTTCACTCTTACTCAGAAACTATTCTACAGAAATTGGCATCCTTATTACTAAGTTAATAGAAAAATCCCAATTGAACTCCACAAGACTTTTTTCCTATTATAGTAACATTGCAGAGCTCCATTTAGTAAAAATGAGTGCTTAAACCTTCTGACAATTTCTTTACTGAACTTAAATTCCATTCCAAGAATAACCGTCTGTGAGTCTGAAAGAAGATGGGCTTCTTTATGCCTTGAAATGCACAGACTAGGAATGTCTTGTGGTTGAGCGGTGGCTGTAAACATACAGCAGAAATTCTGTGTATTTGGGAGAGCTTCTGCTTTGAGATGAAATCCTACACCCAGTTTCAGTGGGAATTTTGCCACTGAACCTAGCGTGTCCATGGTTTATTCTGTCCTTATTCAGAGATGGCAAATTAATGAAATGTAGCCACAATATTAGCACCTCATATCTTCATAGCAGGGAAAAAGCTATGAAAGAATTACAGCATTTCCCTTTTCCAATCAGGACATGAATGCCAGACAACACCTGCTCTGGTGTCATCCGAGATCTATACCTGCTTTAAAGACGTAAGTGCTGAACTCCACAAGAACGACAAGAATGGCTTAATTATATACTTCCACTCGATGAGAGGATTCTGTCCCAGATACATTACCAGTCTTCCTGGAAAACGATTGAGTGCTTGGTTTTTCAGCTTTTGCCTTTGTATAAAATAACACTGGTCACTGGAGCTACAATCTTACATACTACCAGTCCAAATAAATTTCTGTCAAAGCACTGCTGAAAGTTGTAATTACATACAGATGTGCACACGCGATCTAACTTGGCTGAGTGGAACTCAAGAATTCAATGGCTTTAAAATATTAACAGAAATTCATACCACCCCCTTCCCTGTCAACTTGCCTCCTCACACAGTGTCCTCAAACTTGATAGCTAACTTATATAATCAAGATACTCTTTACTTCTTCCAGAGGCAAAATCCTGCCTTTTCTGAAACTAGAAGAGAACAGTAACGACAAAGTGAGTTATTGTCAAGATGTGACTTCCACTGCAAGCATAACTTGTGACTGATATATCCTATTGTTATATTTCTCAAGAAGATCTGCAATATTGTTTAGTCAGTGACATGAAAAATGTGCCCTATAATTTCACAGTTCACAGCCTTTCATTCTGAGTGCTGACATGGTTGAAATCATAATGTGGCATAATATTGTTAGGCAGGATAAAGACAGAGGGTCTAATTAAACTCCCCTTAAATGTTACATTCATCCTTATTAATCAAGAATTTGGGAGTCTTAAGGTAATATCAAGGGAAGTTAAAATTGGTTTCTATGGCTTATTTGATTACATGGAAAGACAGATTCTCAGTTCTATCATCTATAGCTTTAATATCAACATATTAAGTATGATTTGTGCCAACAGATGGAAAATTTTAGGAATATGATCTTCTGACAAGTATTGTCAGGAGTGATAAAGTCTGGCTTCAGGTAGCTGGGTTCCCTGCAAAACTGTGACGCACTGGATTGAGAATTCCTGGGACCCCTGCTTCAGGTAGTCTTTAATAATTTAATTCAGACACTTCTGCTATTTCAGAGACTAATCAAAGAGAAAGGGATGAATCTTTTTTTCTCAGGAAGGAGACACTGTTCTTCAGCAGAACTGCCTCATTCTGTCTGGGTGAAAATTTGCTTTCTGCTCTATCTTCTTTTCTTCTAGGGGAGGATAAGGAAAAAATAGGTACTACAGCTACCTGCTTATGTACATTAATCTTTCACCCAAACCTTGGCAACTGCTAGGAGTAAAACAGGCAGTAAAACAAGATGTTAGCATAGATAAGACAAAGTAAGTATGGGAGTTCCCACACCTCTCTGCAAGGCAAAAACTGGCATAGCAAAGTTTAGCACCAACTGCTTAGATGGGATTGCCCTTAAGCACTAAAAATTAAGATATACAAAAGCAGACAAGGAGACAAGAGGCCTAACATCTGCCCCAACACAGAGACAGAGAACATCAGTAAGAAGAGGGCAAAAAGAAACAACGGGGGAAACTTAAAGGTGTTCACCATTAGGAAAAACACTAGAAGCAACTGAGAAATCAAGGACTCCTAGGGACTCTTCGAGGTGCTAAAAGAGAGGTGTTGACAGGTTGGCTGTAAATTAAGCAAGCCAGGAAATGCCTATGAGTAATAACAGGACTGAATAACAGATTTGGGCAAGCCGACTAGCAACATCTGTTCACGACTCTGAGGAAAAGAAGGTCCTGTAATAGTATAGGTCTGATGTTGAGGCTGACAGAGTTGAAAGTGGCTTTCCTGAACAGTCAGCGTTAGGTACTGTCCACAGCTTTTTTAGGACCTGCTTCCAGATTTGGCAGATGTTTTAATTCTCTCAGCACTGGGATTTTACTCCAGTCATTTATTCTCTTCAGTCTCATCTCAGTAGTTCCCACCAGAGACTTTTTTTTTTACCAGCTGCTTCCTCCACATTAATTCAGACTCAGTGATATATCTGCACAGTGCTGGCCAGCTACAAATCATCTTCTGAACACGAAAAATGGGGCCTGATTTTACTCTTAAGCCATTATCACGCTTCCAGAGTTACATCAGTGTGGTCATGGGTATGAGAGGAGAATAAAGGAGGCACAGTACCACTCCAGAAACAATTTTCCTTCTTTCCCATCTTGCTGTAGGCCTAAAGAGTTTGCTGTATGGGGAAAGAGGGATTTGTTTGCTTTCTTCAGTGAACAAAAAGTGGAAGTCAGTTTGGTCAAACAATGACCAAACCCCCCAAAAGACAATACATTTTTTCATTAATTTTTCCCTTCAGATATTAATATTATGATAGTAACATATATGTATATATCACAGTGATTACCTACACAGACAGCATTAACATATTCAAGAAACAGTTTCAGTAAAAAGACTGTTGTGTAGAATACTGTTGAGCTAATGGTTGACTAGCGAGTACCTCCAGTTATAGGTGGTAGTTGTGTAGCATGAGGGAATTGGCCAAGTTCATTCTTTCAGAAGAGATTAAATCTCTCCTTTTGTGGCATTGCCTGCTGGATACACCAATACACTCAGCTCTCTGGAGCTCAGTTTCTGTGTTTCAAAATTTTTCAGGAAAGACAGAAGAGGAAAAACTTTTTGCTTCAAGCAGATTCCATCACTATTTGGCTTTCCTTCTAACTTAAAAGAGAGAAAGGAAAAGAAAAACAATGTGCACTGTCCAATATACAGCAACTTCAGATCTAGAGATGCACTACAAATTCCCAGTGGCTGGGTTCAGGCAGGCTGTAAATAAAACTGCAGAGCCAACCTGAGATGCTCTTGGGTGTAACTTACAGTGAAAAACTCTGGTACTGCATGCTGAGAGCATGGCTCAGCCATTCATTTATAACAATACAACTATTCTTCTGTCTGCACAAGGAAAACAAATCTCCTGTTGTTAGGAATCAAAGACAAGTACTTCAGACTCTAGGAGACATAGTTAACAATGACTAAGTGTGTTACTTCATAAGCATTCACTTTTTAAGACTTTCTATCCCTCTCATTATACAATACCTCTGTAAGTGATTGTAGTGTAACCCAAAAAGCAAGTTTATTGACCTCCACCTGCAACAAAAGTGCTTTAAAATGGCTTGATGTGCAACAAAGTATGCAAAATTGATTCCTTAAGTGTTTGTGAGGAATGTGATTTGAAGCCTTATCCTTGTTCAGAGGGGGTTCAGGATCTCTGAAAAAATCCTGGCAAGAGACATGAAAAAGGCTTTTTGAATTGTCTTTGCAATTCACGGCTTATATATTCACTGCATGTAAGGGTGGTGACTGGCAGCAAAGAGAAGTAACAGAAGTAAACTTGCTTTTTTCCAGTGAATTCTCCTTAGTTAACTCAAGTATTTGGGATTTGGAAGAAACTCACTGAACCATAAATCCCACTTCAGCGTAATCACAGCACTACTTCACAGAATTTTAGGCAGTCATCTTTTTTTTGACAAAGAGTATGAAGATCATGGTTGCCACCAGTAAGAGTTTGGAACATTTTCACTGAGTCCACCAACTCCAGAGGCACCGACCCTAAAGTTATGATGATGTATTCTAAAGCAAAACATGGCCCAGCAGGGAAAGTTCCCATTCCCAGAGTCAATGGCCAGTCCATTGTCCAGTGGTTCTTGGTAAAATGACAAATAAACAAACATGATCGCTTTTAATTCAGTGTCAGGTTCAGCCTTGTCATCCCCATGGCCTGATGGTCAAGGATGAATCCTCATTAATAGATACACTTAGTTTGCAGTATAGAAAAATGCATTTTATGTAAAGGGAAACAGAGTCTATCCACCTTTCACATAGACCAGTAGCTGTTATTTGGAAATGATGATGATAATAAATATTACTGTGCTCCCATTTCCAGACTAGCAGAGCTGTCAGACGCACAGCCAGTACGATGGCAGTGCTCTAGCAGTTGAATGTCCACACTGTGGGTTAACAGGCAGATGGGTAGCTGGATCCATCACAGGCTATTCTAATCTGAAATGATTGATCTCAAATGGAGATTTACTGGTTTCATATTTGTGTAATTCCACTAAATTAATGATACGGGGATATAAGGAGACCAGAATCAAATAAAAGGATGCCAACTTCCAAGCAAGAAATTGGCTTTCAAATTTCTACAGTTGAGACTTCACCACTAAGACAATATACCTATGCCTCAAAAAGCCACTTATACCATGTGGGGTCAGCTGGATTCAGGTGCAGATAATAGAATTACACACACACAGACACACATGCACACAAACATACATCTTATTTACATATATTGCTTCAGATATTTTTGGCAGTCTTTCATATTCCCATGAAACTCGCTGCAGTTTGGGTTCTAAGTTTTCCAGCTTCAAATACTGCATTTTAATTCTACTTAATGAATTAGATATGCTTTAGAGCTATAATAAACTTTTCTTGTGAAGATATTTCTGAAGCATTTTGTCACATTGCTTACTGAGAATAAACACCGCAATAATATATTTACATAAATAATTTAAAATCCAAGAGCACAGTAGGTAATAAAAACATATTGCCACGATAAGCCATGAAACCAGAGAACAATGTTGCTTTAATTAAAAATTACAAATACACTGCAGTAAACAACTTATTTACACGTAGTTAAAAGTCTAACTATCGAATATCCTGGACTTGTTGAATCCAAAAAAGGGAAAAATACTGGAACCAATCTCTTCACACAGACAAATATTGAGGACCGTAACTGTGTTTAATTAAGATCTACTGTTAATAATGGATTTCAGAGAGTGAGGTGGTTCTTTTAATTTCCCAAGGTAGAAAATGTTATTAAATTTGGCCTTTAACTTCTCATTGACATGTACACTTGAAACTTCTGATTAAAATTTCAGAGGTTGGGAAGAAGCACCCAAAATTAAACTCTTAAATCTGGCACAAAAATAACAATGATCCCTGATTAAGAAATCAAATTTCAGAAACTTCATTACTGTTCTATTAATAAATTGTTGGGTTATAATTAAAATAGGGCCTGCTGGATTTCTTTCATTTTTTAATTCTAAAAAAGTTGGAAACTATAGAGGGAATTAAATACTTAAAAAAAAAAAAAAAAGAAAAATAGGTTAATGAATCTAAGAAATGGGGATCCAACTTGAACAGCTTCCTTTTCTTTCTGGGAGTGATCACAGCCGAACAAATATCTTACACCCAAAGGTATGTGTTCAGGAAAAACCACTGGTTCTGTCTGCTCCTTCCTTTCTACAACATCCATAGTCCAAAGCTCACTACGCTCATTGCAGACTTTTCATAAGAAATCACAGATCTGGGTATAGTTGTGAAAGCCAGTGTTAACCTAGTTTTAAACAGCTACAATTTAGAGTAAGATTAAACTTGATGACTACATTATTTAGCTGCTCAATATGAGCATTCAGTTCTTATTTCCAGGATGATGTTTCTACCTCTACCTTGAGTTTCTTTGAAACGTTAACAGCGGTAGATCAGAGAAGAGCTGACACCATGGAAGTTCACCGCTAATCGTGTGCAGACAAATAGCTAGAGCTCAAGGTACCTGCTTTTGAGTCTTACAAACACTTGGAGTCATATTTTTTTCAGTGTAATACATTTTTGCCAGCTTGTTTGAGCTTTTAAATGAAATTCTCAGCCTGCAAAAACACTTCAAGCTGAAGAATAAGAAAGAAAATTGCTTCCAAAGTACAGCTGTCTTCAGGAATTTTTACAAAGTAAGCTACGTTTTTCAAAAAGATAAGTAATTTGAATCTGATTCAGATACGCAATGTTCAAAGAATAAATTCAGCCTAGATGTGGACAATGGCACAAATGGTTTCTATACACTAGTCATGGTTCTTGAAATGCATTTATAATGCTATATCTAGTAGACTAACTAAATTTCCTGATTACAAATAATCATCAGCCCCTCCTACAAGATTTATATAGAAAACTACCTAAAAATATCCCTGCAGTTAGACATATCTCAGTTGTTATAGGTTGAAAATAAAAGAAAGTAACATTACTAATTCTCTGTTGTTCTTTTGTTTGTATCTGTCTGCACATTTTGAACAGATACATACTTTATTGGGGGTGATGTACATTGATCACACAGCACACACAATACAAATCTGGCATTCACTGCTTCTTGTGGACACAAAAGTTGCTTGGTTGTGGTCATTGATATTTAGTGTGGTATCTTGTTTAAAAGTCTGTATTGTGCCTGCTTGGCCTTTATTTTACCAGTATAATCAGAGTAAGGACTCTGATAATACAATTTATAGCAGCTTAGCCTGAGAACCATGTAGTTTGGTATGCATTCTCTATAAAAGGCCCAAACTCTAAATACACACCTGCCTGTAGGAACTGATGAGAAAACGTTTCAGCCAGACCCAGACTAGTGAGTAGCTTTGGTCTTTATACATGCCATTTTACACTATCCTTAATTGCAGATGCTGTTCTCATAATACTAGTCTTCCTTTTTCACTGCTAGTAGCTATATGTTTCAATAATACCTGTCAGTGTTAAAAGCATCTTTTGAAAATGCTATTTTATACTTCCCTGTTATTTTAGCAAGAGGAGATACAGGTAGTCAGATTAACCTGTCTTGTATCATTCCACCATTTCTCAGACTTCCATTACTTTTGCATTATTTTCTTCTAACTTTCACAGCCACTGCCTTTTATATAGTTTCCGTATATGATCATGCTTCATTCCCAACCCAATCTAGTTTATTTCTGCTCTTCTTTTCTGCACATGCAGGGTAAGAAAAGAAAAATCCTGCTTTCGGCTATAAACCTTCCAGGTTTTGGCCATGCAGATAAGGTAAAACTTCTGGGAAAATTCTATTTAGATTATGAGCTGGTTATAGTTAAGATTTGAGAGTTCCTTTGCAGCCAGCTGTGAGATGTGATGGACTGCAAAAAGCGTTTATGTTACTTAACTGGTTACACACAAACCGTAAAGCTAACTTATAGTTTTCAGTGACTCATTGGTGCGTCCTATAATTTCCGTGTCAATATGATTAGGAAAAATTCACCAAAATCAGTAGGTCAAGGGGAAAAATTCAGATAACATTTTCTGGGTTCCTGGTTTTGATAACCAAATCCTTCTATTTTCTTGGCTTTTCTCTTTTAGCATCACAAAATCAACTGTTACATTAATTTATATGACTTTTTTATCTCCCATGAAAATACACAAAGTTATGGAGAAATTCAATAATTTTGTTTCTTAAACTCAGTCCCAATCCCAAAGGGAATAAATATCTTTTCCCTACACAAGCCAGGTTCTGAATAATGCTGCTGAGGGTCATGTTGCTGTATCTGACAAGCAATAGAAACTCCATAGGTTTTCTAGCCATAGACATAAATTTGTGTGACCACAGTGAACGAAATAGGGAATCTTTGGAGCAAAAACAAAAATTCAGAATAAAAATGCATCCTGTGAATAAAAACATTTAGAAAACAAGGGGAATGACCTATGCTAAGAATCATCCTTCAGATAAACTGATATTTCAGTGGCAGAACTCAGAGGCATTTTTGATAGAGAAAAACTGAAATATTTGTATTCCATTAACTAGGTATTTTTGAGGTGATGCAGAGAATTGGAACTTTTAATTATCTGCCTTGCCTTTTTCCTCCTCCCTTGGAGATCAGCACGCTCACCTGCTTAAATTCACCTTCTCAGCATTCGAATCCAAGGCTGTCAGTGCGATCCTTTGCAATGACATGCTTACTAACATTTGTTACTGAGAAAAGAACGTCTTCAAGATCAGTAGCTTGCTTTTTTTGTAGAACAGTATGTATGTCAAACCTTCCTTAAAAAGAGCACAATCACTGCTAAACAAACCTGTGATAGTAGAGAAATCTACGTCTATGGTATAGATTGACAGCACACATCGTTCAGGCAAAGCTTTGAAGTCATTCTCACAAAGGTGTTTATGACCTTTTATATACAGTGATACCTATGGGAAAGTAGACTTACAAGTAAGAACAAAAAATTAAACACGGTAGTAGATTTTAGTTGTAGTGCCTAACCTGCAATTCTCAAATGCTGAGAAAAGCTGTCTGGAAAGTCAATTTACTATTAGAGTAGAAAGTGGTTGATCTTTCATTTTTCAACACATCTAAAGCCAAAACACCAGATCGGGTGGATCAAAATAGAAGATGATGGCACCACTTAACACCTAGGTTTGCTCTTTGCGACATGGCACATGTGTGGCGTTATATTATCATAGCGCAGGAATAATAATTTACTTCCATCTCTCTAGGCAAGGCCAAGTCTTAGCTTACTGTAGCTTCAGTGTTTCACTGGGAAATATTTTTTCACCCCTTGAACGTGGATGTATGGTCATTATTTCACTAAGGGACAATATAAACAATCATAAACTGACTTAAACTGTATGTAAAACAGATAAATTATTTCTATTAACATTTTCAATTTTTACACATTTTTTTCTCTGGCTCTACATGGAAGAAGAGGAATAAACGAGCAGGTTAAAAGTAATTTTGAAACACTATGCAAAGCTATGTCTATTGCTTGTTGACTGTTCTACTGTAGTAATTTCATAGCCTGGAAAACTACTGCCCACTGTCCAATGCAGTTCTTTTTCTTCATCAGACTGAATCTCTTCATTGCAGGAAAAAGAAAATGGCCACCTCTTATTATGTAGAGCCCAGACCAATTTAATTCTGTACTGGCAGGCAAATTCTCAGGCACAAAAGACACACTCACTTTCTGAGGGATGAAAATTAGAGGGTACTGCACTCACCTGATAGTCTGATGTTGCAGAGTATCTGGATCAGTGGCATTTACTGTTAACACAACACTGCCAATAGGGATGTTTTCTTGTTTTGTCACTGTCATTGGATTTGGGTGGAAAACTGGGCCTTCATTCACATCC
Organism: Astur gentilis; assembly: GCF_929443795.1. Classification (NCBI taxonomy): domain Eukaryota; kingdom Metazoa; phylum Chordata; class Aves; order Accipitriformes; family Accipitridae; genus Astur; species Astur gentilis. The sequence continues at coordinate 40,130,775 of NC_064886.1, read as the reverse complement.
TCAACAGTGATCTGAACCGTCGCCGTGGAACTGGGGCCATAGGCTATATCTGGAATCAATGGGTCTTCGTTTTCTACTTTGATCAGCAGCGTGTGAAACGCTGAAATCTCATAGTCTAAAGGCTGTAAAACATATCATAAAATCAGAGTGCAAGGTGCAAAGACAGTACCTAACACTTTTTCCTTGTACCCCACTGCAAACTTGCAGAAGATAGAATTAGCCAGAAAGGCACAATGGCATTCATTGTGTTTGATACTTGGTCAGAGTTTAGCATTAGGCACAATGATAGTTATAAAATTCATTGAAAATAATGAAAATAATGGAGTTAATGAAAGATGGAGATGTCCCTCTATCCAAGAGCATATACTTTTTGCCATAGCTCACACATATAATTTAATTCTCATATATACATGCTTATTTATGATGTAACATGCATTTAGCTAACAAATCAGTCATACTTAATAGCTACTTATGATAAGTAACATAAGGCTAATTTCTCAACTCCTACTTGAAATCAAAAGCACCACCATGGAAATACATACCATTTACCTTAAGAATTGAAAATGCCTCTTCTGAAGTCAATCAGAGAAAATTCTGGTACAGGCAGAAACCAGGGCTATTTTCTTTTTTTTTTTTTATTAAAGTGTGAGATATTGGATTATCTTCATACAAAGACAGGCAATAAAATTTTTCATGAGACTTTAGAAATGTGGGACCAAAGACACCTCTCCAGTTCAGTCTGAAGCCACGTCCCTTACTTCCCTGGTATTTGCATCTGTGTTCTCTAACCGAGAACAAAATGGGGCCCTTGAATTCTAATCGTACCCTCAGTCACAAACAAAACTTTGTTGTAAAGTCTTACTATTAATTGTGATGCTTTCTGCACAACTAGCTGTTATTTAAGCACAGTGGTAATGTAGTTAGCAACAGGCAGGTCCTTATGACTAAAGAAGCAAGGTTACTGAGACAGAAGGGGTTATGCATATTATTTGGACATGAGCTGGCAGCCAACTATGTGTTTTTGAGTAACTTATCCTTGCTGTGCTGCCTTTTATGCAGTAAATCCAGTGGGTGCACCTTACAGTACTAATACAGTACAACAGCAAATTCTTCTTACTTTGACAACAGAGAGCATTCCCTCGTTAGTCTGGGGATTGGTATGGATTTCAAAACTCTGCCCTGGATTTCCATTAATAATGGTGTAGACAGCTCTCCATGCTCCGGTTGCTGGGTCATCTCGGTCACCAACGGTTAAGTTTACTATTACACCTGTGACTCCCTCCTTTACTGTGGCTTGAAACTAGAAAAAAAACATAGAGGAAATTGTTACTATTTTCAATTAATGACCCCCCACACACACATGCAACATCCAAGCCGACGTTAATTATTTACCACAACAGGAGAAAGATGTAATCCTTGACTGAAACTGAATGTTATAGGCTCTAAATAATACATTCTCACTCATGAAATACAAGGTAGCACATTACAGCTGCTCTCATTTAATAGATGGCAGATAAGCAGCGATGTGATAGGAATCAAGCTCTGATCACAAGACGACAGTTCATCTCGTGTTACTGGAAAGTGAATCCTGAAAGAATATGCGTGTAGTGTTCCATAGGTGCATATGCTATCAGAAAGGGAGCTATACTCATAGCTAAGCAGAAGAGCAAGCTGACTAGTATAGCCCATTCTTGCCCTCCAATGTACTGTTATTTACAAATAATCCAGTTTTGCATTTCAGACTAGTATTTTCATAAATTACCCCACCCATATTAATTTTTCACTACACTGTCATCAATACATAAAATATTTTTCACAAAAAGTGTTCCCATACCGTTTTTTGGAGGGGTTGCTCTAAAAGACTTAAAAATAATTGGACCTCATGCTACCACTTTGTCTGCATAACTAAAAGTCAGTGTTACTTTCTTTTTTCAGTGGAAGAATTTTTTATGACCTTGTGAAGTTTATTGCACTGCTGTACTATTCAGCTAGCCAAGCCCTATGAGGAAATTCTAATTTACTATCCAGACAAACAGTGTATAACATCATTCTTATTTATGTAGGAAAAACATTAAGCAAACCATTGAAAAAGCTTGTAAGGGTCAGACTTAATAATACTCCTCACCTTTCAAGTACTTGAGGCTGACGTGCTAAAAGCACCGTATATAAGAGTGATAAGATAATACCTGCTTTATAGGTGGATAAACCAGAATGATAACATACCTAATCCTGAGAAGTGCTGAACATCAGCAGTACCATTATAGATCATTAGGAAATCTTAGCATTTCTAGGGATTAATCCTTCAAAAGTCCAAAATTACAAACTTTAATGACACAAATAGGGTTTGCCGTACGTGCACTACTTAAAAGCTACATTGTCAGTGACAATATATCACTCAAGGGTAAAAATCCCTCAGCTGACTTCAAGACCTGAATAGACTAAATGTCTTTTGCTCTGTCTTATAGTCATAACGCTACAGAAGATTTTGTGAGAATATTGAATCCAGAAAATGGCATTTTATTAATGTATAGATTTCACAAACTGGACAAATAGTAGGTAAAATGGATTTCCTCATAGTACTAAATACAGAGGAGACAACCATGTCTTTTCCAGTGTTCAGGTATCTTTTTTTCCATTTCATCCAATAGATTTGACTTATGTTTCCAACCCCTTTTTCAATTTAGCTGTATAATTTGAGTGAATGCATTCGGTTCAAGCTTTCCAGCCTCAAACCTGATTTTATAAAAGGATGACATTAATGATTGGCTATTTCTATCTTCTTCGGTATTTTTAACAAAGAATTTAAAGATTCTTTTGATTTTGGTAGTTAATATGTAACAGGTTGTGATTGAGCTCTGTTTCAGACAGATCATTAAGCTCATTTGCAGTTTAATTAACTCTAAATGATAATATAACAATATTTTTGCTTGCTTTGAAACAAATCAAAAGAAAAGCTCTATTAAGAATCTTGGAAATAACAGAGGAATAATTACCAAGATTGTATTCCTTTCTGCTCAGCAAAATGCTGTCACTGGAAAGCACACTTAGACATCTCTTACTCCAACTGAAAATAAGCGATTAGCCTGATTGATACTTTTGCATTATTTCATTTGTCTCAGCTTGAGCATGTATGGAATGAGACATCGGAACCATAAGAGCCAGAATTTTTCCAACAAGTCTTCAGTACCAAACAATTCCTATTTAGCTATGTAAAAAGGTGACTAGACTTCAAGGAACCTAATCCTAAAGAATCTAACCCTTAGATTTGACTGGGCATCTGCCTCTAATTCATATTGATCCTTCTGAAAAATCTTTTCCTTAATCCACTAGTCTGATTCAATCAAGTTTTCAATACTCCCTGGATCACCTTGGGAACAGTAAGACCTCTTAGGGTAAAATATGCCAAGATCTGGCTATTTTATTCAGATACATAATTGTGAAGCCAGTGAGATAAATTCATTATGCTTCCCCCACCAGTGCCAGACTATGATAGAAAAGGTTGCCATGACATGCCAGCTAGTTCAAAAAATATTTCATGTCAGTTTAAGGGTATCTAATTCAAGGATATCTGAGCGAGGGTTGGCTTTCTTCTTCATTCCTATTTTGTCCTTATTTAGGAAGGGCTCTCAGTAGCTTCGACTGCAGCGAGTTAGTAGTGCAGAAGGGGCACACAAACTTGCTGGGGGCATAAAACTGCAGAGCCTCTGACACCAGCACATCAAGGAAATGACGTCTACGGGCAAAGGCTGTGCTGAGCCAAATAATTCCAAGCATAGCAGTATACTCACTCCTAGCATTTTCTGCATTTTAGAAATGACCATATAAACAGAGAGGATATTTGAAGCTGTCTAGAACATTGGACTAAAATCTGTTCAAGATGGATGAAAAGGCAGAATGATCAAATCACAGAAGTTGTCACATGGGTCTACTCTAAATTTATAATGTGAAAAGTATAATAAATCACAGATTTGTGATTGCAAAAGACAAACATCTACTGTGAAATAGAGAGGCCCAGAAAAATATAACATATATTATCTAGAAGGTGAACTCTTTTGCCTGTCGAGCCACCTTTATATAAAGAATAGACTTCCTAGTATTTGGAAAAATCTGTTATATTTATACTGGGCCTCTTTCAAAAACAAAAGTAAAGAAGGGAATTTAAAAACTATGAAAAGACAAAAATAGGAATTAGATTTGGAAATAGAGAAAAGATAACCACAGATTAATCATATTTCAAAATGAAAGGTTTGCGTTCTCAAAGCACGGTGCTTAAGTGGGAGAGTCTGATCCACTGCTCTAAAATAAAACCCCATAGTGACTAACATAAATAATTGGATCACAAGTTAATTGATTTTAGTCTTTTTAAATATCTGCACATCCCCTAAGCACCACTATAAATTAAGAATAAAATAGATGAGTTCAGTACTTTATTTAAACTGCTATCATCTAGACCCACATTAAAAAGAATAACTTGGAAGACAAATACCCTGGCCCAGAGTTGCATTTGGCTGGAAGGAGCTATGTTCGTTTACTACTACTGAGTATTTGAATACGTAAGGTTAACTCGCTCTGTGGAGTGATATGCCATATTGTCATTTATTGTGCTTATTATGCACACAGCCTAGAAATTTTAGTAATTGTCATATTTAGAATTTTATAAACATAGCAAAAAAAAAGACCTAATGCGCCTTTTTCTGCACCCTAAAGCTTATAAAAAAATACAGAAAAACAGACAACAGACTGATAGCAACTTAGAAGGAAACAATGAGTGAAAAGCAGCCAGCATGCTGCGCTTAATCATCAGGTTTATGTAGGCAAATGAGATTTTTAACGGGGAACTGAAAGACATCAAGGAAATATAGTGATGGATGTAGGTGAAGAGTTCCTCTAAGAGTGTGAGGGTAGACTGTGAGGAAGCACAAATGGACTTGAAAAATGTAATGAGTGAGCAATGTTTGCTGTCATGATGGACTGACAGGAAGTAGATATCGACCACTGGACATTCTCGTGAGAGATCACAAAGACAGTTCCACTAGGCATGGAGGTCCCTGTGAGTGGATATATTTCTTAAAACAAAGGAGTCAGTAAAGGTATGGCAAGCAGATGAGCAACATTCACAATAGCTGTGTTGAATACAGCCTATGTAACACCACCCAGGGAAGCTCTGAGCAGAAAAGAGAATCTCAGTTCAGCAGTCAAACTCTAGTCCTCCCTTCCCTGGATCTTGCAAGCCTGCTCCAACCTATATGCAAAGCTTGAGAAGATAAAATGAAAAATTAGGGTTCCAAGCTGGCAGGCATTTTGTCTTACCAAGTATAGGACATTCAAGATGGCAGGTATCTACTGAGAATAATTAGGCCTGCATCACAGGCTAGTTAAAGGGAAAAGTCAAATGGGGAAACAAATTGAACCATAGGTTAATTGTAGCAGCTGTTTCCTGGTGGACCCACGATATAATGTAACACAGCCAAATCCTGCTCCATGCTGAGCTCTGTGGCGAACTGGTGGGACACTACAGTGACAGCTCTCACTGAACGGCAAAATGGCTCTGTACGGTCTCAAGAAAAACCAATCTTATCAGATTTCTGCCATGGGGCAGATACATGAAAAGATCACTTTGTAAAATGTTATCACCTGAGAATCCAGGCAGTAACCCCGTCTCAGCCTCAAAGAAAACTGGAAATGGTACCTAACCTGTATGAAAATTGGATTCTTACCTGACAGCCTTATTTAAAGCTTCTGTAGTAAGTAAGATTTTATTTACTGGCTTCTCAGAGTACATAGGAACAAATGAACTTAACTGCATTGGAATCACCTGAATGTCTACTGTCCAGCAACAGTGTGAGCGTGCAGTAATAACCTTAATACCTTTACGAAGCCACTGAAAAACTCTTTCAGAGTGGGGTACCAATATACCCAAATTAAAGAGCTGCCGCAAGCAGCAAACATGATCCAAGATAAACGTGTCTGGGGTTGGTGATCGCTACCCCATGGCTCATTAAGATTCTGCATGCTGTGATTCCCAGTCAAGAACAAACAAATTAAAACTGCATGTCAGTTTGCATTTATCAGGGTGATATTCCAGTTGAAGGTATTCTATGCTACTATCACGTGTTTGTTTCCTCATCTGTATATCATAAATGATGAAAAATAATGGGATATATTAATTCACACACCTGTCTCAAATTCCCCATGGAAACTGTATTATTGTATTGTCCTCTTCTACTGAAGTCGACTGCTTTTGCAACCATATTTTGTCTATCTGCTTTTTTGAAAATATGAAGATGAGCTTATAAAATCTCCCGTAATCTGCTTGCTCTTTGTCTGTGTCTTTTACTTTGCACATTGTCATTCAGTATGTGTGCACCTGAGCAGCAAATATTTATTTGGTAAGGAAACAATGTCTTTTCCATGCCTCTGTATCTGGAATATCTCCAAGGACAAATGAATTTTTGGAGTAATCACAAAGGTCTGCATTCTCAAGCAATCGGGACTGAGAATCTCATAAATGTCAGTAATGGACATTTCTTGTGTGACACAAAGCCCAGTTTGCCAGCTAAGAATAAATCAAGTTATCTGGTGCTTGGAGCTCAACGGACTTCACAAACTAGGCAGGCGAAGTACTAGGTGGAAATATTTAGAGTAACATTTGTGCATTGAGCAAAGTGAAACTGATGGTTCTTCAGTCACCTTTCATCTTGGTACAATGACCAAATGTGCTGGCCTGCTATGGGGGGGCCCCCAGCAGGCTGAAAAACAGAACCCAACCAACTGCAGTTTATACCAAACTCTCCATATGAGCAATTTAATTGCCAATTTTGTGGTCAGGGCAAATTGTTACTTGGTATTACATTCTCCCTAATCTCTTCTACAGAGTTTGAAGGTATTTTCCCTCTTAAAACTGTGCATAGCTTTTACTATATGGGCACAAATAGCTGCTGTATTTCACTACAGAGATAGCTGTATTAACGTAATGGATTAAGTTGATGTAAGCTGTACATGAAGCAACATATAAAGCACTTTGGAAGCCATTTAAATGAAAGACACTATGTAAATATAAAGCATTATCGTAGTATGACAAGGATTTGATGGTGTAAACTAGATGCAAAACACAAATTAAAGCTATGAGTCACCTAAACAGTCTGCAGTAATTGTCATTGTCTTACTGCCATAATGCTGGCTCATAGGCACTATATTATTTCTTAACTTAAAGTGTTTCTTTCAGCTTATTCTATATTTTTTTCTAAGTACCTAATATTCTTCCATCTCCCTGGTGAAATTACAGAAAGAATTCAATTGTAGCTTAAAAAAAAATATCTTTCTGAATATATGAAATTGACCATAATAATTTTAGATGCATTTTCACTTTTTACTTTTGAATGACTTTCACAGGCTATGTATTGTAAATGCCCTGTGATCTTTCAAGGCACACACCAGGTACTTTACAAAATAAAAGTGCTGCTCAGTAACGAAAGACGGAATGAGTATTTTTGCCCGCTATATGCTGCAGCCTGCAACAAATCCAAAAGATTAATTAGCTAAATGGAAGGCCAAAGATTAACTTCTGCTCTCTGTAACACGGCTATAATTTCTGTAGGCTCTATAAATTTGTGCCTTTTTACTGAAAAACACAAAGATACTTAATATCACTGATATTAGTCACGAATGATGAAAAAAAGGCAAGTTTCAACATGACTTTATCTCATTTTGGTGTCATCAGTCCACTTGGAAAAAATACTTCTAAGGAATACTAGTAACGCAACAAAGAAATAAGAAAGTATTGATCAGGTTGTTTCCCCATGCTCCAGGTACAAGTTCTTCTGTGAGCAGTTTTCCATTGTGATGAAGCCAAGCTACCTCTGGGATTCAGTGGGACCACTTCGGGAACTCTTTAGGTATTAGGATTCATGATTGAGCAGGGCAGGGACAGAGTGCAAAACCAACAAGGTAAAATGGATGGATGGATAACCTGCTGGGTGCCGCAAGAGTTGCCTGTAAGGTTGCCAGAGTGGCAACGTGCAGAGTCCTTCTATCCCTCTTGCAGACACCATAAATCTTCAAAAACTTAGGAAGATCTACAGATTAAGATCCTCATAAGACTCACAAATGAATTTAAAGACCTTTCCTTTCTGCTTGTTTCCCACAGCAATGCTGAAGCCCCTTTTGGGGCTGATGTTGTATTCCTATCCTCTCATTTATGTGCTTGCAGAAAACTAAAAAGCCATTCAGGGGCTGTAAATAAGTGATAGTGAAGGATACTTGAAAATAGCCACTTGTTTGGAACCGTTTTGAAGACATTTGTTTACACTAGACTTTGACTCTTTCTCAGCCCAGCTCACGGCCTCACTGAGTGAAGGCAAAAAGATAATTCTAACATGTATTAATCATATGTTGAATGCCTGCTTCAAAGCCTGTTACCTCCAGGGCATACATCAAATGTAGTACAGTTGTCTGAAGATTCAGAAGGAAGACAAACATACTCTCTTTTTTTCCAGAATATATAAATAATTTAGAAAAGATTAATTCTTTTTTCACTTTTCCATCTATAAATGCAAGGTGCATTCAATTATTTCTAGAATAAATCAAGTACACACAAATACAATGGACACTTCTAGAATGATGGTCGTATTGTAGAAAAACAAATACTCTTTCTCCAGGTGAACAGAGGACAGTGAAAGGTCACTATAATATTTACTACACTTAAGGTACTTTTGAGAAAAATTCAAAGAAATAATGATGTTATTTTCTTAACTATCAAAAATTCTTTCCCCCCAGGTAGAACAAACCTTATGTTTAAAACAACAGCAACACAGAAAATGACGATCTGACCAAGCCTGAAAGAGGAAACTACACCTATTCACCTGTTACAACATCAGTGTTGCCTAGGGACCAGGGAGATATCTGCTTTTCACATTTATGAGACCACTTGCACTGTATTCAACCAACCCAGCTACGTATTATTTCTTCCTCAGTGCACTTCCCATCAAGAGCAGTGTCAAGCCTATCTTCTTTCTAAGATGCTGGATGCCTTCTTTAAATAGAATGAACTTTAAATAGAATAGACTTAGCTGGATTTTTTTTTTCTTTTTCATTCACTGCATTTTAGGAGCAGAAAGTTTTACAGGCTTTTCCCCCCCATGAATCCACAAAGTTCTCACTTATGCTAATGACAGGCACAAGGGAAGGGAAGGAGGCCTTGTTAAATGCTCCTCTTTCATTTTCAGCAGAGACTTTTTCATGCCCAAACCAACTTTTCTGATGCTGAAGATTAACTTCTGAACAGATATGGTTGAGCTTACCGATACTACCTTACCAACAGAAAAACTTGTGGAAGCCACCTACTCATATTACAAGGAATTTACGCAAACTCTCCTATGCCACTAAGGCTGCTTCACATGCCAGTCCCGGTTACAGGTGGGATGCATTTGCTCCATGGGTCAGAACCATAAGCAACAAATTCCTCCTACTAGTTCCCAGACTGTCACATTTTTGAGGTTTGTCTGGACAGGGAATGTGTCTAGAAAAGACTTCCTCTTTAATTGTTGAAGTCGCTGCCCATACCATTTAGGCTTCTTAACAGCAGGACAGATGACTTCAATCCTCTCTGAACATCAGAGTGGTAGATAAAAGGGGAATTTTATCACAACAGAAAGATTGCTTTGATAGAATTAACTGTAACATGCATATGCAGAGACCAGTTAATTTGCTAGAAAGTCTGGGAGATTTAGAGGAATGAAGGAGAAACTACTCTAGTGGCTTTGGTCTCCTCCCAGGTATAAATAAATGCAATGTACGCTCTGTACTGATGGAGAGGGAGCTGGGCAGTGACAAGAGCTTCAGCAGATGAAAGCTACTAATGATTTTTAAATTATTGTCATGTTTACATTTAGGAAGTAGAGAAGGGATTTTGTAACTTCTCTTTAGGAAGGTAACTTCCAGGATTTGTTTTCATAAGTGTATAAAGACTGTATTTTAGTGCTATACAAAAAGCAAACTAAAGCTTCAGCAGATGAAAGCTACTAATGATTTTTAAATTATTGTCATGTTTACATTTAGGAAGTAGAGAAGGGATTTTGTAACTTCTCTTTAGGAAGGTAACTTCCAGGATTTGTTTTCATAAGTGTATAAAGACTGTATTTTAGTGCTATACAAAAAGCAAACTAATGGAAGAAGTAAAAAAAAAAAGAAAAAAAAAAAGAATGCTTTATTCTAAATAGGTCAAAGAACAAAAATTTCCTAGATAAAGTTCTAGAGGGATCTTGTTCATCTATATAACTACTACTACAGTTACAAATGAATGTTCTATGAAATCCTAATTTCATGATTTATTACATTTTTATTAACTCAAGCCTGTTCACTCCCCTATTCTATTATTTGAGGTCTTAGCAATGAATAAGATTTTTCTGAATACTTTACCAATATATGCTTAGAACTGACATGAGCTATGACTGTGCACAGATTTGATGAAAAAATAAAAAGCCAAGAAATCCATTCTGACAAGCAAGGGTTTATACATGTCTTGGTGTGGAAAAAGAAAAAGAAAAAATAAAAAGCCCTTTAAGATGATGCTCTTATTACTCAGGAAATCATTACCTAAAATGATGTAGCCTGTTCTGAAGGTGATTTTTCTGTGTGTTTCTCTTGCCTTACATGAACAGCTAACAGAAAATGCATTCAGTTTTCTTGAATGCACATAGTCTAATTTAAGTGAATTCTGTAATGCTGTTGGCTATTTTAAGTATTTTGGATAGTCATCTCCAGTGACTCAGCATCAATGTTGTCAACCTGAAGTTGAGCACAATTTTCTGAAAAAGCACCAATTCTAGATTTAAAGAACCTAAGCGGTAAGAATATTAACAACTTCATTGGCAAGCAGCTCCAATGGTTATTTGTTCTCTGTTTAAAATTATGATGGTGATTACCTCTCCACTGTGTATAAATAAGGAAATAATAAATTAGTTTATGAAGCTCTTACATATAGACACCAACATCATAGCAACTGTCACAATGTTTTGGAACCCAGCTAGTTCAACAGCAGGTTTAAAATGTAGGTTAAATACAATTTGATTATGAAATGGTAGATGGAACTGAGTCACAATTTAGCAATATTTCCAAATAAGATTGCACTCTCTAAGGAAATAACAGATTAACGTGGGGCTTTTCAAATCCTTTACACACTTTTCAGAACATCATGAAAACACTCTGTTTCGGTACCTTAATATTGCAAGACTGAACCATATTCTTACCATGTTAAGAAGCCAACATGTCTTTGCAGAGAGGTGGAAATTACAATGTCAATGAGACTTTCTCCATGGCAGAATATTTGGGCTCTTTGATCAAAAGAAGCATATGCATCCAATGAGAAATCTTGCTTTTTCTGCCCTGAGAGGACATTGCTTCCAAAGACAATAGTTATTCACCGTGCCAGTTTACAGCTGATCACGACCCATGCTGCCAACAACAGATGTTTTGACAGCGGTTAAGCTTCTTCACGTGGTCTTTGGTGAGCAGTGCCTAGCAGCACCATTTGAAGCATTCAAAGCAACTTGTATCTCTAGAATATTTTAGCAATGAATTTCATCAATTCCCCAAACTTCTGGCATTTTAGGTTGTGCCAACTGATGGGGATGAGATGCCCTAGATTTACAAGCCGCTCCAGCTGAGAGCTGTCTGAATTTAGCCCAGTTTGAAAACTCTTTTTTGGAAGCAGATAAGGACTCTGCAAGGTTTCACACTGTTCCAGTGGAGGCAGGAGGTACAGATGGAAGTTTACAGGCAGTATTATCTGCAGCGATACAGAATTTGTCTGAATTTCAAAAATGAAATCTCTAGCCAGCATTTTGTTTTCTGTGGAAAACTGGGTGGGGAAAGGAGAATTTGGGCTCAACAGTCCATATGTCAATTCGTCCGAACGCAGTTAAGTCTTCCACAAGTCTGCCGACAAAGTGATGAATGAAGTCTACTGCATGTACTTTCTACTACTGGATATATATGATTTTTTTTCTCAAATTATCTAGCCTACATCCTCTTTGCACAACATTCACTGAGCATAAACATTACTGCTATATCAAAAAGTTATGATACAAGAAGAATCATTTAGAAATCATAGGCATTGGTGAACTTCCATGATTAATAGTCGCTTTCCTTTTCTGTTTTCCTCCCATAGCAGAAAAATCTTTATCATAGCCTGAACATCCAGTTAAGCACAGAGCTCTCATTACCCTGACAGGGAACAACAAGGTCCTGGGGTCTCCAACCCTATTAGCACAGAAAAAATCTTCTCCCAAGGTCAAGAAGAAAGAATAACAGAAATAAATGCAACCTAATGACTACGTGGTGATCTGAGCCTCCCCATATAGCACTGTGATGGAACCTTTCAAAAGGCAATTTGAGAGGAGTTCACTTGCAGCTGGGGTGGCCTGCTTTGAAAACACATGAGATTTAAGCATATATTGAGACATACAGTGCTGATTGAACATGCAGCAACAGATGTATGGTTTGGCATTACATAGATGTGGCAAAGGTTGGGAAAAAGCAAAGCTATGCTAAATAGATTTATTGCTTTCTGCTTTCAGGATACCCATGGTCTCCATCTCCCACTGCCCAGCTCCTTTTGCCAACGCTCGTTTCATCTTTTCTTGAAAGAAAAATATTTGTGATAAATGAAAATGAAACATTCCTTCATCCTGGTCACAGCTAATGCTATGGTATGCTTGGAAATCCTTGAGCAGCAGCTTAAGTCCTCCAGTTCCAAGCAGGACAAATTTCAAGTGCAAATAAAGGCAATTCCCAGGAAATACAGGTGGCACCAATAAGACAAAGAAGCATTTGGTATTATCATTAGTTTATATCAAAAAAGCCTTTCCACAGGGTTGAATGCTTATTAAATCAGAACATGTATGAAGAAAATCAGTTTATTAAGCAGCTGTGCTATTCCTCTCTCTTAAGATTACTTCCCCCTCTTCTGTAGCAAATCTCTACATAATATGCCAATACATCTGCATCAAAATTGCCACACTGAACTTTTCCTAAGGAGAGCAAGCCAGTACACCAGCAATTAATTGGATCCTAACACACATTACTAGATAGAGATTTTTCAACTGAGCTTGCCAGTTCTAGGGGAAATCATCTAAAGGGACAATAAATACCACTTTATTTCTATACACAGCATTATGATATACTGTAAGCAGCCACCCTTTCTCCCCTTGGAAGGGAGAAAAATGCTGCGCTTGCAGGTAGCTTGAAACATACTATTTCTTGCTTCTGAGTAAGCTCATAATTAGAGTAGAAACATGAAGAACAATTTCAGCGGAGCTGTAAACTCCAACAGGAAGGAAAAAATATCTATTTGAGGTTAGAACAAAATCTTTTTTAATCTGGCTAATACTGCTTTTGTGCTGATGCTGATCATTATATTTATTACTAAACAGCAGGATGTTCCAAAGCGTTGACACCTAACTTCACTTACTAGAAAAGCAATCACTTTCAGATATTCAGCTTGATGATTAATATGTAGATACCTAATTTTTAGTGAATTAAACCATGTTGTATCAATTTGGTGGTCTTCAGGATTTATAATCAAACCCTGATGACATCTGATTAATGCCCACATAGGCTCCCTGAACCTTACAATATTCTTGTTCCTTGGGAGCTCAGATCACAGCAGGCTGATTACCCCCCTGATTATCCTGAGTAACTTGGGTCAGAGGTTAGCTAGTACCACAGAAGACATTTAATTCAATCAGTTCAGTTAGTGAAGCAGTTGGGAAAAAAATTATTGCAATTGCTGTAACACTGCATTAGAAAAATTGCTCAGGATTTCTGTGCTCCAACTGATGAGCATTTTTGCTTAATTCTAATTTAATATTCTGGTGGGGTTTGCAACTTCAATTACTTGTGATATTTTCACTCATAAAGTCAGGGGCATTGAGCTTGGAGGGGGAAAGGAAAACCAGAGGAAGAAGAACTGCCTGTATTAACCTGTATAATAACCTATTCTCACAGACACACACACACACACTTTCTTAGCTCGGTTGTGGTTTTCCTGGTTACACACATCAGCTGTGGCTCAGAAAAGTCCTCTTAGTTCTCTCCATTCGTCCCTTTTGCCACTGACAGATTTTAGCTCTTCTTTTACTTTTGGTAGATTTCTAATATTGTTTAGCTGAGTACCACTTCATTTGTCTTACAAGCAAAGAGACTTTGATCGCTTGTGACACAGCACAGTCCTACATTCAGATAGCCCAGCACCCTTGTGTGTGCTCGGATGGAGTTTGGGCAAGCTCTTTAAAGATAACGGCACTGTACTTCAGCCACCTGAAGCACCAAGTACTGTGTCTGGGATGAAATATAAAAAAGGACCTCTTCCTACTCCCTGAAAGCCTCAAGGCACTTCTCACGTGAATACAAAGTCCCAGCAGCTCAGTTTGACTCCTGCTGGTTAGTTTTGCATCCTACATAACAATCCACAGTCTGCTGATACACAGCTACTCTTTACTGGGAGTCATGAGGCTACCGCCACAGCCACTGCCTCTGCCTCCTGACCCAAGATTGGTTGGTTACCACAGTTTCAGTGGACTACTGACGATGGAGAACTTTCACAGCACTTCAAAAGGAGTCAGTGCACATCACTCACTCACTCCCACATCAGTCAAGACGTGGGGCCACAGCTGCACAAAGTCTGCACCAGCCACAATAACGTAAACTGCTTTCTGCTGCCTATGGGACCCAAGTGCTGTCCCAATCGTTAAGTGCTAACAGCAGCCTAGAAAACACAGAATGATACAGTAACTGTGTATCTCTGTACTATGGTATTGCCACTGCTAGTAACAGGCCATGTTTGGAGTTTGCAAGGCCTCAAACCTCAGGATGGAGGTTTGCCAGGCTTGCTCTGCCTGAATTTTCCTTGCCCTGCCTGAACTTTCCTTGCCCTGCCTGCAGCTTTGTTTCACTTGGTTTTGCTGTAACAGTATTTAGCTAATCAATTTTTACTCTTTTATGTTTGGACAGTACTACCAAAGTTTCATAACTCTCACACAGCGATGTAGTACAGAGAAATAAGGGCCTTGTATAATAACAGAGGTTTTGAGCAGTGGTGACACGGGATGCAATACAGCAAAGTACAGTCACGGGATAACAAGATATGAAGCACAGACTTGGCACCAGAGACCCCGTGGCTATAAACAACTCACTAATGTTTAGTGAAAGAAATGCAGACCTGGAGCTGGTTGAAACTGATTTTAGAGACAACAAAGAAAAAGTATCTAGCAAATGTAAAAGACATCATATATAGTAAATTTGGACATAACCTGGAGCTTCAGACCAATGAAGAAAGAGCAACATGTAAAAAGCATGTTAGCAAATACATAAAAATGACCCCAAATGATCCCAAAGGGAGGAAGAAGAAATTACCAATACGAGCATCACGCTTGTCCTGGCAAAGGACTCCAGGTGCTGACAACTTGCCATAACATCCCTACCACGAACACTGGAATGAAACCACCAACTTTACGACCCAGAGGAACCAGGAAATGTTGAGAATAACAGCAGGAAAAGGGTAGAAGCCAAAAAGGATGTGTACAACAATTTTATAACTGTCATAGTATCATTATTGAATTTTTTTCTGAATAGAAGAATTTATTTTTTTTTCTGCAGTAGTTCAATCTGGATTAATAATGACTCTTGGATTAGGATGGATTTGGATTAGTTTTCCATTTTACTAACAAGAAATTCTTGGCTTTGTATGTATGGTAGGCTTCCTCTTTACCCATCAATAAGATTTTTGAGTGCAGCAATACAACACCAAGGTTAGCCATTATTTGCAATGCTTCTTTAGAAATTAAAGCAACTTTCCTGAGTAGGATTCTTTATTAAAGGAAACAAAGTCTAACACCTCCATTTTCCCTGCAAGCAGCAGAAAGTTGCAATTTAATCTTCTGCTTGCCCACGGAGAGGATCCATTTTCCATCTTCCTTTGGGGTTCTTTGGAATGAAAAATACTATATGGTTATAAAACATTCTCTTAATGAAACTCACTCTGAACTAACTCTGGAATTGATGAAACTCCTCCTAAGCCCCTGTGTACATTTGCCCACGGCACAAAGTCTGACACAGCTGTCAGACTCCTTTACCTTAAGAGAAACCCAAAATAGGAACTGCAGGATAATTGCATGTCAGAAGTTAGGTGTATTAGCAAAGAGATGTGGAGAAGATCACAGTGTGCCTAAATGGGACGTACAGCTCCCCATCCAGTGCTTATAGACTCTCATTTGTGTATGAAATATCCTCAGCCTGTTCTATAACAAAACCCAAAACAAATAAAACCACCCAAATGATATCATCAAATTCTCCATATTAAACACAAGCCCACATGTATAGAAGAAAACAAACAGCGGCAAAACCCCATCATATCAAAACGCTCAAAATATATACACTCTTCTCCTCCTGTGGTGAGGGTGAAAAAAGAAGAAACCATATATAGCAGATGTTAGTTTTGTCACTTACTCTGCTACTGGAAAAGAATCGTGGACAATAAAGGCAATTTAATGTTGCGAAAACAGCAAAACTGTGTTGAGATGTGTAAGAAGTAGTACTGTGTGCAAGACAGAAGCAGGAATTCTCCCATCTGCTCAGCACTGGGGAGCCCCAGCTGCATTATAGCACCCGATTCCTGCCCACAGCATGGAAGGCAAAGAGCAATTGGAGTGGCAGATGTCTAAAGCTCATGGTCTTGAACAAATCTGCATAGCAAATGCACACAGGACCATTGTAGAGAAAAGGATTGTCTTTGCGTCACCTTCATAGTCGACAAGGCCAAGAAACGATGGGCTTCAGCGGAGGCAAGGAAAGTTCTCATCAGAGATGAGGCAAAACTTGCTACTAGCAGGGTAGCTGAAGTACTGTAGTAGATTGCTGGGAGATCACAGAGACTGTATCTTCAAAGCTCTTGAAGGAAAAATAAGCAAATACTGAAATTATACAAATAGGAAGGAGGGACTTGAGGATATCTTGAGAACTCCTCCACTGCAGGTTTCGTGGTAAACCCAAATCCACGAGTCTATCCAGAACAGAAAGGGGAACTAAACACTTTTGCATAGTTTTCTAACATTTTTAAGGTCCATGATACTCATCAACTTCCATGAAGATCACTGGATTGCCAAAAAAAAAAAAAAAATAAAATTCTGTGCCCAAAAACAAGTGATAGGAAGAATCTTCCTAACTGAGATTCCAGTCTCAAATGCCCCATCATACAAGACTCTTCATTACGCTGAATTTGGTGCTGACAGCTAGAATACGGGGTGTAACTGCAAAATCACATTTGCCCTCCCTACTGCAGATAAAAGATGAAAATTATGCCTCTGGCATTTGCTTTCCTAGCTGGTCATATTCTCTTTTGGCAACAAAAACGTAAGGAAAGGGGAGAGGAAAATAATTATCATCTCAGCTTGGGGAAGGATTAAAAGGGAACAAGAACGGCAGAACTAGATACCCAAATTTAATTGTTTTGAGACTGTCTGCAACATGGCCACTGTAAAAAAATACCTGCTCCAGTTACAACTCCTCTATTCTTACTAGTGAATTAACAACTCTTTCCTAGTAGTCCCACAGGGGCAAACTGCTCCTGCCACTGCAGAGAAGGTTTCTGAAGAAAAATCACGCTTTTTTTACAAATCTCAACCATTACTTCATCATTTTCCTGAATTGCCTGGCAAAGAGGTATTTAACAGCCTGCATTTAAATTCCGGAGCAGCTATGAAATGAAGAAAGCAGATTGATTCACATTCTGTTTCACTACTCTCTTCGCCAAAGTGATTTTTATCAGACAAAAAAAAAAAAAACAAAACAACTAAAAAACCACAATCTGAGCCTGAGAATTCTGTTGTCAACTTCAAAGCATTGAAAATTTTTACAGCTTGCATACAATACAAACCCTTAGAAATAGGCTTTACAGAAGAAATGCTGCCAGAACGCCTAGGGCATATTATCCACCCATTCCTCACATGGAATTAGTGCAAAATATTACCCTTACATTGCCCGCAAACCTTGCCAACAAATAAGAATGGCGATAGGCTGAGAGCGCACTGTCTGGGATTTTTATACTCATTTTTTTCCATGGCAACGTGTCTGTTTCATGTGCTTTTAAGCCTCCATAATTTTATTCCATCTAATCTTGGCATTGTCTTGTTTTGTTTGTTTATCACTTCCAGGGAGCACCTGCCATGGTCCTAGGCTGCTGCAAGACAAAGAAACACATCTTCAGGAGTGGATGGGGCCAGCAGACGTGTTCCTTAGCTGCAAATTTCACTACAATTACACCCAACCTTCTCACCTCTCCCACTCACCAGTCATTATTTGTCCCTTCTTTGGTTTTTCCCAACTTGTTGCTAAGAAATTGCATAGCCTCCACTAGCATCGTAAATGCCAACCAAAAAGATTAAATGCAGCTGTGTGCCACCTCATTCTGTCAGAGAGAACAGATAGTGTCCTCAGAGTCCACCTGCCAATCTTCAACATAGATGGCAAGGGAGTTTTCCAATCGGATCCTGGGTGTTCCAGTGCCTAGGTTTTGCTGAATAGCCTTGAAAAGATGGGATTTAAATTGTATTGAGGATATTAGTCTAAAGTGAATGAAGTGGAGAGTATACTTCTCGTTTATATCCCCAGAGTGATAAATGTGAGAGCGTAATTTTTTTTTTCTGAGGCAAAGAAAATGGGAAACCAACACGGATTTCAGACACATGAGAAATAGCTTATGAATTTAGATGATAGTTCAGCAGAAATAAATTGTACATCTGTTCATTCATTTTAATAAAGCAGGGAAATGACACACTGCTGGAGCCCTTTGAGAACGCTGGTATTTTTAAATTATGATCCTATAATAGTAGCGTTAACATTTGTAATGCTGCCCATACTTTATGAATTTAAGAAAAATAAATTTATGGAATAAGTGAGCTTCACCCTATAGTCTGGGCTTTGGATGTTTAAAAGTAAATAAGGTGCTTCCTGAATACTTACAAATTAGTCCAGGAAAGACATTACAATAGCTTTACTATGTAACACAGACAACCCTCTGTGTGTTGACAAACCATGCTTATTATTTCTGAATAAATAATTCAGATGTGCAACATGTAGCTGAATGCATTTATTTCTGCTGACTAGTACCTAGCGTTTGCATTTATAGGCAGCTACAGTCTAGTACTTCCCTTTAAAGTAGTCCTTTAAAGAAACAAACTAGAGGCTTTTCTTGGCTATACATATGCATGGAAACACGTACTACCTTCTGCTGAATTCAGGCAGGAATATTACCTTTCTCTTGCATCTCCCGTAACACAAAAATGAGAAATGGAAAAAGTTATGAGCTGAATACAATTGCTTCATTGCTTCTATTTTACCATTATTTACAAAGACGACATACAAATTTAAGAAATAAGCGAGACTGCTGGGGATGTCACATTTTAAAAGCTTATGTTTTGATTTTCCAAACTGATCACCATAGGTAATAATAAATTAAGAACTCAATAATAGCTGTCATGTTTCCCTTAAAAGCACAATTAGTAAGATCATTAAAATTCCCTTTTAATCGATTGCATTAAAGCAATTACTACTTAAGAGAATCTAAAACTGATTAGTTGCTCACATATTGCCTCATTGATCAACTGAGATAATCCTCATTCAAGAAAAGGGAAAACAGGCAAACCTGACAGCCTTGAAAAGTGATGAAGTTCAGCTGACATCAGAATCTGAAACCTCTTTTTGTAATCCACTCTACACTGTTTCCCACTAACATGCCAAATGAGTCAAGAGTGCATGCTTAAATATTTAAACTTCCTAAAAGAAAGACTTCACAGAGGCTATGCTGGTACCCAATATTGCTAAAAGAGGTACCTTACTGCTAACATCTATATCTCTATCTACCAGCATGCGGGTGTGTTCCTGTGCTCTGTACTGCTCGCTCCAGTTCCAGCAGGCAGTCCAAAAACAATCTCAACAGGCAGTCTAGGTAAACAAGACTTATTGTACTTTGGTTCTCTCATGAATACAGAAGAACTGAAGAAAAGAAATACCTCCGGGACACAGAAGACCCCTAGGCGAACACTTACCATTGACAGAAACCGTACAGATTTATTGATTGGAACTGCATTTTAATCACATGGCTGGAGGAAAGAAAACAGTTCCTAGAGACTGCCAGTCAGCCCCAGCATGGGGCATGATAAAACTGTTTCTGCCGTTAATATCAGGCAGTGGCTACGTTAGAGTAAAAGGACATTAAAGAGTTCAACATCTGCAGGCAAAGTTGAATTTATTTACTCATGGCTTCAATTATTATTTAAGATGGAAAACTTGAAAAGGTCAGAGCTGCTAACTTAGAAAGCATGCCCTTCATTTGTCTTCAAACATACACTTTTTTCTTAGCTTAGTTCAACACTGAATCAATTAATCAGGTACAACGTTCTCTGTTTTCAAATGCTAGTTGTGTTATTTTCAAGTAGACAAGTAAAACCAAACCAAATTTCAGTTTTGTTTTAATCCATATTAGAAAATGCAATTTTAGGACAATAAAACATCTGGTGCTCTGTTTAGGTAGACAAACATCTGTGGGCCTGTGTTTCTATGTATATAGACACGCATATGTATAAAATCCAGATTTACATTATAGTCTAATCCTGCAATCACATCTCCATGGAGCACTCTGGATGGGAGCCGTAGCTTGGATACAGGCAGCTAAGAATATCAATACTATAGATAAATCTTTTTCCTTGATATTATTTCAGCAAAAGACAACTGTTGGTTTAGATTTAAGCTTATTTAGCAGGATTGATTTTTCTTATGTATCTTTTGAAAGTTTCTCACATAACTCCTTAGATTTTTCAAACTTTTTTTGAACTAAAAGATTGCTTTCAACCCTTTAAACTTGTTGAGGACAGCAGCACTCTCTGTACCATCAGTCTTCTAAATGAAGAAAAATCATTGATCTAAGAACATCTGACAGTACTACATAACGTATGGGCACTGCTGGCCTCAGTGACTGAAGGCAGTCAAAACAAATGAGCTGAGGAGGAAGATGTAAAGCATAAAAAAAAAAAAATAATGAGATGATGTGTGGAAGCAGACAGTGATGGTGCTCGATTTATAGAAGGCAGGCAAAGAGCGTACATGGACTTTTGCGAGTCATAAGCAAACAGTCCGTTTAAGTTGTGAAAACAGAAAGCTGGTTCCCAAGGGAAGCAGGCAGTGAGGGGGTGAAGAATAGTTCACTGGGGGACAGCATCAAGAAATGGAAAAAGGAAGATCTTCCAGAAATAATACTGAAGGAGCCAAATCGTGGGGACAGATAGAGGATCATAGGATGACAAAGGTCAGAAACAGAGCTTTTTATGAAATACTAGAAGAGTTTTCCATATAAGAAGACAGCGGGGAAAGTGACGAAAATAATGAGAGGGGACATCACAGTCAGCAAAAAGGAGTCAGTGGATACATCACTGAAATTAGTCTTGGTAGATCTGAAGCAGGAACTTGACGCAGGAGCAGAGAGGCATTTAAGGGATGCTAGACCTTCAGGGTCCGAGCCAAATGGCAGACTCAAGGAGTTTGGAGAGGAAGGAAAAATAAAAGTTAATTATTAAAATTCAGAAAAGGCTCCTTACCAGCTGCTGACTAAATAGTAGGCTTGAAAGGGAGAAAACCCAAAAGATAAGAGTTTTCTCTTTGGTTGGTTGGGGGGGGGGGGGGGGGGGGGGGGGGATGTTTTGGTTTTAAAAAAGAGAATGATAAAGCAGGTAGAAGGGATTTTGAAGGATGATGCAAAAAGACAGTGATAAATTTCAGCACTGGGCAAATTAAATATCAAGAAGACTAGACAAGTAAGTAGCTGGAAGAAATCTTCCACAATATGCAGAGAAGTGAACAAAAAGATCTCTATAAAAGCTGCATTAAGCTAAGTGGAAGAGAAGAACAGGAGTTAGAACACAAACTCAAAAGGACCGGCCACAGAGCAACAGTGTCGGAGGGAAACATAGGGCCAGGTAACCGATTGGGATCCAGGGGTTTTTCATAATGGGGTCAAAGTCTAGAATGGGAAAGTGAGGATAACGTCAATACTGTGTAGTGTTGGGATTATACTTCTTCTTGTGACATATGGTCTGAGAACACAGGGGAAAACATTTGTAAAAACAAATAAATATTAAGTGACTGTTAGACAGCCGGCTGGAGAAAGGGCTACCCTTTAAGCAAATAAGCATCTGGGACTCTAAGGCAAACAAGTCCTGGAAATAAGCCAAAGTAGAAAGTACAAGGGTATGAATAAATTACACTCCTGAACCATTTTCCTCAACAGAGACTATAACTGCAAAGAGTTCTGTACGAAACCCCTAATCTGTTTTTTTTCTTAAACGTATCAACACCGTTTTCATTCCAGTAAGTTCAAGAGATGATCAGCCCTATAGAATTTTATTGCTTTCCAAATGAGTCTCTTTCATAGGCACTTACTAACAATTTTACTTGAATAAATGTACAGCTCCTTTTAGCATGTTGATTTTTATCGGTTCACTATTTTAATGTTTCAGAGCAGAAGGAAAAAAGATATTTTGTCTAAATAATCCTGGCATTTTGATTCGTATGCACAGATGGTTAGCAAATTTTGTAGTAGCCAAATCAGTTTTAGTGTTGCTGACAAAAATCTGAAAATCTCACTTGTGAGTGAAGAAATTGATAAACTGATCACAAAACTCATTCCACTCTAGTGGAATGACCTAAGCAGTCGTATAACTATTATTTTTGTATGAATACACTTCAGCTTTATAAATCCCTTCTGCACATATAAACTGCAACTATGATACCAGCTCACACATATTGTGTAATTGCTGTTAAATAGGGTTTTGTCTGGTGCAAATTGAATACGTTAAGATCTATAGTCTGTTATCTTGTTTAATCCTACTTTAAAAATAGAACTCCTACAGATGCTAGAGGCATATTAACAGTGTGGGTTTCTTAACTCATGGGATTAAAGTGTTATTTTGCTACACATCTAACAATTCCTCTATTTATTACTGCTCAAATCAGCTGTGCTGTATCAGACAAGGAGATTTAGAGTTCTTGGTATTTCTGTTAAGATTCCACATTCCACATGTGAGGAACTGTAACGCTTTATGTACATAAAATAAAAGTTACTTCAAGGTACAGAAAATTTGTGCTGGCTGAACAACAAAGATAATACCTGGTCATCTATTCCCCACTACCTGCCCACCAATTTTCATACTGTCTAGGCTGAATGAGATAATGAGGATTTAGGAGCCACTCTGCAATGAATACCATGTATGGAAACCAC
The DNA here is from genome assembly GCF_929443795.1 of Astur gentilis. Lineage (NCBI taxonomy): Eukaryota > Metazoa > Chordata > Aves > Accipitriformes > Accipitridae > Astur > Astur gentilis. Next base: position 40,107,452 of record NC_064886.1, on the reverse strand, counting down.
AGTGTTTCCACATAGAGTTTAGGATTCCAGTCAACTGGATGTTACATAGTCAAATGAGGTCTCCTAATACAGAACCCAAAAGTTAATTTGAGGAAAGAGATTGATGCCTTCTTTCATATCTTGATCTGAAAATAATTGTGTGAAGTTTCTTTGAAGTCTGGGTGTCACCTGCCTGCACTCAATGTTGAAGGTGGAACTCCTTGGACAGTTAATGAGGTACAACATGCCATAAACCACTCTTGGAGAAGAGTGAAATGAAAGGAAATTTCCATAGAGTGCTCGAGCAGCCCATTCAGAGGAAAAAAAATTAATTTCTCACGCAAGAGACTCCAATTTTAAAATTTATGTTAAAATTGAAATCTCTAGAAAGCAGTCCTAATTTGATGTGAAGGCAACTGCAAAACTCCAGCTGGAGAGAAAAACTTTAATTGGAAAATCACATAGCCATTCCTAGCAATGACTGCTAATAATTATGTTTATACAGCTTCCCTGAATAAGTGGTCCAAGACTAGGTCTGGAGACATTACATTATCTTTGTTTAGCTTGTGCTTCTCTCAAGAGCCTTTGTTTGAGCCTTCCATGCTCTTTAATTTCTCCTATCTGGTTACTTACCCAAACGTATTTGTGCTAGATGTAGTCAAAACTCTTACTGCTACTGTTTGCTTTGTAATTCAGACCTTAATATCTATGGTAAAGTTCACACTTCACAGACCACATTGAGGAAGTGTATTAACCTTCACTTCTTGTAGAAGAGAGCAATAAATTGTGGGTTTATGGCTTTTTTGTTGCTCGCAGTGTTTGGATATTTGCTGTTAGTAGAAGCAGATGGAAGAAGTCTTCAGAGGATAGTCAGCACTGGAATGGTTTTGTGGTGAGAATTTACCAGCTGTAGTGAGAATTGCTGTTATTACCACTGAGTTGCTGCTGACCTTCCAAGCATAACCAAAGGGTTACAAAAGGCGAGGGCTCGCACAGAAGCTTGCATCAGGACTGCTCAGATCAGCTGATCATAACAAATCAAGGAAGCTAAACAAAGGGCAGGAAAGGAACACAGAAAATGGGGGGGGGGGGGGGAAGAAAAGGACTGGCAAAACCACAAGTTTACTATGTGAGCTGACTTGGAGAGCAAGAACGCTGGGAAAAAATCAGATCTGGAGAAGCAGTGAAGTGCCTTTGTGTTCCTCCCCAATTTCACAGTGTTTGAATGATCATTTCTATTCATAGAACCTTTCCTGTACTTATACAAGTGTTTCTCAGCTGCTTTCAGATTATAAAGCAGGCACTCTGTTGTTTTATGTACCACTGAAATGTGTTTATCTGGAGATTAAATAGACAACTTCATGTATTTCATGACCTTGGTGGAGAGAAACAAAGCAATGAACTCACCCCTCACAAGAAAGATAAATGTAGAAGTCTGCTGCCTACCGCTATGCAGTGTATCCAGCTCTAATTATGTGATAAGTGGATGGACTCAGTGTTAAACATATTTTGCAAAAGTTCTTGAACAAAGTGCTTACACTGGTTATGCAGATAGCTTGCTGAATGCCACATGAATACAAATTATTATGCACACAGTATGAATCTGGATGCGTACAGGAAACACTGGTCTTCCAAACCCTGATTTTTGCTGAACAGTCCTCTATTTCAGTCAATGTACAGAATAAGCACATTTGCTTTTCTTTCTCTCTCTAAAATTATTCTATTCTTGTAATGCTATAGCAGAGTATGTGTTTTTAAGGTCATTGGTAATTCAATCCCAAGTGGTGCTGAACATTTGTCATCACATGAGAGACCTCAAACTAGCTAATTTTGTTACGAACTGACACACAACACTGAAGAAGAAGAAAAAAAATAACAAAAAGGCGATTTCATTATCCAGATAGCCAGATTGTTTAAGTAAGTCTTCCAGATGTCCTTAGTTTGGTGCTACCACAACACAACCCAGAAATATTAACAAACATTCTTCTTGATCACAGGCATTTTTCTAAGTTATTTCAAAGTGGTTAAGTTTAGAAGATAGATAGACATTTTGGATCCTGGTTGCACTGAGAGTCAAAGCAATCTATGCTCCTAAATCCAGCTTTTTAAACTCCAGTGGGAATGAAATGTCCTTACACCTATTTTTTAAAGTCAAATGAACTCTTCTTTTTTATCTTTGACATCTAAAATTATTGCCGGGGGGGGGGGGGGGGGGGAGTGTCTAAATGCCTATGTTATTTAGATACTTAGATTCTTAAACTGCTTATGTGATTTTGAAAATCTGTTCTGCAGCTCATGACAACTAAGAAAACTCTGAATGCCTTGGACTTTAACACAACTGAGAGTAGTGACCAATTATTAACTGTGAATAAGTAGTAGAGTTAATAGAACTTTACTGAAAATATCAAATATTGTGTCATTTTTGCAGTGAGGACAGAATGGTCACAGCCTTCATTCAGAAATTAAAATATTTATCACTATTTAGATGTTTGTTTCGTTTCACCTGGATTTAATAAATAAATAGCTTTTCATCTGACTGATACTCTCTAAACTAAAATAGATACTTTGCAAATGGATTCTGGCAGAAACGCATATACATCTACATCTTTGCCTCAGCTTAAACGTGAAAGAACACAACTCAGTTATGGGACAACTTGATCGCTTCTGTTTTCACCAAAACTGCTAGGTTAATATTTGTGGGAAAAACCATGAGTATCACAGGTTTAACACTGGAGTTATTTGTTTCAAGAAATAGACAATATATCCTGAGTTGCAAAGTTGTCTTCTTCATGCATGGTCCTGATTATACAAGAATAAAAGAGATACTAAGGGCATCATCTGTCCTCCATATCTATGAGGATAACAGAAGATGTAATGATTTTAAGTTCTAGCAAAGGAATTTCAGATCAGGCTATGCAGAAATTGTCATTGTTAAGATTTGTTCAGGAACAGACTGAGGAGCCTTTTTGATTTTCGATCTCTGAATGTTTTAAGAACAGGTGAGACAGATATCTTACAAGGATGACATAGGAATAGCAATCCTGCCTTGATCCCGTTTCCTCTATTTTCCATGACCAGAGAAATTATCTCTAAATTCTGCCTTTCACATGTGACAAATATACCAGGTAATGTCTTTCATTTGTTTTCAAGGAAGCTTTTGGGCACCTGGAACTTCAGATATGTCAAGTGTGTTAGTGAACTGCTACCAGAGTATGAAGTGGAAGTAAAGCTGAGTGAAAAGGTCAGTGCAAATGTTTACCTAGCGTAGGGGTTTCTGAAGGGTAAGATATGCTTCAGGAGCCTTGCTAGCTGTATTTAAAGCTCTAGAAAAAGCCAAGGATGTCCAAAGAGCTCATCTCTGGTGATCCCTGGCCATCATGAAGCTGTATCTTCATGCCAAAGTTTACTAACAGCTGTAGAGGCTTTGTCCTGCTCCGTTGAGTTTCTGTACGAATTCTGCTTTCTCTGTATGTACATTGTCTCACAGTCCAAGAATGGGAGCCAAATGGAAATTCCAATATGCATTTTGTTCATGTGATTTTGCTAAAATGGTTTTATCCATTCCAGAAAACTATTTCTCGTGACGAAGCAGTACTGGAGACAGTTTGCTCCAGTTTGAACAGGCTGCTACAATTTAAGACTGGTTCCCATAATATTTAGGCTGTAGTACAGCTTTATTTCTTAACTATTAGCCTGGCAACGGCTTCTTCTCATCTGTCCAGATCTGCTTATCGCTGCTCAAGTACCTCAGCTCAGTCGTCTGGCCTTCCAACATCCAGCGTGAGAGAATGGTACTTGAAATGAGAAAAAGCCAACTTGGCTTGTTCTCTCCAGCTTGCTGAGCCACGCTGGCAGCTCCCGCTGGTCTTTTGCCTCTGTTCAGTCTGATTTACACACTGACTTCCCTCCCAACAGGAACATGAAAGAGGGCTGGTACCCTGGCTGCGCTCCTGAACTGTGTTAGTCAAAGGACAGCACTCTTACTCAGTTTTGCGCACAACTATGGTCCTCGCTAGCGATTTCTCCAAATTGGATGTAAGGGTCTAGAGGATGGAGTTGCAAGGGAACTCATCTACCATTAACATAGTTGTTAGTGTCCAAAGGTAGTGTCCAGCTCACTGGCAAGACCCACTGAGAAAGGAATAAGATTAATGAGGAGCCCCAAAGGGCAACATTTTCCTTGTAAGACAAGAGAAGAAGGACCAGGGTTGACTTTCAGATCACAGAAAAAGGGGTGGTGAGATTTGTTGCTGTTTTTAAATGTGTAAACTGAATGGACAGATCTAGTCTCTATTGGTAAGGTGTGTCTAGCACAGAAAATAACAATATCACATCTAAGAGAGACATTTTTGTAAAAGCAGTATGGAAAAGAGAGCCAGGAGGAACCTTAAAAGTGCTTTTAGCTCAGTATTTGGTCCTCAAAATGATTTAGCCAATACCAAGAATCAAGACAGGGACTCTCAAAGCTACAAGCGTGTTTCTCAAAAGCCTGAGCTGAAAAATAAATCTCTCCAGATGGTGCTCTGAAAGTCTCATATCCTCTTTGAACCACGAGCAGACGGAGATACATATTGTACTCCAGGGGCTGTTTTACCCCAGTGGGTAGCACAACTGAATCAGAAGACAGTGCTGGAAGTCATCATAAATCATGATGACAAGCAACCTATTCACTTACAGGTCTCTATAGGAATTGATGAATCATTTATTAAAGCACACATTAGTCATTTATTACTCTTTTATAAACCGTTTTTCAGTAGGTATTCAAAATGTGAGCAAATCATATTTTTCACTTAGGACTCACAGCACTAGTATATCTCAAATTTCACTGTGGTGAAGTTTTGTTGAATTACACAAATTTTATTCTGTTCACAGGAGGTAAGCTTCTATATTTAATGTGAAAATTCATTTTCTAGGAACATATATTCAAAAAAATCTAAACTAGGAAAAGTATTTTCCCACATCTTACTCTCCCTGATGTGACAGAATTCTTTCTATTTTACATTGCTTTGTCCCAGAAATGGATTAAATTGAAGGTGAGGATGGAAGTGGCAGAAAGAGGAATAGTCTCAAGAATGAGACCGTTCCCTGGCCAAATGAAGTCTCTTTCTTATGTGCAAGTGAGAGCACTCTGACAAGTCCCACTACTTTTCAGTGTATGACTAGGGATGTGCTGCTGTCCCAAATCTGTGGTGAAGGACAGATGTGAGAACTAGGTGGACTGTAGAAAAATCATCCCCTTAAGTGACATCCCTGCATTCTTCTCTCAAGTGCCTGACAGTGTTTACTAAGGAAAGACAATATATCTGATATTAAGGAAAAATAATATATTGCCAAAGAAGAGCAATGAAAGATTCTTCCTTGGGAACAGATACTTTAAAAAATCAGGGCAGAAGCCACAAGAGGGAGGCAAACATACTGAGTGCAAACCAATCTTTGAGCATATACTGTGCGTTCAGGAACGGCATAAGACCAGAAGTAGGATTTGGTGGACAATTTTTTTGGAGAAGGAAGAATAGACGGGAAGGGGTCAAATACTTATCACCATCATGTTGAAACAATGTTTTTTCCTCCACCGGGTCTTAGGGAAGATCTGGGCAGAACCATGCCTACAGGAACAGATAGAAATATTTGCCAGCTTGTGGCTTCCAGCAGATGCAACATTGCTAATTTTTCATCACACTTCAACCACAGTGACATTAACTATAGAGTAAAATCACTGTTTTGCAGGCATACAACACTGCAGCAGTCTGTCACCAATTGTTAAAGTGACACAAGAAAATAATTCTAATTTTTCTTAATGTGCTAGGTATAAAAACAATACTCAGTAGCATTAGCATTCACTCAGTCTAACTCATTCCCACACAGTTTGAATATCCTGCAGTATACAAACCAGGTATCAGATTTTCTGGAATGATGAATTCCTGCTCCTTGCTTTGCTTCATTTCTTACTTTCATATAAGTTATCCCTTGCTGCTGAACAAAATTTGAGCCTAAGGCCTTAACTTGCTGGAAAGGAAATGCCAAATTGCTCTTTGTGATACAAAATACATGCTGTATTCAGTAATAATTCACAAAATTAATTTAAAAATTCTTTCATATTATAGAAATAGGGTTGTAAATTCTAAAGAGAGGCCACTAACTTTACAAGTATCTCTATTTTCATTCTCTATAATTTAAATCTGGCACAATATCCCAGCCATTGTGACCTTTTAAAAGGTAGACCTTGTTACCTCACCTAGGATTTTTGGAGATCTCTTAAAACATTGCTCTTTTAGGCATTAAAGATGAAATTATTTAAACCCCTGGAGGGAACAGGTTACTGTTTGCATGTCTGAAGGGATTTTTGCACTGCTCGGAGCCTATTATGAACAGTAAGGGTAAGTATATATGTGAAATAGAACAAGGCAGATATTTCGGAGGTGTGTAGAGTGATGGGGCAGTAACAAAATAATTAACTGGGCTGAATTCCACAAAGCAGTGTCTCATACATTAACCCATCAAAGTACCTGACACATACTTATAACCTCAAGGGCTTAAACTATTCTGAAGTTAATGGAAGTGCTGGGTTGGATCACAGCCAGGTTGCTCAGCTTCTTCTGCGATTATGCCCTGACACACCATCAATGATTTTTTTCCCTGAGCACAAAGGCCACAACTGCATCAGAATGGCATGGGTGTGATAAGCAGGGGAAAAAAATAGCAGGTGGAAGAACAGATTCACTACCTCTTCCAGCAAGATCTAAATAAACCCAGTAGAGCCTACTGCAAAACTGTGTACAGCAGCAAAAGAGCATTTGGACCTTTCTGAAAATATCAAATAAAGCCTGTTAATAAGCATTTTGAATAGGTGTGTAAGGACCTGACCTCCAAGGAATATATGTAGAGTAAATAGGAGAACACAGAAGTGTATCATTGCTTAGGGATAGATCCATAAACTTGTTTCTGAAGGAAAAAAAAGGAAGAGATTGGTCAAGTGTCAAAAGATAAAACTCATCTTCAATGGACAGAGACATGCTCACGCATGGCTAAGATTGCCTTGTGCTGAGGAATCAAAGAAATATCTGTTAATACATGTAAGACTTCTTGGAAACAGAAATACATAGAAATACAAAAATTTTCCACCGTAGAGAAAGCTATGAAAAAAATCATTAAATGTCTGTTTGGGCATTAATATTACTGAAATCATATACAACTTTATTAATATATATATATAACAATGCATTCTACATTCTACAAGACACCATTTAGTGCTGTCCTGGTTTTGGCTGGGATAGAGTTAATTGTCTTCCTAGTCCATAGTATAGACCTGTGTTTTGGATTTAGTATAAGAATGTTGATAACATGCTGATATTTTAGTTGTTGCTAAGCAGTGCTTATCCCAAGTCAAGGACTTTTCAGTTTCCCATGCTCTGCCAGCAAGGAGATGCACAAGAAGCTAGGAGGGGACACAGCCAGGACAGCCGACCCGACCTAGCCAAAGGGATATTCCATACCATAGGATGTCATGCTCAGTATATAAACTGGGGGGAGCTGGCCAGGAGCCCCAGGATGGCTGCTCAGGGACTGACTGGACATCAGTCAGTGGGTAGAATGGGCGGTGAGCAATTGCATTGTGCATCACTTGTCTTTTCTTGGGTTTTATTTATCTCTTTTTTTTTTTTTTTTTGTTACCTTCCTTTTTATTACAATTTTTATTATTATTTTAGTTATTAAACTGTTCTTATCTCAACCCACAAGTTTTACTTTTTTTTCCCCCAGTTGTCCTGCCCATCCTACCAGGAGGTGGGAGGGAAGGAGTGAGTGAGCAAGCAGCTGCGTGGTGCTTAGTTGCTGTCTGAGGTTAAACCATGACAAGTGCACAGTCTGGGGTACCCAGTGTTGTACTTATACAGCATCCAGACTTTTGAACAAATCCAGCTCTCACAAGTTCATTGGCTTTTACTGTGTCGGATCAGGAAGGAATTTGGCCCCTGTGATTATAGATGAAGAGGACACGTTGAAAAGTTGGCTTAACTGAGCTACATCAAAAACATACAACAAATAAAGGCAGAGCTATTTTAGGTAGAAATTATACCGTCAGAAGAAAACATAGGCCAGTAAATAAGCATTTGTCTTATAAAAGGGAAGAATGCATTGAAAAAAGTATCTTTAAAGAGAAGGAAGGTAGCTGGGAAAACATGTCAATACCATAAGAACCTAATCCTAAAGCAGCCATTCTCAAAGAAAATAAAAGATGTACTCTGAAATCAAACCTTCAGGTTTACTGAATTTGAGCTTTCTACTTCAAAAGTTATCTTGTAGAATATGTCTCTTTCTTTCAAGTCCTACTCCAATCAATAGTATTGCAGCATGTGGTATGTGACTGGTATTTAAATACAATAACTAAGTAGTTTAAGCAGTAAGCCAAATAAAGTGGCATTAGCTCTATTAATAGCCACTCTCCCTCCTCTTACACTACTTATTTTTAATAGAGCATATGTTTCTAAAGGGGCCTGACACCATATGTCTAAAGACTGATTTTTCCTGCCTTATTCATGGAATAAGAATATCACTTAGAAAGGCAGAGAGAAGATTTCTGAGGTCATTAACTTCTCTAAATAGCGAAAGGTTCAAAACCATGTCACAATGTATTATAAAAAGAGAGATGTCTCTACGGGAAAATTTGTATGTCACATAAAGTGCAAGAAAAACCTGCAAGACCAGCCTTTTCAACAAAAGCTACATAATGTTGTCTCTTCACACCTGCTATTTTATTTCTATACTGAAACCACCAGAGTTCCAGGGGTACCGCGTATCTTTCACTATCACTGACTGAACTGAATTTATAAACATTTCTGAATTTCCACACAAACAGAGACTGTCTAACAGTACATTTGGGGCTAAGCAGGCACCCAAGTTTTTTTAACATGCTTGCCTAAATTACCAAACCATTAAGTCAAACAGGACTTATAATTATAGAAAGATTTTTTTTTTTAAAAAAGAAAGCTCAAAGTTTGGAAATTCAAGTAGGTAGGACTCTGAATGACATGAATTGCTATCAGTATTGATTAATACAATCACTTCCTATTTCTAAATACACTGACTTGTCCTTTTACATTGTTATGTTCCAGAGGGCTAAAAAATACAATGTTTTAAATATATTTTAACTATTGATTGTCGGGAAACAGCTTTCAGAGTATTAAAAGCCTGATCTAAAGAGTAATTCTAAGGGAATTAATAGTTTGATCAAAGCCACTTAGTTATCACTTATGTACATGAAAGGTTTGGAACAGGCTCTCCATGGTACTTTTTAGGTGACTGAAGTGCTCTTGCCAAAGCATTTTACTCAAGTAATTATAGCTATTGCCACCGATTAGTGAAAAATAATATTCCTGTTAGCAAAATTGTCATTGTTTCTTAATCTTCTTCACTTTTCTTTTAAAAAAACCACCTCCATCTTTTTCAATCTGGTTATCCAGTTTGCATTTATAAAAGAAATAATTATTCAAGTAAAATTGCAGTAATTTGTTCCAAAATAATCTGTTGTCAAATTGCTAAAATTAGGCCAGAAAAAAATATTAAAAAAGGTAAAAAACATATCTTAAGGAGAAAACCAAGACTTAAGGAGAAAAGCAATAGGCTTTCCTTTTCTTCTTCTAAAATTACCTTAAAATCAGCATCCCTCATGCTTACTTCGCATCTTTCGGGAATATTCCTTAAACTCTGCAGAGCCTCAGGAAACTTTTACAGCAAAAAGCAAACTAGCTGTTATTAGGTAAAACTTTTGACACTCTCTAATTGTCTCCAGACACCAGTAGCAAAAATAAAAAAAAATTTTAAAAAAATCAGACTATTAATAAATGTAGGGGGGGAAGGGAGCAGTGTGAGAAAGGCAGGAAATTTGGTAGATGCTTTGCCTGAAACCAGAAACTTTGCTGTAGCACTATTACACTCTCCTGCAGGCAGTGAATATCTTTTGGTTTGGTTTGGGTTGGGGATTTTTTTGACTTTTCAGCCTTCTTCAGTGGAATTCAACTTGCAGGGAAAAAAAACAACTTTCCTTGCAAAATCCACCTGCAGGTAAATTTAAAGCTTTTAGGACTAGAGCTTTCATTACAGAACTCTCAAGCCAGGACAAAACATGTTGCTTTCATCCATGTTCCTGACCATCAAAAGCCCTAAGCTAGAACATAGGCAAGAGGGAATTCTCTGTTTTCCCCCATAGGAGCAAAAGAAGAAAGTTACCCCTAGCAAACTTATTTTACAGGTTTTCATCCTGCTAGCCAACCTCTGAATGATATCTCTTGACATAAATGTTTACCTTGTGAATGCATTTTGTTTTGGAAATGATGCATACAAATTTATTAATGTAAAAGAATTAAAGAGCAGCTCCAGGAAAGTCTGTCACATTGAGCTAAAAAGATGCCTTTAAGTATTTTCTTCCATTAAGGAATATTTTTATATTTAGAAACAAGCTAATTACAATTACATATACCATTTTGTAGAAGACAGATGGCAAACTCTTACCTCCTTCTTGGTAAATTCTGGTGGATGGTCATTTTTGTCATCAATAAGAATAGTGGCAGTTGCTGTGCCAGTTAGTCCCACATCAAGACCACCCATATCCTTAGCTTCTATAACTAGCTCATATTTGGGGGTTTCCATAGTCTGAAAAAAATAACAGAAAAGAAAAGGTTTAAAAAAAACCACAAGAGATTACATACTACTTTTAATTCACATTAAAATAGTAAATTTTTAAAAAAATCTAAACCTTAATTTGGCCTAATAAAACACAGCTTAGAAAGAGATCTGTTATCAGATCTGTTTTACCAAAACAGAAGCACAGCTTTCTATAAGCTTCAGCTGCTACAATGGAAACCTCATTTGGAATACAAGTGAATATTGGTAAACAGTACATAATCTATCCTGTTATTTAAGGAGATTAGGAAAGAGGAAAGAAATTAAAATATACCTGCTCTTTAAGAGTAAGCTCTCACTTCATTGCACCAATATTAGCAGCTTGCTTCATCAGTGTTATGATGGGTACATAATTAAATACTAATGTCACAATCTACATATAAATTCACTTTATTTTATTAAATCACATTCATTCTGTGTATTAGCATTTAGAATGGTAATCTAAGTTTGCTTCACTGTAAGAAACAAGAAAGCAGTTTCTAAAATGGGCAAGGAATGCCAGTTTTTGCACAAAGCAAATGTGTATAGTAACATTAATGATTCACATCTATAATGTCCAATTCCTGTGCCATGATTACTTACCTGCCAGCCTACCTATTGTAGAACCAGACAGCATAGGTCCATAGCAAAACATACCCTTAATTTCCCTCCCCCGAAAGACAGTTATAACTTGGAAAAAAAATTGTGGCCACCGTTCTGCAATGGGAATATGACAGCATTTCTAATTCACCTCTCTTGCATCCGGCATGAAAGCACATCTGTTTGCAAGCTGGACAACAGGCTAGTAATAGGTCCCATCAAAGGCAGCTATTATCAGCATCAGAACCTGCTCCCATGGAATTTGTAGAGAATTTTGACATGGATTTCACTGGAGACAAGACTGTGCACCTAATTAAAATGAACATTTTCCCCATTTGTATGGCTGCCTTATATGGAACCATCTGCCCGAAGATCATATGTGCTGCATCATCAATGGAGGACACAGATGGGAAAGTGCTGCAGTCACCTTTAAAACTATACGGTAAGAATATCATGTGTGGTCAGGAATGTTTTTTCAAACCTTCCTTGAAAAGTAAGTCTGGATCTCAGGGGCAAAGTGACATAACAATGCCTGAAAAGGTGGCTAGTGGGCTTTTTTAAGCTCAGACCAGCTCTATCGGCCAACAGTGATTACAAGAATAATGGCTACACATCTTTGACATCACTCATCCTATGTCCTTTATCTAACACTCTTCCAGAGAATTAACATGCAGGGAGACAACTGGTGTTACACAACTTCGTACAGCAACACAGTGATCTCTGTTTACCACCCATGCGCTGCCTTATAAAGCAGAATCAAGGAAGCTGAAGTAGGGCTTATCCCATAGCAGAGCACATAGAATCATAGAATGGTTTGGGCTGGAAGGGACCTTTAAAGGTCATCAAGTCCAACCCCCCTGCCATGATCTCCATGGATCGGGTTGCTCAGAGCTCCATCCAACCTGACCCTGAATGTTTCCAGGGATGGGGCATCTACCACCTCTCTGGGCAACCTGCTCCAGTGGTTCACCACCCTCATGGTAAAAAATGTCTTCCTTATCTAGTCTGAATGTCCCCTCTTTTAATTTAAAACCATTAGCCCTTGTCCTATCGCAACACACTCTATTAAAAGTTAATCTTAAGCCCCCTTTAAGTATTGAAAGGCTGCAATAAGGTCTTCCCTGGAGCCTTCTCTCCTCCAGGCTGAATAACCCCAACTCCCTCAGCTTTTCCTTATCGGAGAGGTGTTCCAGCCCTTTGACCATTTTTGTGGCCCTCCTCTGGACCCGCTCCAACAGGTCCATGTCTTTCCTGTACCGGGGACCCCAGAAGTGGATGCAGTACTCCAGAGCGGAGTAGAGGGGCAGAATCCGCTCCCTCGACCTGCTGGTCACACTTCTTTTGATGCAGCCCAGGATACGGTTGGCTTTCTGGGCTGCGAGCGCACATTGCCAGCTCACGTCCAGTTTTTCATCCACCAGTACCCCCAAGTCCTTCTCTGCAGGCCTGCTCCCAATGCATTCATGCCCCAGCCTGTATCTCGCCATGTAAAATTTTAAATTGCTTATTTCTCATCTCTAGCTTAGCAAAGCAACCTCTCGGGTCACACAATCTTCTATGTTGCTAAGTGATTTGAAAGCGTTTACCATACAGTGCATTTTTGCATTATGCATTTTCCTGGGTACAACACAACACCTTTCTTGGAGCATGTGCAAGAAGAAGATCTGAATTCCTTAGTACTTAGATCTTGAAGCATTTTTAGGCCATGAGAGAAGCAACCATATCAGTTGCTCATCAGAAGCAATATATTTGCATGCAAAATAAATGAGTCAAGCCAGAAGATATATTTAGTTCTAAAAACATATGGACTACTAGAAAATCAGATGCCACTGCCACATAGGGAATCCTAAGAAATGTATTTCCTTAAGTCTTACAACATTATTTCATGAAATTCATCTCAGAAGGCAGCAAACCAAGAACAGTATTTCGATTTATAACATCATATAAATATACGCAAAGAAATATTATTGACATGTCTCCAACAAAAATTCAGATCACAGAGTGGAACAAAATTCACAGTTTTCATATACTTATTTTTTAAAATTTATTCGATGTATTCAAACCAGCTTCTCTTCCCTCCCCTAGATGCAACTTTTTCATTATTTTGATTAGGAAGTTGTTATTCTTGTATGGAAAACTTGCAAAGCCATTTATCACTTCATGTTTATAAGCCTCTTTGCTCAGAAAGAGGCCCATTTTTACTTACAAATTGGCCTTTTTTCCTTTGAAAACTGTCCCATTTTCTATTGAAAGCAAGCCCATTTATGCTAGAAATTGTGTCTACTGCAGCAGAAATTTCTGTGACAAGAGTCCAATGTTTAAGCTCACAACGGAATGTGAAAACATTGAATTTTGAGTAGTATTTCATATCATTATGAATACTTCACACTTTCCTGCTATGCAGCACTTTCTACATCTAGTTCTGTCACCAAATATTTGCTTTGTTAGAGAAAGCAACTCCTAACAGATCCAAACCCGAGAGCAGAGGCATGTTCCCATCAGATGCTCTCTTTACACTAGGAGATTGCATGTAAAGAACTTTTTACCATTTCTCATACTTCTAGCCCAGTTAATTCAGGCACTAGCAGCAATTATTTGCATCTGTGTGATTTATCACACTACCGGTAAATCCTGGGACACGGGAGTGGGGATCTGTGGCCGGAGCATGGGTCCCTGTGCTCTTCCTAAGCCCGTTCCTCAGCTGACGAGGCTGGGGAGGGCCAGGGTCTGGGCTGGGGAATTGCTAGTGCCAGCTATCCTGGCAATTCCTCATCTTTTCCCTCTTCGCAGGGTTCAGGCCTTTTACCCCAGTGCAGTCTCTCCCTGCGCTTGCTCCCATCTTGTGAGAAACAAGTGTTCCTGGAAGAGGACGGTGAAGGAGAAAAGCAGCCTTTCTTCACCTTCTCCATCCCTGCTACACCATGCAGGTTAGGGATAAATGCATCCCCCACTCTTGGCAGCATTTTGGGACCCCACAGTTGCTCAGACTGGTGTCCCACCATGACATTGCCTGTCACTAAACCCAGGCCCCCCACTTCTGGAAGCAGTGACCTAGTCCCTGAAGCATACTCTCGCAAAACCAATCCAATTAATACCATTTGGATAGCGAGCTGCTAGCAATATAAATATGCAATGACTCCCAACAAAGTGGATCTACAGCTAAAATGGATAATAGATGATTTTAATAAATGAACATTAAGTCGCTGTTTGTGCGGCTTATTATTTATCAGCTGTGACTTTGTGGAGTGTAACACTGTTGAGAGGGTTTGTATAATTACAGCAGGAGAACCATTCCTTTCCCCATAAATTTTCACTCCAGTCATTTAGCCACGGCAGGGGTGACACTAGCAAATTGTTTGGTTTGCCAAGGAGGTGAACTGTGTCTTGAGTGTTTTTCTTTGAAGGTCCACCCACTGCCATTCTCACCAGTGTTAACATTCCTATCAGATTTCACTCCCCTGCTGCCTCGACATAACTGGTTCAGCACGAGTAAGCAACGAGAGACCAGAACGGCACTTTTTTAGATTTCAGATTCCTGACAAAGCCAGCAGGATCTAATCACAACAGAGGGAAATAAAACAGTTTGGTGTAGATACACACAGGTGGAACAAACCAAGTGATTACTTTTAGGTGGTGCTGAATGAAACCAGATAATGATGGTTTTTTGATGAGTTTTAATCTTTCAATATTTCCTACAGATACAATAAAAAACTATCAGTGGCTTAAGAGAAGCAAGCCATAGCTAGTATTTCACATCACCAGCAGTAACAGTCCAAGTCTTGGCATAAGCTGTCACTTGCAGGCTGTAAGGCACTCACATGCCATTTAAATTCAGCTGGGATGGACAGCATCCTCAGTACAGTAGGACTCAAAAGCTAAGATGGAAACAAGTGGAACTACTTGCATGATGACAAGAAAGGTTTAGAAGTCTTAGGTGGACATGTTTGAAAATACCAGTGGTCAAGTCCTGAATTTCCAGTTATGTACATGGACTCTCAGAGCCTTGGTATTGCTAGAACAACAAAAAAATCCCCTCTCTTAAACTTCAGACTCCCAAAGCTTTTAGAAGCGTGACCAATGTGTCTCCCCTTGTTTATTTATCTGGTAAGGAAGTGCAGTCACTCAGGAAGCTGAGGTTTTCACCGCAGCCTGGCTTTTTTTTCCGTCTATCTTTAGGCATCCAAATTAAGTGTCTGCTCTTTGGAGCATCACTGCCATAAAGTCAAAGGAGAGAAGCCATTTCTGTATTTGTCTGCACTGATGATCTCAAGAGCTCAGTGCTCCTTAGTGCACATACCTTGGTGCATGACTAAAGCTGGTTTAAGATCTTAATGACTTGATAAAGATCGCAAAAAGTAGCACCAAAGTGAGGAACGGAAATCCCATTCTGGCACTGTATTAAAGAAGTGTATCCAAGCAGTGAATGATTAATTGTTTATCTAGATTCAATGGCCCTGGTAACTTTACCTTCGGTTGTGGGAGGAGGGAGGGAAAAATCTACTTTTACTTAACTTCTGAAGTTCAAAAATTTCAGTCAGACTTTTTATTTGAATATAAAGAAAAACAGAACAAGTAAAGCAGATTCACAAGAAAGAAGAGCGTGACAAAACTCCTGTAACAAAGACCTCTTTTTGCCATTGATACCCGAAGCAGTTATGACTAAATCTAATCTATAAAGTTGGCATATAGATTGCACACATATGAAAAGCACTTCATTCTGGCTGAAAATTGAACTCCTGGTCACTGCTAGTGTCAGTCAGATACAATGTTCAATGGGAAACCTATTTACTAAAATCATGCTTTCTGTTTTTTCCAATATAACTATCTAGTTATTTTCAGGAGAGAATATATTTTCTGGAAGGACACACTATGGGGTATTTGTGACACTGAAGCTAAACTAAGAAGAATTTGGATCAAGGCTTAATCTTCTTTGTAACATGTGTAGATGGACTAGGTTCAGAATTTCAGGCTGCTTTAGTCTTTTAGTTAATCTGTAATTCAAAGATGTTTAAACAGGAGTTCAACATATTTTCTTGTCAATCTTTACAACACTGTTTTTCCCACCAGTATTTAAACTATACGTAGGGGGGCTGAAAAAGAATAATTTTGGCAAACATCATTTTTCCCTTTTGCATTTATTCACATAATCAGCCTGCTACCCAACTCAGTATATTTTGTAGCTCCTCTTTTAGTGAATTTTAGGATCCTGCTAAGGATTTCCGGCTGTGAAACCCTGCCTCCCATCGGCACCCAGCTAACAGCTGCAGATAGGCACCAAAGTCTGGAAAAAACCAGGACTCTTCAGTGTTTCCTCCTGGCTGGGTGTCCCCCCTGAAGTATCTTTAACTAGGTCTTCATCCAGTGCTCTGCAGTCATTGTAAAACACCTGTGAATCGCATGTCCAGAAAAGGGCACACTTAGTATCACAACATCCAAGCCTTCATTTGGTGCTTCAGTGCTTCATCTAAAAAAAACCCCCAAACTGGGGAGAATAGAAACTCCCAAATATGTACTCAGATGCTAAGATCAAAACAAACACTGTTTGGGAAGCAAATGCTGTACAGAACGGTCAAAACTCTTGCAAGGGTTTTAAGAATCCTTTTAGGCTAACTTAATATTTATTACCAATAGAAAGTTTTTTACTGTTTCATGGATATTAGTATTTTCTACAACAATGAACCCATGCCTCAACACTTCTATTTATAATTCTGTTTATAAACTATGTATTTATGCATAATACTATATCAATAGTGTGCTACCATATCATAATTGTTACTAATGCCTTTATAATATAAAGCTAACCAAAAAGAAAAATTAGGATTTAAATAATTTCAGTTCATGCTAAATAAATGCTTGTGTTCATTTAAGATGATAATTGCATACAGCATGCACTGAATATGTCCTATTAAGACATAATCAATGTTCTTGTTGAGTAACAATATCAACAGTCAATCTAACATTGTTCCAGAGCACGCTGTCAGGATTTTGACAAATGTGGAACAAAAAAAGTGAAGCAGTGTGACTATTAACAGCTCTAACAGACATAATACTTTTATAATTATAATATCAGCATTTATTTTAAATGCCAATTGGTGCTGTGTAAAAAGGGCAATATACACAGAGCCTTTGCATTCGGAGCTTGAATTACAGTTTGATGAATACAAAACCCCAAACAATTTTGTAACGTAAATCCTCTTTAGCTCACCAATTTCCAATTTTTTGTATCATAAAGGAAGGTCTACAGTTTAATCACTGTAATAATGTACTTCTGTTATGAAGAAAATCAATATCTATTTACTACCCACAGGAGACATATAGTTCATAAGTATATCTGGAAGCAAAAGGAAGACTAAATTTTCTCCTTCAGCAGTTGCTGTTAAAAAAGGAAAGAAATTGCTCCAAAGTGCTTGTTACAAATAGCTTTCCTGGCCAGAGATATTTTTTTCCCATCAAGAGGAAATCTGTAATTATTTAATATATAGGATGTATAGGATCAAGACTTTAATTCTTCATATTGCTGACATAACTATAGGGCTGATATACATGCATATGTTTGTTATATTTTACATGGAAATACAGGAACTGTATGCGCACGTTTCCAATATTTTGTGTAAAATCAGTTTTGATTGATATGCAAATTAGGATTTAGAGTTGCCATTGAATTCATATAATTTTGGAGAATGCTGCCAACCATGATGGGGAGACAAGCTTTCCTTTGAGAAATATTAGAAATCTGCAGAGAAAAACTATTTGTTTACTGCTCACTCACTGTACAAACATGTGCATCTCGGCTCTTCTATATAAGCACCACAATATTTGTGCAGACATTAACTTAATTTAAGGGAGCATCCTTACATTGAGAATGTTATTAATAAGGAATTTCTCCTTGGGTAGAGATCACCAATTTCTAGGACAGAACAGTGATTGAAGCTCCATTTAGTCTGAGATATTTCCATTTAAATTATTATTGTTAGTTAGGCTTTTACCAAAATCAAGCCCTGGGAAGAAAGCAAATATTCAGTACTCTAAAGAAAATCCTTAATTATCATAAAAGATATAACACCATTGAAGTTAGTATCCCTACACTGTTTTTTAGCAGCCAAAGATATTTCCCTGAGTATAATTTGTTTGGAACAGCGTGGCATGTTGATCTGCAACAGCTACTCACTAGATGCTCATGGTTTGGGAAAAGAAACATTTTCCATGTCCGCTGTGCTACAAGTATAAAGTACTATAATAAATTTGAATAGCAATGGAGAATAAGAATCACAATGTCCCAAGGAAAATACTTGCTGTCAAATGTCATTAAATCAAACTTTTTTTTTTTTTTTTTTAAACACAAGCTATGTTTCAGCTTTCCTTCTGGACAAATGTATGTAATTTTTATTTTTTTTTTTTTTCCAGGAAAAAATTCAGTTGTTCCTCATAATTAAACAGTACTGCAGAAACCTTTCATTCCAGTGTGAAAGCATCAATTATTATGTAACTTCTCTTGCTGATTTTAGAACATTTAATCACTCTATTATTATTACATACTTGGAGGTGTCAGAAATACAACTACCACACTCATCTCACACAAACCTTCTGTCAACAGCAGACAATAGCTATAGTGAGCGTCTACTCCCCAGTCCTAGGTCTGAAGAAAGAGAACTACATTATAGTCTATATGCAACTATAGGTCCTGATATATGCAAACGTTCCCTTTGCATTTACATGTCACTAAGACTGTCGTTACTGCTATACCCTTCGAAAGATCGTCCTGAGTTTAAAGAACACGTATAATCATGCTTGCTAGATCCGACTTCCTCCAAGCGCTGTGTTATATGGTAGTCCAGATCGCTACCTCAAAGCTCACTGGAGTTTGCAAACCCTTCCTGCAGTCACAGACATACCCTTTAGGAGGTGAAGCGTGTAATTCAGAAGGATGTGGGTTTGGAGGCTAAGGCAGCTGTAAGCTCTTTTGGGAATAGCAACGCACAAACATAACGGCCATGAAGCCTGCCCAGGTTGGAGCATCCTGTCCATTATCCATAATTCTCCACAGCTCTGACTTTTCACGAAGTGACATGCTGCCCTGACACAGCTTCCCATGTGCTGCATATTCCTAATGTTAGCATTTCCCCTTTCATGGTGCTTGCACCAAAAAGAACCCTCAACCCTTCTTGTACATGAGGTGCTTAGTATTCTGCTAGCCTGGTCCTTTAAATAGTACCAAAACATTGCTGAAACCATGGTGCTACATCTATTCCTTATTGACTATATACCTACCACTGTTTATATTCCAATTTTTGATGCTGGATAGAAAACACTGTATGTTATTCACATTAATTAATTGCACCCAGATAAAGCTATTGATGGAGCAGGTGGCAAACAGTTTCCCTGGTGCTTAACACTTTCCAAGCCTTAACACATTGAACACTGTAACAATGCTAATAAGCAAAACCTTCCAAGGACTTTTTCATTAAAATCAGAGTACATGATCAGAAATGTTAACAGTCTGATTGACGGGTGTAGGAGCCACCATTCTGCCCAGTCCTGATTAATACACTTGTAAGGGAATACTGAAACTACTATACATTCTGCCAATTTGTACTTATTTTTACAGTGGTAACCCTTTGAACACAGCATATCAGAAAAGCTTTGTCCCAGAATAAATAGAAGTCTGCATCAGCCCACCCCGCTGAGTGAGAGAAGGTAAGATTCAGTTCTCCTGCCTGAAGAGGACATTCAACTTGGTTGTCTCGACTGCTTCAGAAAGTACTAAACCTCAAGCCAGCTGTCAGGAGCACACAAGATAAGAACTCCCTTCTGGATTACAGATATTTCTTTCAGTAAAGATTTTTTTTTCAAATCACTATGTTTCTGTAACAAATTTTCATTTCAACAAATCAATATATTTCTGTAAAAACTGTCCTGTAATACCCAATCGTCTCTCTTTGCAGTGTTAATTATATATTTCATTTTAACAGTCACAATTTGCAATTCAAATAATCTGCAGACCAAAAGATATTTGCGGAAAAAATATTCAAATAATTTTCAGCCATTAACATATTAGAGTTGTACAATCTGTTTGCAGACAATTTGTGAAGAGAAAGAAGGGCAAAGTTGTTCTAATAAATTATTAGTTGCAAATTATCGAATCATTCTTAGTCCCTGCCATATGTAGAAATGAGTCTATTTAAATCCAAAAACACAAATGGAGAAACAACTTTCTCCAACACAGTAACCTACCATGGTTATCAGTAGAGACAGCTTTCCAAATATCTCTGTATTAAAATACCTCTGCCAAGAGAATTCCCTAAGTAAATGAAGGGTGTAAAGGTCACATAATAAGGATCAGTACACAGAGATGAGTGAAGGTGTTCTCCTGTAACTTTAAGAGAGAAAAAAAAATCATAAGCAACCCCCAAAGTATTCAAGCCTGAAAAGATCCTCAGCCCAGCATAAATCAGCACAGACCCACTGACTTTAAATGGGCTACCCAAGTTTATTTACACATTTATTAAGCTATAACTTACCATGTTTATGAATGAACATGCATCTATGCTTTCATGCCACAACATAAGATGCTTCTGTCTCTTGTAAAACTGTAGGGGTTCCCATAAATTTGCATTTAAAACAAAGCAGAACCAAGTGCCAAAGGCTGCCTTCCAAATCATCATGACATCAAGAGCATGAGAGCCCAAAACCCATACTTTGAAAAAAAGTTCCCAAATTCTTCAAAACAGGAGGATGAAGATAATATTTCCTGCCTTGTTGCAGGTATAATCACATTAGAATTAGGGAAACCTTGTTCATTAGTAATCGCAAGAGGGTGTCTGTGCCTGCGTTTGTACAACACAGGCTCTGGAAACTAATGAGAAGTTCTAGGCATTTAACCCAGTGGGGAAGGGGATCAATCCATGGTATAAATATTTCATACAAAAGCAGTAACATGCAGCTGGTGAGCACTCCCCTCTCTTTACTGGAAACAGATTGCTTTCCTAAATTGTGTGGACAGCAGCCAATGGCAGTTATCAGTGATCTCATTGATAAACGCTCATTATACCTGCAGCCCGGAAATGGAATCCTTCACTGAGCAAAGAAACAAAAGGCTCGGTCAACCATGCTTATCTGTGCTTGAATTTGCCCCTCCTTGAGTCTGAATCAGGCTCAACAAACCCTGAAGTGTTTTCTGCAGGCTTTGGAGGAGGATACTGCACAGTTCCAAAAGGTAAACACGGCTTTTCACAAAAGTGTGTGTCCCAGAAAAGGCATCTCCAGAGCAGAGGAGAAACAAACAAACAAACAAAGCTGAGTTTTATCTTCTTAAGCTGCCAATAAGTGGGTCTGAACAAGGCAGAGGGAAAACCTGAAGCAGTTCAACCCAAGCTTATTCCCAACACCTCTCTCTCCTCACAAAATCAGCTCTGAACCAAGCAACAAACCAAGACCACAGCGTAAATCCTGGACACTGTAGGCCTCTCTACTCCCAGACTGCACTTATTAGCACACATTTTTGAAGGATTGCAGGAAACAAAGTGAAACCTAATGCTGATTATTTTATTATCTGCCACCATCAAGCAATCTATCATCTTACCAGAGCTGAATTTATATTTATCAAGTTTATACCACTGAGACCTGACTGGATGCCAATGCAACACTTCTACTAATCAACCTCGTCATTCCAAGACATCACAGAGCCATACAGTGCCTTTCTTCACCTTTTTATCAAACATCCAATCCTAGATGGATGTTCAGGCATGTCAAATTCATTTAAATGCATCCAGTTGACAGTAGCAGTCCCAGAGAAAGCTGCTTGACCACAGGCCCGTGCAGGGCTTGCATATACTGTTGCTTCCGTGCTGATCGGGAAAGTCCTTTTGAAGTGAACTTTCCCGCTGTTTACACTTACTGAGCTCCAGTTTGCATCACTGAGAGTGTGGCAACTGGATTTCTTTCAGCTGAAATTCAACTGGAGAGTGTGCTCTGGGTGCCACCTAATTCTTTCCAGCCATCAGCGTGATTCAGTCTGGGGGACCAGACTAGAGGTGTCTGAAGTGAAAAATTGCAGTGTACGACATGGGTGTCAGGTCCTCAGCCTGAACTATTTTGCTCTACAGATCTGCTTCTACTGGTCTACTCTACCTGCTAATGCAGAAATAGCCTCGCAGTCCACAATAAGCGAGTCAGCTGTAGAGTTTACAGTCTCTAATTAGTGACAGCAACCTCTTACCACAGCCCAGGCAAGGAGACAACAGCAGGGACAAGAACTGATAGAACCCCCAAAGTCCCAAAGGCGCAAGACCAGGATGAACCATCTGATAAACCATCTGACAGTACCCGATGCAAAGGCTTTTCAAGTAGGTGCTTCGTCCTTACCCCCAAACAGCATCTCTAGATTTACAAAAGCTTAGCATTATTCCTGTGCCCAGTTTATTCTGAAGAATTTGAACAAGGCCATTTGTTCGCTGAGGTCTGTGACTGATCACTGGGAAACAGGTTTCTCAAGGATCTTTGCACAGCAGCTGAAAATGAAAGTTTTCCTTGAGTTTCAATTTATAATCATCTAAACCAATATTCTCTGCCTAGGTAATAAAAGATAATAAGTTTTATGATACCTCCCTAATGCCAAGTCTTTACATAATCTGTTATCAGATGAATCAAAATGAAGCTTACTGGGTTAACGTCAGAAATCACATTCTCACAAATTAGGTGCACTTAGATTATATTTCCCTCCATAAACATTCCAATTCCCACAACGGAAAGCAATGTTATAAAGGTCAGGACGGAAATTGTGTTTCTGCTGTGTAATCTGCTTTGCAAATTTGTACCGGTGGTCAAAATGCCCAGAAAACTCAATTACTGACTTGCTATGACAACCAAACATCAGAAGGCCTAGGCAGACAGAGGTTATTTCTAAAATTAGTACCCTAATGCAAAAAGCATATTCTATGTTTCCAGATGTACAACCTTTGCCTGATGTTTATATTGTTAAATATTAATGGAAGCACTGTCTATTATTTCAGGCATGTTATCAGGAACACAATATTCTAGTTAAACAGGTGCATTCAAAGTTGGAGTTGGAGGGGAAAAAGACCCTCCATGTCCGTTTGAACCACTTACCATTTAAACTTGGTACTCTAATCAAAATAGTCACCAAATGTTACTTTTAATCACTATTATAATTTTTCCTGTAATTTTTTATGCAAATCTTATTTTAGAGTTTAGTGTTTTATTGCCAGTAATAATTCCAGGTAGCTTTTGAAATAAAGGACCCTGCTGAGAGTGTAATGAATCAGTAAATGATACTAGCTTTGCTCATGGACAAAAACAATTCTAGTGGCTGCATTTATACTCTCATTGGGTTATACCCGCAGAATATAAATTGATCTAATTCTAAATCATCCAAGGGAAAATGATGTAAAATGGATTTCAATTACACGATTGCTGTTTTACCAAAAAGCTTATCACACTATGGGGTGAAAAAATCAACGCCTCCATAGGATTTACTTTCTGATAAAAGATGTAACAATGGAATTTTCCATTTAAAAATTTCTCCAGTCAATTTCATTCTTTTCTTACTTAATCCGACATATCTTTTTATCAGCTTCCTTTCATGATAAAAAATAATTAAATGCCTTATTTGGAGTTCCTATACTTTCTGCTTTGGTTAATAAGTTCTATTTTTGCTAAACTTTCATAATCCTACTTAAATCTTCTAAGAGCATCCGCCAACAAAACAGCTCCCTCCTCCCCACCCCCCTAAAGTCAGGCTTCATTTTCTTGCAACCAAACCAAGATTTCTAGGTCATTCTCACTTTTAGACTTAAGTCTGTCACTTCCTTGTGCAGATTTTCCACTGTAGTACAGTTGCTTTTAGTGAACAATAAGGGATATTAACCTGCTACAGGTTGCTCCTCTTATAAGTTTATGTCTCTGCACTAGAACTGTACACAGCTTCTTTCTGTAAATCAGTCTTCCAAAGATTTTTACATTCACTATAAAAGAAAGAATAATTCACTTGTTTTATTAGCAGTACCAAGATAGAATCTACTAATAGTATGAACACAGTGTGGTGACCTAGAAGAAAACCAATAGCAAATAAACATAAAGAAGTAAGTGTGGGAAGATCATGCATGCAGAATAATTTTCCTTTCAAGGATTTTGGAAGATTCAATAAATGCATAGCTCTTTGGATAAATAGAAAATCTCACAAAAAGGCATAATCATCAGAACGCTGGCAGATACTTGACATAAAATATAGAACACATTGCTCAAATAATAAGAAATAATACTGAGGTATAAACTTGACTTCTCTTCCGTACAATCCAGCAGCTGTATGTTCTTTTCAAGGTTTAGCAGCATAGTTTTCTGGCCCAAAATCTTGCTCAGGACTTTTTCTCAGCGAAATAAATTTTGCTTCATAGGAAATACATTATATTTTTATTCATTGCAACGCCATAGTATTTGTTAAAAAAACTGCCTGAAGTAATAGCATTCTCAAAAAGTATTTGGCTAATTTTGTCTGCTTTCCCCTATGAAGCATCACCATAAAGTATTTATGTCAGGTTCCTGAGGATCTGTTATCCTGGTCTTCCTGTTCAAGGAAACACTCTGCCAGAAGGTCTGAGATGTGACAGATCTGGGAGGCTTATGACCGTCCGCAGCAAGAGATCAGCAAAGTTAATGGGAAAATTCTCTTCACCTTCAACAGGTTTGAGTGAAACATTCTTATGGGAAGCAGACTGTACAACTATCTCCTCAGGTAGAAACACTCAGTGATGCAGTCTTCATTTTAATCATTTGATCATTTTAATCAGGACATTGTACTAGCAAAGGTCCAAAGAAATCTTATGCGCTCTGCTTTAATAATGAAATATCAGTTGACGTTTTATAATATTGCCTTGTTGTAACTGTTTTATATCATATATGAAGTAACTTAGTAAAATGTATAAAACTAGTACAAATGAAGTTATAGTGAGCTAAGACTGCACAGCATGTTTTGTAGTAAGTATGGTACCAAAATATCCTTCATTCATGCTACTCAAGGTCAAAAAATTCTGGAGGCCTGTTGCTCTACAAAGAGGTTTTATATACAACTTTCCTTCAGGAGAATTCCCAAAACACACTGCAAAGAAAAAAGAATCACTGCTACTTTTCAGAGTTAAGACAGACAGAAAGATAAGAGTTAATGACTGAGAGAAATCCAGTGTTTTGTATTAAGGAAGGACAAACTGCAATTAAGTGCGCAACATCTGTCACCATGGAGAGACAGAGGGGAGGTGAATATGTGAGGTAGGATATGAGTGGATGTGGGGGTGAGCAGAGGTCAGGGAACTGTGATGGAGAGAGTCTGTAAAGAGTTTTGAAACCTTGAAGTCCCATTTCCAGGCAGTTCTTGTAGACTAAAAGCAGTAAACCCAACAACAATGGGGAGAATGGTATGAGAGGCACTGCTAGAGGGAAGAATACTTGACTTCCTTGAAAACTGGGAAGAGACATCCATAACATTATTAAATAAACTTTTCAAAGCTAGAAAGTAGCCAAGTAGATTGGATGTCTGAAGGGACCCACGCATCCTTGTGTTCCCCACCATGGCATTTTAGCATAGCTCATATGGCAGAAGACAGATACAGAACTATAGTACAGACAAATTCTGGCTGTGGCCCAAATGCTTTGATAAGCAAGTTTGCCCACAAGCAAGGCAAGAGCTTTTAATAGCATGAAACAAACTGGGTCAAAATTCTTTCAGTGCAGTGCATCTTAGACACACATAAATAAATATAATTTTGTATTAGTGTCTGACATCTCATAAAGATTTGTGATTATGCCAAATAAATGACTGAGGCACCTTTTCAACTCTCTACAGATTAGAATTTTCTGTGTCTAGAATGTGTCCCAGGGGAATATATGAAACTCGCAATTCGTGTTTCAGGATGTCCTTCAACAGCGGTTGGACCAACAACACATTTGATACTGACCTCCCTCAGATCAAGATCTAATTCCTGGCATTTCTGCAGGTCAGAGATTATGTGTCATTTTGGAATGCCCTGCAACCTTTACCAAATCTAAGAAACTATTATGCACATAAATAATTTATATGCACATATCTCCTACTGAAACCAACAAATGAGTCAGAGTTGCAGGATCAGGTTCATGTCCTGGAACTACTTCAAAACATTTTTGTAAAAAGGAAATCAAAGTGGGCACGGCAACTGTAAATCTAATGGGATTAAAATATAATTAATATTGAATACTAAAAATTAGGGTGTATAATCATAATGACAATTCAAGCTTAAGAAGAGTAGCACAGTAATGAAAGCATTAAGAGCAATACCCTTTCTCTCTCTCTCTCAATGGAAGTGTTTGAAACTATGATTTAATACAAATCCACTATTTGAAATGAGATTAACAAATATTAGTCTCGTTAGAAATTTTAATATTATTTGGATAAACTTTATTGAGAGAGGAAGAAAAGGAACAGAGAAATTTCAAATTCACAAGAAAAGTGCAGAATAGAATTAAATTTTCTGCTGCCTTAAAAGCCTATTGAGGTCACTTTAAGTTAAACAGATTTCTAGAGGTAGAAAATGCTGAGTTAACATTACAATAAACAGAACTGATTGGAAGGGAGGCTACAAGTAAAACAATTAGCTTAATAAACAGATGGAGAAGACACTTTCAAAATTACTGCCTTTGTCAAACGTTCAGCATCTTAAGCCTGGTAAGACCCTGTTTATCAAAGCAGGAATACAATTACTGGGGAAAATGTAAAATAAAATTTATACTAGATATGCATGAACTTATTAAAGCAGAACTACGGTACACAAAGGAAAATAAAGCAGAATAAAAAAAAAATACATCTATAAGCATCTATACATCTAAAAAACATCTATATCTCTATTTCTGGAAATTCAAAGGCTGACAATGGATTAGCAAGGCAAAATTCAGTTATTTCCCAGTATTCACCCTCTCCCCGAGCTTTGCCTTCTCTGCATCTATCCCTGTTTCAAAAATATTTCAGGCACCGAATGAGAAACTTGCACATTCAGCCGTGCTTCCTGTCAGGAAGGATATCACGATGGGAGACAAAATCGAGCAAGGTTATCTCTCCATGGGAGTGAAACTGTCTGCAGTTCTCCAGGCTTGACGAGGAAATGCTGAATGAAATGCCTGACTCTCAACTAATAATGATATATACAACATGTTAAAAACTGCCTGTAAGGTCTGAGTGTGCCCTGGAGCATGGTGTGTCCCAGGATGGATGTGTTACACTTTGTTGGGACTTAGAAGTGCGATGAACTTGGCTATTAAGATCAAGAAAAAGAAAATCTTTCCTTAATAAACAGTTAAGTCGGCAGTTTGCACAATCCCAGCGCCTCAGGGTGTGGACCACGAGAACAGTGCCATAGGAACTCACTCACACTGCGGCCAGAAGATTGCTCCAGCTGAGTCTAGTCTGGAGGCATACTAAAACATATACAGTGCCAGGGAAGCTTTGCATGGGACAAGTTATGTTATTTGCTTAAATGTGTTTTTCTGAAGTTGGACCTATAAGGTGGTGTCAGAGGATAATGAGTTTGGACTCCACTGATTTCCCTGGACCTAAGGTTTTGCCCTGATGTAGGACAGGGTAGGTAAAATGGAATTATAATACCCACAGAGTTTACCAGATGCATTCTCTTTTTTGGTGTATTCTGATTCCAGGTGGTGAAGAACAGCACCAACCACCACCCATTTTAGTAGGCATTCAGATCGTTCATCATCTTGAGTAGACCACTGAGCCATGCCCACACAGAGATAACTAACACCTCATTATTTAGTCCATGGCGCATAATTCACAATGGAAATTTTCCCTTACAATACATAGGAGAGGAGCACTTTAAAGGAAAATACTACAGCACAAAGAAAGGAAAATATACAGTTTTTAAGGTGATTTCCAAATAATAGCAAATCAAAGAGTATTTTTTGATCAGTCCTGGAAGAATGAAGGGTTATGTTCAGTTTAATCAATATTTTTGAGATGTAGTTCCACAGAACCTAAGCATTTTAACCAGAATCTTATACAGCTGAGACATTCCTCCATCAATATTCAAACTAGACAGTTGATCGTATCTGTTAGATGGCATATAAATTCTTCCAAAACAGCCCTACATTAAAAGGGCATCAAATTCTGCCCTTGAAGTTTATTTACAGATGCCCTGTTTACCAGAGGTCAATATATTTGGTCCTGACAGCATCCAGAACAGCACTGGACAATTATTGTGAAGAAAAATATATCTCTCCACCTGCAGGGATTAAAAGAAATACTACGGTATCTTTGACTTCAGTGTAACTGGTAGCATTTTTGGCAGCAATCCCAGAAACAATTGGCTACTAATAAAGGCACCTCTGAATATAACGCTCTCTTCAAGGGAAACTATTGCAACATGCAGCGAGGACTCAGCCAGGATGGCTTCAGTTCCACTTGGGAAGGTAAATCCAGCAGGCACCTACTTCTACCTTCTCATGTATGCACTGTTGGTAGAAATTGCTCATGGGCTGCTACTGTAAGGTATCCAGCACCTTGTAAATTCATTCACTCATTTCCCCACGTGGACAAGTTACCAGGAAATGCAATTTGCTCATGATTATAAAATGAGTTCTCTTGATTACAGGCTAAAACGAACAGAGGAAAGCCTATAAAGAAATCCACACTTACAGTGAACTGTACTTCAATAACTCCCATGTAGGCAGCTGTACGGGTTCATGTCAATGAACATAGTTAGGAAATAACCAGTATTAGTTAATTAACTCTAAAAAGAGAGCAAGGGTTTCGTCCTTACAAGTACCTTTTTTAACAGGGCTTCTTTATCCAAGCCTTGAACTAAAGGATTCCGCTATTAAACAACATACTATTTAAATCTATGACAGAGCAATACGCTACTTTTACTGTGCATAGCCTTCGATTTAGCATGCAGCGTAATAACCAGAAGTAATGAAATGTGTCTTTACATGACAATCCTGATGTCCACCACAAACATCCATTAACTGGCTCCAGCAACACCCCATAGACAGGTTAATTGAAACAATGATAAATGATATGACTGAGGTCGTGCTGAGAATCACTCATAGACTTAGAAGTAGATTGAGAGAGTTCCAGTTCCTAGTCCGTAACTCTAACCAGTTCCTCTCTCTTAGTTGTAAATGAAAAAGATTAAGATTCCTTTCCTATTTTTATAATGACTTGCACAATTTCCTTGCTTCAGATGGCTGAGGTACACATCCCTCGTGTTACTCCCTTGACTTACTTACTGACCAGCCTGCCTGTCTGGCTGAAAATCTGAACTCTGGAACTCTGTGCTCCCCACAAATATAACATTATGATAAAAGAAAACAGCATGTGTCCTCCTAATTTCTGCTGGTCATGGTTTCTGCAATTCAATGGTTTTCTTTTTTGAATATTATAAACTTTACTGAGTGTTTTAGTAAAATCAAAGTTTAATTGCTTTAGGACGCAGCAGGAATGGCAGGGTTTCAGAGTTTCAGATCAGGTCAGCTGCTGACTGCTTGTTACTGAGTGACTCTAATTGGTATATTTGCCTCAGAATTTTAAAGGCAATAAGCTTTGGGGATATTTGCATAGCTAGTTTGGTTTAGGTATATCCTTGCTTATTAGATCTTCTAGGGAATCAACATTCATATGCTCATTTTCCTGAGACTAACTTTAAATTCTCTAAGCCTTTGGGAAGTAGTTTGTTTCTACCATTTAATTGCTATCTTTTATTTGATGTGACAGGGCTCTCTGATGATCACATAAAGTTTGATATATAAGTGTTCAGATGGATGGAACATTTTTTTCGATCTGTTTTTTTTTTTTACCTGGAGGATAATGCCTGAGCACTGTACTTGGGGGGGGGGGGGGGGGGGGGGATAAAAAATTGAAAGAAAATTAAAAATTGAAAGAAACTTAAATTCTTAGGCCACTTGCCCTAAATTTCTCAATGGCCAAGTGACACATTACTATTTTCTAAAGAAGTAATAAAAATACTCTAACACTAAAGAGATCATCACACACACTTGAAAAATATTGTGTATGTGTCAACCTTTGAAGGCCTAAGGAAAGATCTCTGTTATTCATGCCATTGTAAGCTCTGCATACCTTCCAATTCTTTATACAGAAAACTTAATGGCCATGGATTATTTGCCTCATTGGTTATGGTGCTAGGAAATAAAACAATGGAAAATATTCATTATAATGGTCTCCTATATTGAACTTCCACTTGGTTGAAGTATTAAAACAAGCAGCAAGGAAAATTAAATCTCAGAAAGAAATGGCAGGAGTATTTACGAATGCAAAAGACAAACTAAAGGCTCTTTCTCTTGGTTTGCAGTGGTTATACTGTAAGTGCTCTTCACTGTTGGCTTAATCCTCTATCTACGTAACAGCTTTTCATTCACTTCCATTAATAGGTGGCAGCCTAATAACAGAAATTGAGGGCATGTGGGAGGTAGGCTCAAAATAAAGAAAAAAACCACACCAAATGAATGGAGAAAATAAAAAAGGGACTCATTGTCGTTATCAGTATTTCAAGAAGAAT
Source organism: Astur gentilis (assembly GCF_929443795.1). Lineage (NCBI taxonomy): Eukaryota > Metazoa > Chordata > Aves > Accipitriformes > Accipitridae > Astur > Astur gentilis. Next base: position 40,076,655 of record NC_064886.1, on the reverse strand, counting down.
GACACTGGGTTGCACATTATATTTTTTCATGTGTACTTACAGAATTACAATATATGTTTTACTACTAAAATTACTGGTTTATGATTAGGTTAACTTCCATCCAGCAGTTTGTGTTGACAAATTTGAAGGCATTAATGATCAGGAAATTCAAACCACACTGAAAAAAGAGTAATCTCAGAAAAAATATTAATGGAACAAAAGCTGTGTCTTAGGCCTATTATGTTGCAAATTTAGCTTTAATCTCTTTGGCAGTTAGCATAGATTATGAAAGACAACACAAGGGCAAAATTAAATGGCAAGCCTTGATTTGGAAACACTTGAAACAATGTCTCTGATGGATTTCTTCCTAGGATATTCACAGGATCTTCAGAAAGCAGACAGACTAGATCTTCTGGGGGCAGGGGGAGCACCTAGCCTTTTCCATTTCATACAGCTATATATTCCAACCACAGCCAGAGAGACATGATTACTCTTTCCTTTTGGGTAAGGCTGGTGGAAATATAACAATTTCCCACTTTTTTATCCCGGTAGCAAATTTCCCACTGATTTATCCCGGTAGCAAATTTTGCCAAGTTCTGCACCCTGACTGTCAACTGATGACCAGCTGCTAAGCAAGGCAGTCACCTCTCTGCCACATACATCTGCCCTGATGAAGGGGTAAAATGTTATCTTGTGTGTGTTACATGTGTGGACAAAGATCTGGTAAAAAAAACCACCAACAACAAACATAGGAGAATCCTTATTGCTACACTCACTTTTGCAACTACAAGTCAAAACCAGTGGAGTGGGTACCAACACCATTTTGCAGTAAGTTTCTAAATGGTATTGTTATAAGATCAGCGCAAAAGGCTTCTTTATCAATATATACTCTTCAGTTTGGTACAGTCATATATGTGAAATGAGGTAATTTCATTAACCAGTTAGACCAGTCTTACAGACCTGATGAGTTTTGCTTTTTTAAAAACACAGGCAAAAGGCAGGACAGTGTTTTTTTTTGTCTTATCCCCAAAGAACAATAAAATTGAGGCTCTAATCCTCTGAAACAAGAAGCAAATTTTAAAGGCAAAAGTCACTTCACTCTGCAAACCTGTCACCTGCACTGTTATGTTACCACAAACGCTTCTACCACTGACTCAGGCCTCAGAGTGATACACACAGTAATTTTTATTCATATCTGCAATTTGTCTAGGCACTACTTTTATCTTGTTCCAATAAAAATCAGTGTAAAGCTGCATCTCATCCACCCATAAAAGGATTACAAACAGTCACAGTCTTAGATACCATGGCTTCCCATTCAAAATGAGGAAGGTGAAAGAATCAACTCCCCTACAAGTCAAAAAGAAGTGTGTTAAACAAAGCCAGGAGTGTTTTAATGTCTCAAAAAGAGAAAAGCGGGATCTCTCAAGAGCAACACACATGCCTTTCTCATGGCCTGCAAGACCTTTATTCAGAACTAATCAGCCACTTGTAGACTTGAAAATGGGGCAAGCTTTCATATAGATAGGAAGAATCAAGCGTCACTAAGCAAAATGAAACAAGAGCAGATTCCCAGTAGCAATCAGCCCTGATGCTGGACAGACAACGCACAAAAACCATGTGAGAAGTCCACATTCTGAAATAGTTGGCTCACTACTGCTTTTTGAACATCCTTGCTCTGCAAGGACAAATTATACAATAGGCATTAACCAGCAAGATTTAGTTTCAGTATCTCAGCTGGTATGATCTTGCACAGCCTAATGGGAAGCGTTGAAATCGCACTATGCCAGAGGAGGATCCAGCCCTCCTGTTCCCGTCTTCGGGAGCTGCTGTTCCTTCAGGAGGCAGGAATAGCAGCTCCAATAACACCACCAGATCCAATAATCAGAGTGCTCTCTGTGAGGACAAGAGCAGGCACTTGGCAGCAAGTTGTTTATAACCATTTCAAGCACCGGGGTTTATTTATGACAACTGTGGTAAATGAACTCTTTAAAAACTAGTCCACTGTGGCAGCAAACTTGCACATCTGTTTTATTACCTCCTTCAGTCTTTTCTATGTTAGTAGAGGTTTTATTTTTTTCACTTGTACTATGTAGATTAGGTAATAAAGCCAAGCCTAAACTCCAATATAGGAAATTAAGATACATAATTTTTAGAAACATCTGCAATATATTTTGACAAAACCAATATCAATGTATCATTTAAAACAGTACAGAAATATTAATTTATGGTATTATTTTATTATGAACAAAGATTGTAGGTTTATCAGTTGATTATAGTTTGCTGTGTGGAATCAATAGTCTCAAACAGGCAGAATGATCCCTAAACCCCTTAAATTATGCTTAACTAAATAAGTAAATATAGGCTTTTAATGAATGCATGTGAAAACTGTACATTAGATATAGCTGGATATTCACAGTTTATTAGCCAAATATTCACCAATTACTTTTTTTGCACCTAATGGCTAGTGCTTTCTTCTGTCAATAAGGCATGGCTGTAATTCAGAAATACTGCCATAGGTCAACACTGAACTGAATCTTCATCACTCAGTAAAACTGACAAATAAGTCCATTGAAAATATAATACCTTAAGCCCTGGTTAGTACATTTGATGACTGCCTCATTAATAGTACAGCAAAAATGCTTCAGGGATTTACGGCGGCAAGAACCGATGATTACATCCTTTTTTTAGATTTAAGGGTGGCAAGAAAGTGCCATCAGAGATCTAGGAAGAGTGATAGGGATTTAGTCTTGCTTGCTTCTTCCGGAGGATAAGGTTACTTCTTTCCCAGCACTTTTACATTCCTTCTTTAAAATAAATTAATATTTTTAAAGGCCAAACTTGCGTTTTCATTTTTCACTCTGACAGCTCCCGAAACGCAGACAGATTTCGTATCATATAGAATATTTCCCCCATGTTAGTCTAGCCTTCTTTTGTTCTAGTGCCATACAACAAACCACTGACTTTTCAAAGGACCCTGCAAAAACGCAAGATCAGAAAACAAAGTTATCCCAGCTGGACAGGAACATCGCTTTCTCATCTTGAGGAAGCTGCTTTTTGTTCTTATTATATTCCTTTCCAGCAGTGCTTTTTAATCTATTCTAGCAAGAGTTTTAACAACTCGGGATCCTTTTGCAAAATCCTGCTGAAATTTATAATAGTGAAAATTCTTAGCGCTTCTGTTCAAAGGTGACACATGAAAACAAGCTGCTTGCTTCACCTAAGTCCTTTCACTTTTTCCTATTTGGTAGTTGTTTCTGAAGGTTTTGCTATGCCAAAAGGAAACACCAAACACTGAGATTTAAGTACAAATAAAACTAGTTGAATCTGGCACAATTTGCAAATACAGATTTCAGGAGATGAACCTATCATATAAGTCAAGACAGGTAGCCATGTGTTGTAGGTGCATATTACCTCAAAGATAACGAGGATCCTTATGTGCATCAGCCCAGAGAAGCTTGAAAATACTGCCCAGATAATAGCTTTGATATTTTGAAGAGACCAACATTATTTTATTTGCCACTGAAAAGAATATCTTGTTTTCAGTTTGTAAAAGATCATGCAGTTTTAAAAGCATTTTTGCCTTCCAACTGCCTGGATGACCCTCGTGTGCCCAGGGGAAGCTTTAAGAACTGATGAAAGGTAACACAATCCTGTTGAGGTATTCCACTTGTTTTTCTAGAGCTGTAGGTAAGGATTCTGCTTCCCAAAAGATCAAAAATTTGTTTATAAGAAACTTGTCTATATAGTGCATACAAAAGTGCAATAGATGTGACAGGTTTATCTAATACATATGTTAAAGCAGCACAAGTGTGCTGACTATGCACAACATACAATTTCTTGGTCTAGAAACTTGCTCTAAGTACCGTAATTTTGATTTTAAATTAGCTATTAAATTATAATATGTGGTTTACTAAACAGTAATTGAAATTTAATTTTTATTAATGCTGTGAATATTAATCCATCCCAGGTTCGTTTGTTTTATATAATTCTTATACAGCATGCATTACTGCTCTTCTAAAATATTTTTGTGTAACATTTCCTCCAAGAAGGACTGGAAAAGGCCCCTGTATGTAACCAACAGTTCTCAGTGTGATTTATTTTTGAGAAACTAACACCATATGGGCTCTAACAGCATACACTATTATGGTATTGGGCACCAGCTTATTTTTCTGTGCTGTTTTGTAGACACTGAGGACATGAGGTGAATGTAAAACCTGACTGTAAGGTATCAAAGTGATGGAGTATTAGTCAGTAAAAGAGAAAACTTCTCAAACTGATAATTGACTAGGGATGTGTTTTCCTACAGACATTTTACATTGTATAATGAAGCCATAATATGAGCATACGTTATTCTGTGTCTTCATTAGAAATTTAAACAAGCTGTAACAACACAAAGTATAGGCCACAACATGCACAGCAGAGCTCAGTGGGTGTTTTATTATCATCTTAAATAGAAGCAGAATTGGACTTGACAATGCAAACTTTGATTCACCTGCATCAGGACAGTTGTATGACACTAATTCTGACATTAAGTAACTCTCAGAATATAAATTAGTAGTGGAACAGTATTTTCCAACTCTTTCAATTCATTCTAAAGCAACAGGCATGTCATGACGAGATAGAAATTAATTAAAAAAGTCCAAAAATATCAGGCCAGTATCTGATGTATCAATTGCAAATTCATTCAGTCATGTTATGTAGCTAAAAGGCTGAATTTTATATTGTCAGATTAAACAGAAAACACAAATCAATTGCTGTAAGATGCAACACGGAAAAAATTATGTAGCAGCAGGAGAAAAATGAAGCACAAAGTATTTAAATGTTTCCCCAGGTCACAGAGCAAATTTGTGTCAGCAGATGATTCTAGTATCCTCACTCCCAGGACAAAGCTATAATTGCAAATCTATGCCTCTTGGAATAGCTTCTGATTCCTAATACAAAACAGCTTTTTATTTAGCAGACATTCAGTTGTTTACCCTACCCTACATGGAAATTAAAATGAGGCATGGATATTGGCAGCCTTGGTTTATATTTGGGAATAGGAGGATGAGGAGGAAAAGAGCTTTTTCACGTAACGTCATGTATTTACTCTAGTGAACACACAGCTCGGATACTAACTTGAAACTACAAACAAAAAAAAGGAAAAGTCTCTATTAGCAATGGGCACCTTTTTAACTGCTGTTGAACGTTGTGCTTGGAAACACAGAATTACAATAGAGGTGACCCAGGTAGAATTCAAGCAGGGAAGACTGACATGATGCACAGATGTCAAGGTTGAAACTCTCTTGATACATGTCTGTAACTTTACAACTTTAACACAGGAAAATAAATAAATCAAACAGGATTGCCTCTCTCATGGACTTCTTGTGTAGATAACCTGCACATATCTGGGCAGACCTGTCCGTTTCCATCGAAGTATAGTAGACACTTTTGGTGTTTTTTTTAATTTCTTTTTTTATTCCTCCTGCAGGAACACTTGGGTAATGAGGGGCTATTTGGCTTAGACTAATAGTCTTTTTGACAAGTGATCTCATACTTTGGCACTGGCAATAAGTGAACGGGAAGTTCCAGATATATTAACAATTTTTGAAACTGGAACTGATTGAAAAGTCTGTCTACCCTGACTTCTATGACAGGCCAGATGACGTTCCCCAGTTCATGCAAAGCTGAGTGGTTTGGATTGTATTTGCTTTTCAAGTTCGTAGACTTCAATTCTGTCAACCGTCATCACATAATGTGTAACAGGCACTCTGTTTTCTTCTTGAGGAAAAAAAATCCCACATTTATATAAAACTCAAGCATTAAGAGTTAAAGAGATTCACAAAATAGACTGAACTATAACTGAAAATATCAAACTTAAGTCCCTTATGCTTTAAAAATAGCATTCCCTTTCATATTTGTGCATCTGAATTTTAAAAAACTGCCACCTCATTCCATCAATCTCCTTCCCCTATTTTCTCGCCTTCTACCTGAACTTGGTAATATCTGTCACTGTCTCCTCTGATAACAAATTCCTCTGATTTACTTTCTCTTAATTTATTCACTTTTAAAAGGGCACAATAAACAATAAAGGCCACCTAAAGACCAAAACCGAGGATAATGAAAATTCAGTCACCAGCAGTGCAAACTGCAGTCTATCACTGACCTAATGATGAAAGGCTGTTTAAATGTGGTAAACCTCTTGTTAGCAGCTAAAGTTAAGATTAAATAAATATAAAGTCTGCCTCGTTTAGGTCATTTGGTCTATCATTTAGTTTAAGTTATGAGCGAAATAAATTAAACATTTAATGATCTATGCTGTCAGGGATTCCTTATACGTTATATATAACCATGCACTCCTCATGCTGCAAACACAAGTCTTAACCCTGCACTCATCAAATTAGTCCATATTTCGCATTAACATTCAGGGGAAGAAGGACAGGTTCAGTTTCAGTAACATCTGCATACAGGCAAAGCGCTTTGCTTGACGGTACAGTACAGCCAGTGGCTTCCACAGCAGCACCTTTTGTACCACTATAAAAGGATGGGTTTTTTATATACCACCTCAGTTACAAACACTCTGCAGAAGAACTGGACATCAAGCTACCACTAAACTGCATTGGCTTACAGAGCCTTCAAGGCAGAACCTGACACTGATTATTGATCCTGGCCTGAATATTGTTCCTGTCTCTGCTGGCACTGTTGCTATTTTTGGAAAGAACTGCTTTTCCGCTCTAAGACCTCCCAATGAGTCTGATTCACCAAAACACCCTGAGGCATACCTAACAACAATGGAGCGCGGCACAAAAAAGCCATCCCAGAGTGTGCTATTATGTGGCAAAGGGCAGCAGAGGAAGAGATGTTGGTTGGTGTCCTAAGGACTAGGGCCATTAATACAGCCCTCCATTGGAGCTAATCAGCCCTGCCTGTCAGCAGAGCTAATTAGTGGCACTCCACCAATGTGTTGATGTAGCTATGCTGTTTCCAGTCCCAGCATTAACTTGCTCGTTGCTAGCTCAAAGCCGCATGATGCTTCAGCTGAATCTCCACTACTCTGTGTCCCCCTAAGTTGTCTATTCGACTAGAATGTAACTGTCAACTCACAGAAATCAAACTGGTTTTTTTTTTTCTTTTCTCTCCCTTGCCTTTCTAAATATTTTTGGCCCAGTGAGGCTTTACAAAAGGTGACTGAACAAGTTGATTTTAAGTGGACAAAAATGTACTCAAGAAAAATAAAAGCAGCACCGTTAGCAGCTTCTCAAAACCCACATACAACCACAGGCTAGACGTTCATCTCCTTAGGCTACTATATAATGCAACCTTATCTCAGGCTGTCCTGACTTACTAAGCTCCCAGCAGCAGTCAACTTCAGCTTACTATTTTAGATCATTTAACCAACACACTTCCCACTCTGCCACTGCTGCTGTGTATTTGTGACTCAGCTACAAAGTGCCACTTACCATTGCTGGTGTCTTAGTGGCTCTCCAAATTAGCTGCAGCTACACTGGGCAGTATCTAATGTCAGGGACTGTCAGTCACTACTTTATTGCTTCACGGATTCAGGATTTCTTGTTGGTAAAAGTCATCTGCTGCAATATACTTCAAACAAATAAAAATATGCTTGAACTAAGAAACAGGAAAAAGAGGTGGAAAAATAGGGAGTAAGTTAATATTTTTCCATCCTACCAGCAGATACCAATCTACCACGGTCAGATTAGCTTCCATTCTTGACTGTTGTTTATTATCACTTTGCTACTTAAACAGGGAGAAAAAACCATCCCTGTAATATAAAGCATGGATGGAAAAACTGGCTGCTACAAGAATAAAAGACCGACTGATGTCAATGCCCATATATACACGGGGCATCCAGAACTTGTGAGAAATTATAACACCTCCAGGAAGAGAAGGGTAGTCAAAGAAAGAAATACCTTTTCTCCCTTTCTGGTTTATCCCCCTATTAGTTGGAAGAAGTTGGTAAGAAAAAAGCTAATCCTTTGTTTTCTAAGAGTTCTCTTTTAAGAACAAGACTTGCGACTAAGTGCAAAGAGCCACAGGGCTCTCTTAAAAATGGGTAACAAAAAAAAAAAAAATAAAGCAGACATTACAGAGAGGTTTGAGCACTTGTGCAAATACACAAAAGTTCTCAGAATTACCAAAAGCACAAGACGAACACTGTGCAACCTTTCATACAGTTTACCTGCTATAATTCTGTGCTTACAAGCAGCCATTCTGCAGATCATCGCTAAGATCTCTCCAAAGACAAACTATAAGCTTTCCCTTGGTGCTACAAGGTACTGGCTTCCTACATAAAAAAAATCTGTCAGACTGGAAGACAATTACACATAAACTATTTTAGTGGAACACAAGCCAAACCTGAAGTTTGACATGCAGGAAAGAGTGCGTGGAGGAGATCACAGGGGGGGGACAGGACTTAAAACTAGTGCATTAACTTACTGAACTTTCTATCGCTTACTCTTACGTCCCTCTCTATTTAAATGATTTTCTATTGAATTGCTCAGCAGTGCCTCCCCATTATGGTCTGAATATGTATAGACACAGCAGGTGGTTTAAAAATAGCTGCAAGTGTCTCTGAAAAAAATATGTAGAATGTATTAGGTTGTTTAGGGAGAATTTTAATGACACCTACAGCAATTTACAGTTGACAAATTTTTATGTTTCTGTGGTGCAGAAATACCCAAAATGAATTATCTTGTTTATCACTGGGAAAAGGACAGTAATGAAACATGCTAATTTGGGTAAGCAAAATTAAATTCCAGTCAAGGCAGTATTCAAACAGGTGCCATTCGAATTACATTTGTTACACCTTGGAATAACATTCTCCAATATTAAAGGCAGAAAGGTATCACAGGTTCATCCAAATAGATTTAAGTAAGCTCTGCACAAGACTACTGCTGCAAAAAGCCTGGATGCATGCTTCAGACTGCCTGCATCACATCTCAGTAGGCTTTGCACATTACATGGTAAAAGGAGTTTTCTCCATGGGATATCAAGGAATAGCTGTGACCCCAAATAAAAAGCCACACATTCCCCAAACTAGATCCTCTACTTAAATTGGATTCCTACAAATATATATCATAATAATAATGACCTCCTCCTAAAATACATTTTATGACGTAAATAAATAAAAAAGTGCCTCTTCTACAATCATTTATATTCTCACAGTAGTCTTAATGCTGTTTTGGAGTATTTCTGTATGCACTTCTAATGCTACCATTTGCTAGCAGTAAATTATAAAGACTATTTTACTTCTAAGCTCTTTGATTAGGAACTCACAGGTTTAATTCCAAGGAATTGTAGTACTAAACTGTCTTATGAGAAAGTGATGTGTCACTCTGTTGAGACACATTTATTGCTTTGGATCCACAGTCCCTCCTGTGGCCACCAATCATCATTTCTAATTATCACTTCAAATCATACAAAGTATATCCCCTGCTATGCACAGAAGACAGGTGGGTGAGTGGAGATGTATTATAAAAACAGGCCTCCAGGGAATGAGAATCACACTATGCTATTTTTCCTGGTTTTCAAAAAGTAGTGCTGTTAGTTACAGCCCCTCTTCTAGAATAACTTAAAAGCTTTAGGGCCATCGCTATGACATGACTAACCACCTACCAGCAAGAGGTGGTTGTTATACCACAGAAAGAAGAAAGTATATGTTTCAAAGTAGTAAAAAAGTAGAAGAGCGCCAATTACTACAGGATGACATACATGACAAAATGCCTCCAGGACAACACAGCTGTATATCTATAAAGTAATCCTGAAAAAATGTTGAGAGTATAACAGCTCACATAACACCTCTGGAGTCTGAAATGAGGATCTCTGTATCTAAAGGACAGAGCAGAATTCACTGTTTGGCACAAGACTAAACATATTTGACAAAGCCAAGCTAGGAAATTAGGAAATACAAGATAACTCTAGTTAAGAAACAAGAAGCAGCTTCTTCTGTATCAGGATGTATTAGTGTCTATTGTAATACAATTTATTAACTCTCATTTAGTATGGAGACCAGGCTCTTATGCTTTTTCCTGGCCACATGAGGCAATACTCAGTGTATTTGGGAAGGTGTTTCAGTATCCTCTTGCAACACCCTCTTCAGCCTCCCCTAAAACCAGGCCTTCCAAGATGCTACAACTATTGTCCACCACACCGAGAAAGTACAGGGTTTCACTTGGATCTCTATTTCCCATTGGCTTTGCTTCTCCTATATGCTTATCATAATTTCTCAAAGGAAGGATTAAGGAGTTTTTCCATCATATTCATACAATTATGTGATCTATTGGGGTCCTGGTTCAAGACTGAGACTCCTACACTCAAGTAGTAATAACAGTAAAGCAGTACCAAACGTGGAAGAATGACCTATGACAAGGTCCAGGTAAGACATGGCAATAACAACTGCAATAAAAGCACCATTTAGATATGCCTCTCAGCCATGATGGAGATTTAGACTGGCCAACATGATTTGCCTTTGCTAGTCATCAGTTAAAAGATCGTGCCTTTTGAAGGTGTCTCCTATTGCTCAGCTGGAGACATTAGCTTGACTAATGAAGCTATACTGCTGGTTTTGAGCCCTTTAGGAAGACACATTTGAATACACACAGCTGGCTAGGATGGAGCAGCTAAGCTCCCTGCAGTAGTATGTCTGGAAAGGTTTCTTAGTTTAATAGTGGTGAATAGTGAACAGAACTGAGATGAATTAAATCTTACATTACTCTTATTTTATTTATTAATTTTTATATAAAGCCTCATCACAAAAGTGCTAGAATGTTTTTTGCCTGAAATGCTATAGTAGTGCAATACAAGAAAAGCTGCATGGATCTTTTATGTAATCAAAGCTATTCTCCCACCTACACTGAAAAGGGCAAGCAACCCATTTCTCAGTAAAGACACAGGAGGACGTATAAAGAACTGTCTTAGCTGTAGACGTGATAACAACAATATTACAGGTCAATAGTATGCTATATCTTCAACAGACAGTTACAAAACCAGTCTTTTAATCTACGAGTTTTATACTAAAGAGAAAAGGGAGGCAGATGATGAGCAGGAAAAAATGAACAAATATGGTATTCTACATTTTATAGGTCGGGGATGGAGACAGGATAAGAAAATGAGGTTATTTCAATATTTCTTTGAAAATCCTTCCTAGTCCCAGTTCCTCCACCCTCTTTTAAGGATCGAATTAAAACACCAAGACCTTCTGGGTGGGAAGCAAAAAAAAAAGAGGAAAAGCATGCTGTTTCAGAGAGAGTTTCTACTGGACCCTCAAGGGGAAAAATCACCAAACAAAATCCAGGAATCTAATCTGGAAAGCAAACCAAATCCATAAAAATGAATTTGGATAGGGGATGGATATGGTTCAGAGAAGCAGGTGCTCTTTGCATCAAGGATGCACCATCTTTACCCAAGGATGTGACAGGCTCCCAAGTCAGCCAAGCATCGAGGTAGAGACAAAATCATCAATCTCTGGACTGTATCATATTAGAATACTAACTGTAGTAGCTAGGATGTGTGGTGGGTGGGTAGTTAGAGGCTTTTCATTTTTAAAAGCGAAAATTCAGCTTTTGTGGGGGAAACTAAAGCTAAAAAAAGCTTGAAAAAAGAAGTTCTAGCCCCGAGCGCTCTTGGTGGGGATCAATTTTCACTCTCCCTCCAGCAACTTTCACTGCCTTCTCAATCTGTAACAAACTCACACAGACCTCCTAGGAATTCTCTTTCTCTCCATAATCACTGAGGCTTGGCTGGAGATCCGCTCCCTGCTCTTTTTGGGTGTCTCCTGTTGTTTCCTGCGTGAGAGGCTCTCGGCTTGCTGCCTTTCTCTTATGCCTGCACTCCTGATAGCTCTGTTCCCAAATGAACACACTTTGTTGCTCTCCCCAGAGGAATAAAAAACCTCCTGTCCCTGCTCTCCTGCAGCCGCATTTCTCCACCTCACATTCCCTGGATCACAACGTGCAGAAAACAAGACAAGGCAATCAGACAGCATCCCTTCCAGCTGCCAACCTACCTCATTAACAAATCAGACTGTTCCCACCCAAGAATAAGCAAATACAGCAGAAATACCTCCTGCCCCAAGGGGTTACTATGAAGAACCTTAAGAATGCTGCAAAAAGGAACTAAGAATGAGAGAAAAGAGAAAAAAAAGTCAGCGTTGGGGTGAAAAGCAAAGTGTGTTAAAGCTGATCAGCAGTCATGAAGCCACCAGTGATCTTTCCGAGTTCTTTTCAAGTACAGCTTAATGTGCTGATCACGTTTACTTTCACCATGCGGTGGCAGGAAATAAGTATTCCATTCATTTCAAGAAACATTTTTCCATTGTTACTGGTGGAAACTACCAAGTCCTCCAAAGTATAAGACACAGTCTTTGTTCTCATTATAACCAGTTTGTAGGTTTATTATTAAACAGACTTTTGATCAGAAAACACTGGTCTTTCAAGACCATAATTTTTAATTGGAAAGCACCAGTTTCAATGAAAAGTATCAAGAAAAAATTTCAACACCAATATGGTCTCATTAAACACAGGCTGTGGTTAAGTCCTTGTATGGAAAGTACAGAGAGAGCTTTCCAGGTGAATATTTTAACCACGTGACTGTTGACTTTCCCTTTTTAACAGGCTCTACTTCATCCTTATGCTGATTCAGATAATCACTGAAAACTAAACAGGACAGGAAAGGAGCTGTGCTCTGTCCTAGCCTAATTAAACTTTTCCTAACATTTCTAATCTAAAATTTCTTCTTTTTTCCCCAATTAAACTTCTGTCTTTAAAGCTTCCAGTAAGGTTCACAAGCTTAAAAGCTGTCGTAGGAACCCCTGCATTCTGATGAGGTTCTTGAAATCTCACACCCTGTAACACATAAGAGTCCAACATAAATCACACATTAAGTCACTATACTGCCAGATGGAACCCATTTGTATAGTGCTTGGAAGACAAGGACCTTCATTTCATTTGAGCATTGCTTCTTATTAGTTACAGGTCATTCAGTCACAAGATGTTTCTAACACCTAACACAAACCAATTATGACAGCACATTCTGTGCAAGGATGAAAGTGTTACAGTCTCGCTGAGTGGCAAGCATTGCTAAAGGGGCTCTGATTAATATGCAATTCAGCCTGATTTGGTTTGTGCATAGCAGAACAGCCCTTGTTTCGGCATGCTGAAAGTAGGATGCAGAATCTCCTGAGCAGTTCTTATTTTTGAAAGAGACACAAGTGTGCAGCGCTCCTGAAAGGGAGAACACAGACGGACTCTATTCCGTTTGATGTGCTGTCTTATGTCTGTTTTTACTGCATTTAAAAATTCCATTTCATTATGTTCATAAAAGCTGAATCTATCACACCGCTGAGTCTAACAGCTGTGTTGCATATAGATATTGATACCCACAGGCAAAACTCTTTTATAGGACATCTCGTGGGATCAGATAGAGAAGCTCCAAATGTTTCAACTAAGCAGTAGTTGGGATGACAAATAAATATTTGAGACATACAGACATGTACTCAGACTTTCCACTTTTGATTTCTAAATAAAGTCTATAAAATATGTAGCTATGCCTAGAATCAAATGCCTTGTACCACACACACTGAAACTTATTACCTGCCCTTTACAGCAATACCATCATCTGTTTAAGCAGACAACTTAATCTACATCTGTATCCAAGATACAGAAGATTAGGCTTAATATTTACTACCCCTCCTAACCCACATCTAAAGCAACCACAACTGTTTATGCCTACTGCTCAAGGAACTGTTTGTGTGGGATTTCTAACCCAGCTAAAGCAGCAGCTAAAATTGCACAAAAAGCTTTCTCCTGTGAGTTTTCAAGCCCAGTTTTCTAGTTATGGAAACTCATTTTCAAATGGTGGCCCAACTTCTGCAGGTGCAATTTTTACTGTCAGACAAATGGAAAATATACTCCAAAGTATTGAGCTTTCCATTGCAGTTGACTTATTGCATTGCCTAAGTACAAAGCTGAACTGTAACTGTATAAAATAATGCAAGAAGTCACTAATTTCTTTCCATATTAATCACAACATTCAATGTCTCTAAGGCATTTAAAAAAGATGAACATTCACAGGGTCTGATTTAGAAAAACTGTGTAAGTATATCTATGTTCAGTTTTACTTGTGTATTTTTCTTTTATTTTAATAGTGTTTTAGGTAAATTTTATGAATTCAAATTTCCTAGCTGATTTTGGCCTAGACATTCAATATTTCCATGTTCCATCCTTCAACTTCCCAATCTATGAAACTGGTGTAATAATAATTACTTTTGCTCTCAGAGGCACTGAAAGGTATTCTCACTGTGGGGCAAGCACCTGGGAAATCTTGAATGAGAGGGGCCACAAACAGAATTAATTTGGAAGCAGACAGTCATCAATGTTGAAAGGTAGTTGCGATTTCAGCTTAGCTGCTCTTTTTGCCCTTTTCTGTTAGCTTTAGTGGTTATTTCTTTCATAATGGATTGCTGCAGCAAAAGACTGGAAATGAGTAATAAGAGTAATTTGCTGTTTTCATTGCAAGACAACACAAGTTACATTTTCAGTGTCTAACAGAGTGCATTGCAGGGAGAGCACACGCAGAGATCTGGCCATAAGCGAATCCAAGGGAAGGTTAAAGGAAAATGCCAAGCCTACAAGTAGCTCACTCATTCAAAAAGAGACAAGCAGCAAAGTTCAAAACCTTGTGAGGGTGAGGGCAGGGGAAAGCGTGACTCCAGGCGATGTGATTGCATGGCGAGGGCACGGAGGAGGTCACGGCTGGAGCAGAGGGGAAAATGACTCTACATACAAGGCTAACAAGGTTGGGTAAGGCCCCAGAGAGGGTCTAAACAACTGGGACTATTTTCAATTAAGTGCTGTTGCAGAGCACTGGAAGTTGATGAAAGTGTCACTGTCCTGCCTCCCTCGCAGTAATCAAAAAGTCAGATTTCCCTTCCCAGTCAGATCCCAATCTGGTTTCAAGATGCATTTTTAACCTGTGTAAATTTAGGCTGCTTTTCAGCTGCCACACCCTTGGCAGTTCAGTTACCACTGAAAGACACTCAGAAAACGCAAAACCCACCAGGACAGCATGGCATAAACACTCCTTTGAATACCAACATAGTTACAGCTGACACCAATGGAAGCACCGTACAGCTTTCAGGGGAAAGAATCAACTGGATTGGGCACGTAACCGAGACCTCATACCAGAAAGTGGATCTGAATGTAGTATTTTTTAGCATTATCATCCTCAACCATCCAGAGCTTATACTGCTGTGGGGTCCCTGTTTAGAGGGGCTTTTTCTCCCCCACCCCCTTTAGTGGCTGAATACCTGCAAGTGTGTTATTTCTCGCATTTCAGCTCAAGAACAGTAGCCCAGACTTATTTCTGTTGTTACTCACTCTACTCTCCTGATCCTTAACCTCTATAATTGGGGTTTTAAAAACAGAAGCAGAATGAATCTGTGCTTTTTGTTGAGCTTACATCTAGTAATATGAGCCACTTCACAAACCAAATGTTTTGGCATGCTTGTAACTAATGATGTGACAGTTATTTTAATTTTGTATAAAATTTTGCCTGTTGCAATTAAATACCTTTAAAATATACAGCTGATGTCACAAGTATTACTGATGAAAAGAATATGCACAACTTTAGCTCAATTAAAGTATTTTTACATTGTTAATACATTAAAAATCAATATTAATGAATAAAAAAATAACGTATCTAGATGAAAGTCAAATATTCTGATTCAGGCCCAGGCATCAGTTTAAAGCAAATGAGCAGTGTCTAATGTGATGAAACGTGTGCTTCGTACAGCTAGTGACTGACTCCGTCTTCCACTTAAAAGGCCTCTGTAATGTAGGGTCAGCACAAACAATGGTCATGCAAGAAAGGTGAGCAGCATCTTATTACTAGCATTTGTGGTTCTAGGTCATGCAAATTCTTTCAAGGACATTAAAACTCTTTCTAGACTACTGTATGAGAGAGTCAAAACACCCTTTGGAAAACTATGTTCATCAAAATCTTTAACTCATTTTCCTTCACTATGAAACATTTCAAATTTCATTCTTGTGTTAAAAATATTACAAAACTGGATTAATTTAACAACAGTTGAAAGATGTGGTCCATAAAAGCCTCTACATGGTCCAAACATACATTTTGTAAATATTTTACTGAGCAGCTTAAATTGAGGTGATGCTGAATTAATATTGGAAGTCAGACCCTCAAATGGTAAACTGGTTTTATACATTTACTAAAAGGTAAAACAAGTACCTGTAAGTAAAACAAGTGCTATGATCATATTGTTGTATGAATAAAGTAGGGTTTTTTTGTTCACAGGCTAGATTTTTATTTCATTGCACTAGTGTAAATCCAATTTAAATGGTGTTAAAAGACTTAAAATGCTTAAAGCGCATGTGAAAACATGAATTATGTAAAATACTCCCTAGATGGAGCAAGTTAGCAAGGGCCACGCACACACAGGCACAGGCATGCAACTGTGCTGTCACACTCAGCTTCACAAACAATTACTTCATAACCAAATTTTAATGAAGGACAATCATTTTGCAGTCCTTAAGCACATGACTGATCATATTCAGTGTTGGTCATCTAGAAAAACTGCCAGTACATTTCTGTGCTGAAAATGGGATACAGATTCTTAACTCAACAGGTCTACAATCTTTGCCTAAAATAAGCTCCAAACCAATATGGGTTTTTTAACTCGTTAGCACTGTAGAGTGTAATACAGGTAGAAGAGAGTGTGCTGTTAGCTTTCCCAAATGCTCTTTTACTACAAAGCTCCAAGATGAATGAAGGTTCAAACAGATGCCCAGGTATCACCTTCAGTTATAACATTTAAAAGTTCTTAGGACAGATTATCATTTTCAACATCTATACTGCTTAGCTCTAGGGAAACAAAAAAAAAAAATAATCATGGCTGTAAGGAAAGCAATTAGATTTATTTGTCAATTATAAAAATAGGTTTAGGAGCCACCAGGGAATATAAATTCTTAATGCCCCATAAAACTCTGCTAATAACTATAGATACCCATGATTTTGACCTTTCTATTATTTAGACTTATTTTTCCTTCTGTTTATATGGCCTGATAAAATTAATGATGCTTCACCCTATAGCTAAACTTCCCATGCTTAAAATGACTTCTAAAAATGATTTTGCCTCCTGTGTTTTGTTGTACAGACCAAAGTTAACAAGAAATCAAACGGCCCAGTTAAAATCAGGCCATGCAGAAAAGTTTTTGGAAGGTAGGAAGTATCTGGGACAGATCAAGAATACTCTTTTTTAATGCCGTTAAATAAAATCCCTTCATAAGCATACCCATCTAACATTCTCGAAGAAGGAGAAAGTTTATATGAAAAGCCTCATGAGAATTTACAAGCTTATAAAGCATTTCTTCTTAACTTGCCTCTGTTTTTTTTCAAAAAAAATACTACAAATACAGCATGCAGTCTCAGATGGCAAAAGAATTAAAAATAGTAGCTGAGTATTTTCATGAAATGGGTACTGTTTTCCAACATTTCAGTTCAGGGAATGAGCCTTTCTGACATGCTAATTAACAGAATGAAATAAGAAAAGCAGCAGTTTCCATGGGGCGGAATATTTATTTCTGAAATGAAAGATATACAGTAACCCATAAAGAAGTACGATAGCAAATATGAATCAGCAGAACACTGGATATGAGAAAACTATTATATATAAGAATCCACCTACACATGCCCTGGTTGTGAATGCTAAGAGCCATGAACTAACACCTAAAATCTGCTTCTCCGTTCCTCTGCCCAAGACCCATTAACTTCAGCAACCACGTGCACGGAAACCCTGTCACCTGCACTCACGCAGCACCACGCTGCCTGCGCCTGAGGCTCTCAGTCAGCAAATGGAACAACTGATTACAAGCCTACTATAAATTTAATGCAGATAACCTCTGCTGAATGCCAACATCCTTAGTCCTCTGGAAAGCTGTAACCTAAGCCTCGTCTTCACCAGAGAGAGAAAAATGGGGGTTTGACTTGTTTTAATTATTTAGTAAAAATGGGGCAAAATTTTACTCATGACAAGCACTTTGTGTTTTTCACCTAGGTCAGGAGTGTAAGAACGGGCTCTGCCACCACCTTTAACTAGGTATGCTCAAAACTTGCTTCTGCAAAACTTAAAGCTCTTTTCTTCTAAATTCTTCTCTTGTATTACCTACATGGGGATAACCACACCAGCTTGTCCTCCATTAATGCCCTAGAAAACTAGGTGTATTCCTTACGTAACGAGTTCTTTGTTCAGTGTAAGAATTATTCAGACTATATTGTCCAATATTTACACATTTCACCCCTTTGTTTCAGTCTTGTTTCACAAATCTGGAATCTGACTAAAATTTCAGGTACACATATGTTGTATTCTATAGTGTAATATCACTAATCTTACACTAAGGGTTTGTTTGTGTAACTACCACCATCTTGAGTCCAGGCTTATACAGCCAGCTAAAACTTGGATTTGGGATTTCACTATAATTGACTTAATGGTTAGTTGTCTTGAATACATTTTCTTGTTTTACCTTAAAACACCCTGATGTGTTTTACATATTAACTTAATCTTACTGATCTAGTAAATTTGAAGGGATACTCTTATGTAACTACTGCGTGAGCACACCTGATTTCCAGTATTTGCAACATTCAAAACACATTTGCCACGACCAAAACTATTCTTTTTGTGAATAACGGGGCTTTCTGAACTTGAGCAGCAATTATGATGAGCAGCATTTATACAGCATAAATAAACATAATAGAAGTGTATAATTATCTAAAATATGATCTAGAATCTGTGCATATTGTTAAATAATAGGGATCACTTTCATTGTGCATACTGTGTTTTAATTTAAGGTCACACAACCACAACGGCTCAAGTCTAGGAAGAATATAAACCCCAAATCTAGGAAGAAAATAAACCTGTTCTGACAGCCAAATTACATCTCAATCTAAGATTCACAGTTCAAGACCTCGGTCCAAAATAAGACTTTTCCTGTGCGGAACAGTCCTTTTGTATATGTTCCACAGAAGATGACGTTACTATCTTCCATATAAGAGCAACTCTTCATCCACTCAAATAGCTCTTCCCAGTACCTGAGGATACAGAATTGCTCATTAACGTATAATAAGGGACTTGCAGACTGCTCCTACAGCGGTGGGATCTCTATAAGGGGACGCAGGTCAAAAGTACTCTTACCTGTGTGTTTAAGGCTGTAATGTAATATAGTCATAGCCTCCATATATGTTGTTTACAAAGAAATTGTATACAAAGAAAAGGTAACAAAAAAGAAGGTTCTGATCTGTCAGGGCCTGGATCCATTTGATCTAAAACTATGTGCTCTTTAACAAACTTCCATTTTGTTGACGAAGCAAAAATTTGAAAGGCTTCAGCTGGTAGTAAAATAAACACACTTTACTCATGAAAGTTGTCTTTAAGCCTGTGATCTAAGTGCTCAGTCTGCTTTTTCTAGGTAAACGTTTTTCAAATCTTTTCTATTATTTCCTTATCTGCTAACATGTGTGTAAAAGGAACAGGTCAAGTGAACTCCAGGCTACCAAAGTGGGGCATCTTCAGATGAAACACCTATTTGAATTTATGAGAACCTATCATTCTGCATATCAATAGCTGATTATCTAAGAAAATGGATTTTCCTGTGATTAAAGGGGATGTAATGAAATGTATTGCTGTCTTCCTCTTTCTATTAGCTCATTTGCTATCCTTCGTATCCTTCGTATTTGTAATGCATGTCTTTAAGGAACATTTTCATGTAAATTATGTTTTAAAAATATTACTTCCCCTCTGCTGATACCTGGAATATTGATAGGATCACTCTATTGCCATTTCCTTTTCATGAGATAGCTAAGATTAAACCAATGCAATTGAATCTGACATTCTGATTGTCTAAGACGAGGTTCTTGAATCTTTCTTTCACCAACTATGTGGGAAACAGTCTAATTTCAAAGGTGTTGCGCATTCCCACCTCTTGGCAAAGTCAGTACTTTTAAATCTCCGACCCTGTTTTTTTCAATAATTAAATATGGAGGAAAACATCTAATTTTGCCCATCTGGATTGGAAATTTTGCCTCCAGTCTCTAGTGTTCAGCATCCTATTGCCACATTGTCTCGCCCATGTGAGGTATATATTCGCTATATCCATCAAGTTTCACTTTGATTGGGTTAACTTCATCTTTGCTAGGGTGGGAAAAATGACCACCAAGCAAGGGCTTTACACGGGCCAGAGATTTTGTGTAGCTTCTGGAAGAATGTGTCTTTGGCTTACTCTCAGGCTTGGATATGCCCGCTGTGGTGATCAAACTACCAGCCCACTCTTACAACAATAACTGAAGGAATATTCAATGCTATTAAATAAATTAAGTACATTTTAACACAAAAAATGAAGAATTTAATTTATTATTTTTTTTCAATAAAAATATCAGAGGCTTCCCAGCAGGGCTATCTTCTCTTGAAGCTTAAACTATGAATGTCAATGCAAATCTTTGCAGGGTGCCTTGGAACTAGAACCTCTTTGAGGATAAAGAAACACAATATTCTCTCCATCAGTGAATAGGGTCAGCATGCAGCAAAGCACTTGCCAAAAGGTTTCTGCTTCCACTGAATCACTCATTATGTCCCATACATTTTTAGAAGCTTGAAGTATTATTTATCTGCTGGTTTTGTTTATATAACTCAGGCAAATACCTACTCCAGGCACTAGCCTTACCAGGTTTTTACTTTCCTTAAATATCACTATCACTTTTTTCACTATACTGGGAGCTGGTTTGCTGATAATAAGAGGAGATATGGAAAGAATTCCTTAATACAAGCCTCACAAATATTTATATTGAAAAAAATCATGCCTAGATTTCAGAAAAGCTTGTACCTTGATTAAGTTCAAAGTCTGGGACCAAAATCAAAGTATTTGCTAGTGTCCATTTAGAGTAAGAGGATGTGAACAAGTGTAGTAAGTCTATGAACAAATCTAGAAACATTATTTTTGAGCTGCCTGAAGCAATTTCTGAAGCAATTTGCTACAGTGAAGAAGCTTGGATGACTCACAAAATCTAAAACAATGTGGATAAAATAACATTTAAAACCCTTTCTTGTTTCTATTCTTCTGCCATGCTTATATAGGTTGATTTACATTTTTTTGTGAAGCACTCAATTTATATCTTTTAGAAGACTTCAAAAGTCTGATGCTATCTAGAGAGAGAGAGGGAAGTTTGTGCTAACTTTAAATAGCACCTTATTGTATGAACATCTGGATATTCAGAAATGAACTGTTCTTCACAAAAGTCATCAGGGTTCTTCAGAAATAGCGTGGATGCTTTTCACCTGTTTACTTTTCCATTACATCCACTGATATTCCCCATACATCTGAGTAATGCTGCTATCTACTGATACATTTATGTCATACA
Organism: Astur gentilis; assembly: GCF_929443795.1. NCBI lineage: Eukaryota > Metazoa > Chordata > Aves > Accipitriformes > Accipitridae > Astur > Astur gentilis. The sequence continues at coordinate 40,055,256 of NC_064886.1, read as the reverse complement.
TTCCTTAAATGACCTATGTTAACAGGTCTTTTAAAATATATATTCCTTTTTGATTACTTGTTCTATGTTTTTGAAACCTTAAACAGTTACTCATGAAGATTCAAAACTAAGTCTTTTTAATTCCATGCTGTAAAAATTGTCCATTTACTTCAAAATACATCTTTAATAAACACTTCTAAATGTGGGAAATGAAAGATTTTTGAACCCTGAAAATGATATTTTCTGACTGGTACATTGTTCATGAATGGCTTTTTGTTGTTGTTAAAGCACAAACATAGAAGTAGTTGTTCTTTTTCTGTGCTACTTCAAAGTATACTCATGAACATACATTTAGAAGGTAATTTCATAGTTTAATCTTTGATAGAATATGTTCCTGGATATTTTTCTTTATCCAGTTTCATTCCATTACTCAAAAATACAATACACGCAAGTGAAGTAGCCAAAATTCCAACTCAACAGATTATTTTTTTGTGCTTCATTGTCTTCTACAAATTTCCCTATCCCTGTTTCTTTCCTCTGACTGTTTTCCCCATAGTTTTGCTCTGATGTATTCCAGCGTGGTAAGTTGACCTATGTTTTATTGTTGCAGTAATACATTTCTAACTCCTCTTGGATCCTTTATATTTTTTCTTTACCCTCACTGATGTTGAAAACTTTTAAAAATACATTATTTTCTTAAATATATTTTGTTCATTGAAAGAGAGAAATTCATCAGAAGGTGAGAGCCACTGAAAAGATATTATTTATCAGACTAGAACTTTAGAATAAAAAGGAAAATAAATAGAAGCAGATGAGAAAATAGCTTTAAGATAAATAGTTTGAAGCCAATCTTTTTTATTCTGCCATCATCCATCCTGTTATTATTTCAAGACATAAATTTCTAATGTACTGGCTACAACAATATTCTGTTGCCAAACACACAAGGATTAGCAAAGGAATAAATCAGGCTGCCACCAGTGCAGGAGTCTGGTCCTCCCAAGGAGACAATTATACATATGAAAGTGTTTCCAGAGATGGATTACCCAGGAAATGGTAGACATTAGACAGGCTGTTTGAGGTTTTTCCTACTGCGGGAAAGGACTGAACAAAGAGATAAATCTTAGTTGTGCTTTCCTTGGCCAGTATCTACCAACATCAGCATGCAACTTACTGTAGAATTTTGGAAAAGCAGAAATGGATGGCTCTGCATTAGCTAGGTCCCAGCCTAGCAACTTGAAAAGAGTACTCAACAGCAAAAAACATGGAATAGGAACAGCAACTAGACATGCTGCTTTTAATTCATGTTACTTAAGAACCAGATAGATGCAGACAGTAGCAAGAAAAGTGTTCATGAATCTTTTACAAGTAGACAAAACCCAAAGCCATGAATTATGCGACTGGTTGAGGCTCTTTGGAGATGAAGCATTGTCTTTTATCTGGCAAGGATGTTGTTATTCTTTTCTGCTACAACAGAGATTGCTATTAGATAATATAATCTGTGTACCACAGAAATAAAATCTTCGCGCTCTTCAGGGTTTGATCTACACTGAGCTAAAAGCTGAAAGGAAGAAGAAACTCCTAGAACTATTTTCAACTGAATTCACGTGACTGAGATTTGGAATGCACATAATTGTACCTCTCCAGATGTTTGCACAATAGTACAAAAGCCACACAGCTGTATTCCAGAGAGAAGAAATGACTATGGAAAAACAGAATTTGTCCTGGGGTCTTTTTTTCCCCAACTTTTCCCATGCTGTTTTTTTGCAGTAGTTGGTGAAAGTAGTCACTTACTCCCCATGTCTGTGAGGAGAGGGCTCACACCACCTAATGTTTTTAAGCATAGTCTGGCTTGCCATGTATTAGTGGAGAGATACAAGCATTTGTAATGGACTATGCAACATGCCTAAGATCCAAACTGCCCTTTCCTCACTGAGTATACAGAAGCACATCTTGCTCAAGAGCCTAAATGACGTACTTGTGAATCCCTTCACAAATTCTTGAACAACTTGTATTTGCTACTTGTTTTTTCTCCACTCATTATTTTCTCCTAGAATTCTTACAAGAGCAACTATTCATTTCTTAACCTGTATGCAACAGATTCTTTTTTGCCTACAAGTCTTAAATCAGCCATCATATCTTTGAGTGGTTACCGTTATGCCCATATATGAATAGGAAATATATTTATATGCAAAATGTTACAACACACTTTTTCAGTTTTCCCCAATATTTATAACTGAGTGAAGAATATGTTTAAAATGATATAAAATATTCTAGTATGTTTTCCACAGTGCATTGTATGATTTGTTTTAAAGATACTGTCTATTATTTTCTGAGATGGGCTGTACAGAAAATAGGAAAGTGTTTCAAAAGTTACCTTTCTCACTAGTATTTATTGAAACTTAGAATATTCTGTTTGATCCATTACATTTATCAGTAATAGTCTGAATTATACTATGTAATTTATCTTCCCTGGATAGGACTGGAAAAGACAGGCTTTGCTCCAGCTAAAGCACAAGGCATCTTCTGCTTATCCGTTTCCTCAAAATGTCATCTAAATTCTTAATTTATATTCCAAAATCTGTGTCAGTTTTCTGTCTTCCATCTTAATGAAACAAAAATTACATACTTCTTTCCATCATTTCAGGGATGAAAAAAAGAAAAATGAATCTTGCTTTATCTATCGGAAATGAATATCCTCAGTTTAATTTAAATCCCATCTCTTCAAGTAGGAGTAACTTACCAGGTCGCTAAGATCAAATCATCAAACCCCTTTGCCTCCCCAAAATAACATTGACATGTCAGATCATGTAATCAAATCCTCTTTGCTTCATATGGAGGCTGATAAACTAAATATGATATATGAACTAGAGGGAAAAAATAACAAGCTGATACACTGATGCTAGTGGAAAGTGCCTAACAAGACAGGAATTTCTATTAAAACTTTTTGAACCTGGGTATTCATTATTCTGCTCCTTCCACCTGGAAGGAGACAAGACCTGCTTTACAGATGAAAAGAATTTCCACTTATTTACACAGCCTTAAATCTTGATTTTGTTTTTTAAAGATTACTTGCTCCCTCAAATCAAGTTGTGAGCCACCGTTTTTGTGGCTGCTTTAGTAAAAGCTTGGTTTAATTGTATCTACACCTTTGCATGTGATGTGATTGGCCTTTCATACTAAGATATGACAGACACAACACAATCATGTGAAAGGCAAGCCAGTTACAAAATGTCTTTCAAAGAACATTCAATGCAAAAAAAAAGAAAAACTTATATATACATATATGTACTTATATAGATTTACATCTATCTAAATCTACACATACTTAAGCAGTTCACAATTACTAGTTCAAGGATCCCTGTCAGCCAATAAATCTTGAGTCCTCCCTATTTCCAGTGTACCCAAAGAACTGAATTTTAAAGAATCCCTGTTACCTGAAGACAGTTCTTAGGAAAAACTCACCCACCCCTTCACAAATTAGGCAAGACGGAAAATCTACTGCAGGTGTGAGGCTATTGCTAGTGGAATTTTCTACTATATAAGAAACAAATTCCTTTTCTTATTCTCTGGGGAAGAAGGGCCATATTGGCATTGATGACATAGTGCTGAGGGCATTTTGTAGAAGGTGGAAAGTGCCTTCAGCTGTGTCATTCTCCACTTGGGAGGAAATAATGCACTTTACAGAGCCAGAGCCATGTACAGAGAGGCAGTGCAATCTGAGATACATTACAACTGCTGCCCAGTGAGGTAAAAGTGTTTTGCCAGCCTTATCTGCAGTTCTGCTGCTGGATGAAAGGGAGTGTAACTCTTGAAGCTTTCTTCAGGTTGGTTGGTTGGTTGTTTTGGGGGTGGGGGGCATTGAAACTTTTGGTGCAGTATTGTTAAATATTGGGTTTCTAAATAAGCTTCCAGGCATTACACACGCTTGAAAGAAGGACCAATTTATATCACTAAAAACTATGTACATAAGTGACAGTAAGTTGTGGAGCTAGAGGTGGGGATTACCAAAAGCAGCTGAGCTAAGGAATGGCTCAGCACAGCTGAAAAAGAAAGGCTTCACTCTTCCTGTCCCTCTGCTCGGCCACATGGTTCCATCCCAGTGACAGTCTGGGTTGGCACCAGGCATGTCTCTGAGTCTATTCAACTCAGCAGCTCAGCAAGTTTCTCTTGCTGGGTCAGCCTCTTGCTAGGTCAGTAAACTAGACACATGGATGGAGAGACCTAGCATGAAAGATGGGAGTAGGAAAGCATTCCTCTTGAAGCATAAGGCTGCCATCACACAAGTGCCTGGGGAGAAGTCACGTTACCCTTTTGTATTTGGGACCCGACTGATCAGCACGCCCTGCCTCACCACTAGCTCTTGCTGCAAGCACAGCCAAACCCAAATGAACTCAGAACAGTTTGTAAAACTTTCTGATTGAACTTAGACTTTCCCAGTTCTCATAGAAAAAACAGGCTTGAAAAAATAATCTGTTTTGAAGTGCTGGAATTTTCTAACTGAACTATACTGCTCGCCTCTCTGAACCTCTTACAAGCATCTCTTTAACCACATTGCTAAAAGCAACGTTTTTGCCTATTGTTATCTGAAAGTGCTACCTTTAAAAGTGGAGTGACGACCATGTACAGAACCTGGTGATTATTTTTCCTTTAAGGCAGGAACATGATGCCTTAATGTTACAATTAGTCTATGGTGAGAAGTCAAGAGTCCAGCAAAAAGCCCTGCTATCTCTAATTCCCCTGTTCAGCTGCACAGCTGCCTTGGACCTGCTGCAAATTCTGCCACAAAAATCAATGGAGACAACTTTCCAGTTACCTCAAGAAAGCCTAAATCAGACCTTTATTACCATCAGCACAGATTTTACTGTCTTTCTCTTGTATTCTCAAACATTTAATCACATTAGCGGAAAGCTCTGGACTTCCACATATTAGAGGTACACTTTTGACAAATTCCCCTGAAAAACCCTCTCATTTCAGCACTTACCATCTATCACTCATGGTTCATTTTAAAGGCAAAAATCCTCTAGGGAAACTGTGATCTCCCTTCCGTTTGTCTCTTCCGTAAGTTTTGTATTTTATCAAGGATACATTAATGAAAGTACACAGAGACGATTCAGAATTTTCTAAGACAAGAGCAATTAGGGTAAAGAAAGATAATGCAGCCAACAGGATTTCTGTCACTTCTCACGGGTGAGAGAGCATCGCATGAAAACATCACAGCAACATTCTTCCTTATGTCAATCTTTCTGCCAAAGATTTTCATGCATGCAGTAAAGTACCAATGCTAAGGTAAATGTCAAAGTAGCAACTGCTTCAATCTTGTAATTTTTCTAATAAACCCACATATTCTTGTTACTGCTATGCAGACCTTTTTCCTCTCTAATGTGCGACTTCCACTGAATTGTTACCTTGATAGCTATTTAGAGTTGCATTCCTGTACCTTCTGGTGCTTCACTGTCTGGTGACAGCTGAATCAGGTGTCAAAAAAGCATTATGCCAAACCAGAGATGGTTCAGAAATGAGATAAGCCAAACACTTATGTTTGATCCCTTGCAGGCTAGGTCACTCTGTTTCAGCCCAGAAAGCCACCATCTGTGATGGCCGTGGCATGACTACCATTGTCCTCTGTGATATTTAGATTAAGATATAAATAGGAAAATCTCCTATTGTAAGCAGTCTGAAAGCTGAAAATGAAAGCATATTGGAAGAAAATTTAATTAGGATCTTTTAGTTCATCAAAGGACTGTGGAATGAGTGTGAATGAACTTCCAGGGCTACAGAGACTTGTAACCTCCCATAAGAATATGGCTCCATAAATTTCCTTCAACATTTTTAAAGGAAATTCAGCTGGAAAAAAAATAAATTGTGACAAACCTAAATTGAACCGAAGCAGCATATCTAATTTTTACAGTCTAGTAACTGCTAATATCAAATATTCATTTCTCCCAACAAGCAGGTAACTATAGCAACAAACACAACACTGCTGTATGCAAAGATGCTGAGGAACAACAACAAAAAAAAGGTTAAAATCTTTATGTTTATCTCAGGTTTTTAAATTTTTTAACCTTCTTTAGAATTACCAGTACAGCTGTCAACTATTTAAAATATCTGCAAATCATTAATTTAGTAAAATATTATGGAGACACTGAACAGCTTCTATACACACACACACTAGAAGAATCCCATTCCTCTCTGAAAACTGCAATCAAAAATAATTTCCAATTAAAATACTTTCTGACAAGAAGAAGAAAATTAATTTAAATTTTAGCTCTAGGACGAAAGGAGAACGAGCAACGTCATGTTTCATTTTCTTCAGCCTGTCACTTCAATTCTCTTTTGAGGAGGACTTATTTTCAGATGATATAATTACAATCCTGAAACGGCAGTTTTAAATATACATGACAGATGTTTACTAAATTGAAATACATTTGCAATAAAATTTACTTCCCCTCCTCTTCACTCCAGAAGTAAAGGCCAGATTCTAGGGCCTCTTTTCTGTTCTAGTCTCTTAAAGCTGAAATATTTTCAAGAACGTCAGTGAAATTATCCCCCATTTCAAAGACTGTAACTCTCCTCCCCTAGCAGCACTACCATGCATTTCATCTGTAGCGAATACATTGCGCGGCCTGCCTAAGTGTACTTTCAAACTTTATGCAAGGCAACATCCTAGTATAAATACTACAAAGAAAAATTAAGGTGGCGAGGATATTCAATTCTTACATTGAAAATAACATCTCATCTAGGGCAGGTTGTGGTCCAGTATTCTAAAAACCATTAAATGAGCAGTGTCAGGCAACATGGGCTGAAGTAATCATATGCTGCATGTCAAAAAACTAAAGTCAACATTCATAAATACTGCTCCATGGTACCATCAACCTACAAGGCAGAATTCATATTTTAGATGAAGGTATCTATTTAAAGATGGTAGTATAATATGGCAGAAACTTAAAGTGTTTACAAATCACTTTTCTGAGTGAGCAATATCTTCCCTTAAGAGTAATTTATATATGGTCTTGAAGGAGTCAACTTGTACTCATTCTGCAGGGAGAATGATGCTTTATGGATTTCCTCTCAAGGAAATTGAGTTTGCCTTAAAAAAAACAATAAAAAAAAAAAATCCATGACACAAACCAGATCAAATTAAAGATGTCAAAAGCAAACTGGAAAAAGTCATCAGCAAAAACAGAATTATTTGCATAAAAGGCAGCATTCTGATCCTTGGCAGGGAATTCCGTGATCTTCCAGAAAGGAAAAATCAATCATTTAGGGAACTTTCACAGCCATATCAAAAAAGTATATAACATATATAAAGAAAAGGCTAGCCTTTCTGTGGCAAATTGAACTTTAATTCTACAGAAATCAACCACAGGATTGAATGACTCAATTTATGCTTTAGATTTTGAGCTTCTGAAATGTTTTTATATATATATATAATAAAGATGTAATATCCAACATTTACAACTAAAAAAAAAATTCAAAGGCTGTCACTAGTCTCTCTGGGATGTTTCAGCTATATTTTAATTACGATTTCAATTTTTGCACTTTGCCCAATGTATAAAAATTGAAAACGAATAGGCCAAAAGTGACATGAATGTATTACAAGTGAAACACTAGTGGATTCTCTAGGTCAAAAGAGAAGCAGAAGAGAATGTGATTAAGATGACTCTTTATATTTATACACGCTTAATTCAACAATTTATGCATCTTCAGGTCTCTTCAAAGGGATATTTCTTCAGGATATTTCTGTTTATTTACCTGTGTTTATCTGTTCCAAGAACTAAAAGGTATAATTCAATCAAATATACCAACATTATTCACATTCTGCCTTCTCAGATTGCCTTTTAATGGATTTACTGAGTATATAAACAGAAAACTAAAAACTAGTTATTCATGTAGCCTAAGAGGGGGTTTGGGTTTTGTTTGTTTGTTTTTAAACCTTGAATAGAGTTTTATATAACTCAATGGTACAGACTGAGGACTATGGGGTGTTAACACAACTAAATACAGAAATGCTACCTAATGCTTTACAGAAGCCAAAAGAATACAATGACACTGAGAGTAGAAAGCTGAACCCACCCCCCCCCCGACACATTTTAATTCATGTTACTGTAATTAGATACTCCAGCACAAAGGATAGGTACAATTAGGCAGAATTTGGAGAGAAAGAATTTTCTCTTTGATGGTATTAAGATAAAATCTCCTACAAAACAGCATATTTTAAATAATTTTTGCTACATACACTCTAAAAATAGAAAGTCATTAGAAAACAAGAAAGATAAAAGAAAGTGAAAATAAATGAGAGAGATGAACCTGTTATCTGATTGGCATTTGGGGAATCAAAAGTAATATCCCATTGATGCCAGAGGAATTATCCCACACTAACAGCTCTGGGAAATCTGAATTATGCTAGCAGAACACTAAAAATAACCATATATGTATTTGACAATACCTTTTTATGTTAAATAAAGAGGGGTTAAGCAATCTGGACCCACAGTTTTATAGCTAGATTCTTTGTTTCCTTTTTGGTATTAAACATTAATCCAAGGGTTTCATTTTCTTTGTTTTCTCTTGAGAAAATGACTAGTGTGTAATCCTAATTTCTGGCACTGGGTAATTCTCTCCCTTGCCAAGGTGTTAACAGAGCATACAGATGAATATATGTTTGGTGAATTTCCAACAATATTAAGGCTATGTGTTCATTACACTCACAAGTACATAAGTATATATTTGATACTGCTCTTGACTAAAGGTAGAGCTGTTGACCACTCAGTTTCCAGAGCTTTATTGTATTTTGAGAAAAGAAAGAATAGTGATTGATTTTCATATTAAAGCACACAAAACTTTCTATCCTGAAGTATATCTGGGGGAACTCTTGTAGAGTCCCAAGTACTCTGAGCTGCAACTCTGCTGTAGCTAAGCAATTGTTCCTGTAGTGACTTTGAAGTAATTCCATTTACTTTTCAGCACTAACTCTACATGAGCCACGGTGGTTGTAAACTGGCTACTTCCAGATGTTTTCCTTTTTGCTCTCTTAAGCATTGAGCATTCTGAAAGTACTGATACTTGATGCAAAAATCAAAATTTTACAATAGAAAACTCAAAAAGTTTTTCCAAGGATTAACTGCGATACATCCTTACTACTTCTTACTACTTGCAAGAAAAAGAGGATGTATTGGGATTAATCAATAGAGACTGACTTCAACCTTTTACAGTCATATTCCTTGGCCCTGAGAAAGGATTGAAAAACATGGGCAGTGAGAATTTTTCAGATTTTTCTCACCTTTTGGCCCTTCCAATCCTCCTTCTCCTGAACTGAAACCATTGCCTCAGGCATCTACAAAATGCATGGTATGTCTCCAACGTGGAATTTCAAAGTTTTACTATCTTCCATTGTAGCTGAACTTTAGTGACCATTGGGCCCTTCATACTAGCAGAATGTGCCAGCATTTAGTAATTAACCATCTCTCCCTGCAAAATCTGCCATTTGAAGTTTTTTTGTTATTAGTACACCACTTCTTTTCCCCTCTTTTCCCTGACAGTCATTTGTCACAGTGGGATTTTAACATCAAACATCCATAGACCTAATATTCCTTTAAATTTTTTTTACAAAATTAAACTCTAGCCAAAAAAAGATAACATTTGACTTATCAACCTCTATTCAAAGTATATGGGCAGCTGATACCATGTTTTGTGTCACTCTTAGTAAGTGTCTTGAAGATGACATTTTTTTAAATCTCTCTGCAATACATCAGTGTCAGAGAAACTTGTGATGTTTAGATGAGTGACACGTCTAGAGGATCAGCAAAATACCTGCCACAGGAGCTAGTGATACCAAAACTCCTAAGAGAGAGACAACATAAATATTTCTCAGTGCAGCTACAGAGAACCGCAAGTTTGAAAAATCATAGTCACAGCTTCTCGTGGAAAATACAGAGCTTTTCCAGAAAGTAAGCTATTATAGGAGTATATATTTGAAAACGATGCTTAGAGTCATCAATAGTTGAGAATCACGTGGTTTTCATATTCAGGTGGATAACGTACTAGAGGAATGAAGAGCCAGTAACCTATCTAAGAAATAAATCCAAGATCCTCATGAAGAGCTGGCAATGCTCTATTTCTTCTCTCAGTATCAGAAGGAAACACAGAGAAAGCAAGTAGAAAAAGATTCCTTTGAGAAATGGCTTGGGATTTCATGTGGTTCAGCCACACAGAGGGGGGAAACAGGTCCTTGCAGAACCTCTGCCTGTTAAGTGGTCATTATTTATGCCACCTGCAATCTACAGTTTAAAAAGCTGAAGAAGTATGTATAGCAATTATCCCGGTTTATATTGGATGAAATTGTAAAGGAGCATGCACACATAGATGTCACCAGCAGAGCTGGCAGGATGATAATCTGGAGTCTGCAATGGCCAGGGGCTTCCACCTACAAAGTTGCTGTCGACAAACCAGAGTTTAGGACTGGAAGGAAAACCTGCTGTGGGCTCAACCATCCACACAGAGGAGCTGCTGCGAGAATTTGAAGGGAGCTCCAGCAGCCCCTGGGGTTTTGCAGCTTGTCATGCTCAGTTCAGAGTGGGAAAGGTAAATGCGAGACACAGAGTATAAGCAGTAGCTTATTCAGTGAGCCTGTCATTTACAAAGAAAGCAAATGTGTTTGTGCACCCAATGGTTTTATTTTTTCCAGAGGTAGGTTTGTTACATGTTGTGCTTAGTGTTTTGAAGAAAAGCCATTCAGTGATTTATCTGCCTTGTGATCTTGATATTATATTCACTCTCCAGAAAGAGTCAGCAACATTGTGCTGAAATGGTTGCCTGTGAGGTTCCTGATGTGATATGTTCACCCTTCGCAGATTTTTATAGAAAAGAAAATGGTCCCTATTATGACAATATTTATTTTTTTTTAAACAAAATCTATCAAATTATGTGTTGAATTAAATGAAAGTAGAAACTGATAATAACAACGTAATGAAAGATTTGCAGAAATTCTGCCACTACAGCTTTATGTAAATCAGACCTTTTTGTTTTTTTTAATGAATAATTTTTCTAACGTTCTGTCAATGGGAATCTTTACTATTCCTAACCTGTATGATACTACTTATATTTTGACATATAATTTTTACTTTCATTTACCTCTCTTGCACAGCCTTTCAAGATTTAAGAATGGGTTAATGAGCTTTCTCATCAAAAACATAATAGGAATCAAACGGTACATCTAATAAAGTAAGAGTCTTTCTCACTGCAGCCATTTAAGCCCAAATGCTGGGAAATTCATCATAAACAACTTCAAATATGAGTTTACATCTCACTAACAAGCACTTTCCATCTCTCTGTCTATTTGCTCATAAGCTAGCATTATAACTGGGAGATTTCTTCTCCTCATTTTCTACTTTTCTACTATTTGAGATACAATGGACTATGGAATAATCTCTGAGAAGAGACCAAAGACCCACCACTTTTTTTCACTGGCTGAAGACCCATTGCTCCTCACATTTACAGACATCAGAAACCACAGTATAAGGAACGCATTAATCAAGGGAAAAGGATGAATGCCTTGTTTATCCTGTATTTTAAGCAGAAAAGAAATAGGAGCTATTGCTGTATCTGTCACTAAAAAAAACCCAAACCGTAGAAATTGTGGTCCAGCTATGGAACTTATTATATTGCAAAACAAGTTCAAGGTGTGCAAGTGGGAATTTTGTCAGAGAAGGCAAGACAAAATGATACAATTATTTCAACTCAGAGCTGATATGCTCCAAGGTATACGTTTTCCCACAATCACTGTAAATATGAATATTTTAGAGGTTAATATGAAGATCAAATGTGGAATGCATTTGCTGAAAAGATTAATATCTTTTCATTAAAAATGAGAGCACACTGTTGGTTCAGCATTTGCATTTAGATCAAGTAATAAGTATATTGACTGCTTAAGACACATATCTCCAAAATGGAAAATAGGGATAAAGAGGGTAGTGTCTATATGCAGAAATGGACAAGCTTTTCCTATTTCCTCCTGCTACCCCTTCAGAGAACTTAAGCCCTATCAACAAGAACACTGTGATTTACTTATCACAGCAGAACTGGTTGCATACTGTAAAGAACATTCATGCAAGCATTCATTCCTTTTTGTGAACAGTGTATTGGTGAACACGTATCGGTGGGCTGCTGTTGACTTGAAAAATTGCTAGCCACTGTACAGACATTCATCAACGTATGGACAGGACTGTGTATTTGCTAGTTGTTATACGCTGTTTTTTGTTACAGTTGTTTATAGCTTAGAGCTATCCGGTTAAGCGGGAGGCTCAGCCAGCTATTACGTTATTACAAACGGTCCACATAAACATGAGCAGGATGGGCTAATGTAACTCCAGGTTTCTCATCATTTATGGCATGAGGCTTTCAGCTCCATGTTTCCAAGTAATAAAGAGAGGGACAGGTATATATGATTCAAACAATGGTAGATTGATGCACCAAGATTGGTTCAAATGGTTACAGAATATAGCACTTGCTTACTGAAATGGTGGCATGGCTTGTGCAGGCACACAGGGCGTTGGTCTCAGTGGTGAACATGCATTTTATTTAACTGAATCTAGCCCAGGGTTTCTCAGAATCACAGAATACTTGAATTGCTTTTCTTGAGGTGTTTAGAAACTTATGTGACAGCATATAGTCCAGTATGTAGCAGATACCTCAAACTGCTTGTTAACTTTAATTCAAATTAAGCACAGCAGTTCCTATCAAAAGCAAAAGCATATTACTCCTCAAACTGTGAAAAGTAAAGTAAATATTTCACTTAAGCAACTGTGGTGGCAGCTTTCTTATAGTACTTTAGTCACATAAAATTTATACAAATCATAGAGCTGCTTTCCTGCAGAGCAGAGGAGTCTGTAACACTAGCAAAACAGCATTGTGGGTAAGCAGAAAAACTGATTACTGATCCATAAAGGAAATTTAAGAGTTGATTCTACAAGAGTACAAGCATTTTCTCCTCCTATGCACATGAGGAACATTATTTTTCTTTCACTGCAGGGAAGTGTCACTTTGAAGTGGACTTTCCATCCCCAAAACACAAAATCAGGACATTTCCTCAAGGTTTCTTTCCTCTTTTTTCCTTCTCTCTCCCCCTTCTTCCCCCTCCCCCCCCCCCCCCCCCTTTTTTTTTTTTCTTCTCTTTTCCTGTTGTGCTCTATTTCAGGTCATTTAGACCAGACACTTTGATGGAGGGCATCCTTCTCCTCTGAATTTATGAATTAAAATGTATTCTCCAATGGATAGCTGGAGGTATAATTTGCCCCCTAACACTCTTCAATCTTTATTGCTGACACATTCAAGGATGCCTAACTCCCACAAGAAAAAAACCCACATTAATCTTCAAAAATACGTCCTTACCTGCCTTCTGAAAATGAAAATGGATGTTCTTTGAGAAATTATCTGAGTTTTGCTTTAAACCCTGAGGATCACACACTTTTGGAAACAATTTTGAATCCGAAAAATTTATAAATAAAAATACACTGGTATATAAATACAAATCCTGCATAGTGCTAAGTATTTCCTTGGAGGCATGAAGCACTCGGCTTCCGTCAGCAGATGTCAATAGAAATCAAAAGCACGCAGCAGCTTGCTGGATATAATCTGGGGGATTCCTACATATGCTTTTTCTGCATACTGGAGAGAATGACTTTTTTGCTTAATGCTTTTGTAGGCAAGGCTATACTATGTAAGTAGCTCCAAAGCACACACTATCACACATCCCTGTTTAATCAAACACACGTTCAGTTATTACCAAATCTAAAAAAGTACAATAGCTAGGTTGGGGATCTCAAAGTGGACAGGCAAGTCAAAGGAAAGACCTAAGATGACTTTTCTGTTTCTAGACGGCTCAAGAAAGAAAACAACTCTAAAGAGAGAGCCATGCCTTGCACATTGCACATTCCTTCTGCTGCCTTATGCACAGAAGAGCTTTGGAATAGCCTTTGAAGGAGAGGTCACTTAACACGGCAAGGAGCATTCCCATCTCCATACTCTCAATTTAGCAAGACACCTAATAAATACCAGTCACAGAAATTTTGAAGGCTTGTAGGAATTTAACAAAATTGTCTTCATTTTAAGCTGATGCTGTGTAGCTAAAAGAACAAGCAGATGCACAGTTGGGATTCACCAGATATAAGTTAATTCTTTCCTTTTTCCTTTCTTTTAAATTTTGTTTTATTTTGAAAGCATCTACTTAGAATTTATTTTTAATTCTAAAGTACTAGCAGAAGAAAAAAAGTTTTACTTGTTTTTCATCTCCTTAAAATTAACCTAGATGTTTACTTATGCATGCTAAGATTCTCCCACTTATATTCAATTGGATATAAAACCTGAGCTCTCTAGATGGCCATACTTTACTGTAGGGCAAATGCCTGCATTTTGAATCTTTGCACTGAAACAAGAATTTCTGAGCCTATGCCATAGCAACTTTTCAGAAAATGCTGAAACATGGAAAAATAATATGGACTGTACAGTATGTGCAAAACCTGCCAGATGCCTTGTATCACCACGTCTCAGTATCTCCCACTGGGCAACACCCCCAGTCTCCTGTTCCCTCTGATGCACAAACATGAAGTGATACCTAAAATTAAAAAAAAAAAAAAAAAAAAAAAAGACCAAAACAATAACCCAAACTATTCATATTTTATTGTCTTAAGTGAAATGGAAAGTTTCGCAAAAGCAGCAAGATCCAAGCAGTGGTAAAACTTACTAAAAGAGATGGAAAATATGAGTAATTTTAATCAGTGTTTTAACATGCTTTAAAAGAGTTCATATCAACCTCTGGTGCATATACATATGATTAATGAGAAATCGTTTTCTCCCTTCTCCATATCCATCCTAGAGAATTTTTACTTTAATTTAGCTTTTTAATTGGTGTCTAGGGCTAATACAGTTTTAAATAGTACACCTACAAGGAACAACTAAGAATAATCCACTTTTGACTGGTACTCCCTTTTAAGATTCAAAGAGAAAATAAATAGAGCTAGCAAAAGACAGAAAAATCACAGGCAATTGACCCAAATTAAAGTAAAATCTAGCAGAAACCACTAGTTTGAATTGGCAGTCAAGAATAATCAGATTCACCAGGACCAAGTTGTGCACTTTCTGGAGGTGTAGAATTCCCCAGCAGAAATGTATCTTCCCCCCCCCCGCCCCCCACATATATACACTGTGTGTACCTTCGTGAGCTACACCCGGTTACCTGCAAATACTGCTGACTCACATGCCAGTCATCAAAACGGATCCGCTGAGTTGTTACACATTCATTCTTTTCTCCAAGCAATGGAAAACATTACGAAAAAACATGCTGTTCTCTATGCACGTCTACTATAATACATTCTCCACTGAGATGCCAACAATGAAGAGTAAGAACTGAGGAGGTAAAAGCATTCCTCTCTCCTGTTCACAAATACTCCTTCATGTGGTCTTTGTCCAACCACCGTTCAATGCCTCTATCTACATTTTTTGTCCTCTGATGTGACACAGCTTCTAGCAAGGTTTTCAGGGCAAAGACTGTTTCTTTGTCCCATGTTTCTACAATGCACTTCATAGAAGATTGTGATAAATGGCCAAAACATTTAAGATCTACAAAGGTTCACTAGAGAAAACATAATAACAATAAGGCACTAACATCAGCTGATATCCTACAGAGGAGTGGCAAACAGTACTCCCTCCTGCCCACCACCTTTCCAGCATCCTGAAAGTCATTTCTTCAAGCCTGGTGATATGCAGGTACCTTATTCCCTAAGAAGTAGCTACACAGACATTTCCTCCTCCACGTGTTACTCCTGTCCCTCTCCACCCAAGGCAGACAATTCTTTTACAATAATTCAATTTCATGAGCAACATCGAAAGAAATACATAAGAGTTATTTATATAGTATCAAGATTATGTTGGGACCCAGAGTTGTTCAGAAGAGGATGATGAGGCTGCTTGTCCCCAAAAGCTGCTATTATGGTTAAAAATAGAAGTTATACATCTTTGACCATGAATGGCTAACTCCACAGATGTAAAAAAAAGGAGGCATGAGTACCAGTTTCTAAAGAAGACATACATAAGCAGGAAAGAGGACAAGAGGCTGAACCCACCAAGATGACAGAGAGCACAACACAGAGCACCTTGTGAAGAAATGGAAAACATACTTTTTCCCCAAGTCTTTCACCTGACAAGATAATATTAGACTTGACTTTATCTGCAGATAATGCTTGTTATTAGCGTTAAAATTTTACACAGCCCTACATTTGGCTCATAAAACATACAGCATTTGCAGCAACACCAAAAATTACTTTGCAGTTTCAACAAGACTGCAGCTTGCCATGTCACCTTCAAAGTCAAGGTATTGAATCGACTATTATTAAAAATCATGAGGAATTCAGATCTTGCTTTCAGGATATACTACCCAGCCATAATACCCATTCAATTGAGACCAGACTTCTTGTATGGAGATAGCATCATTATTTCATGAATCACCAGTGACCTTTGGAAGATACTAGGAAAAAGCAGGCATGTTCATTCCCTTCCATTGATTTTCTAATTTTGAGTAAATCGGTTTTATCTGAAACTCCTAAACTGACTTCAGAAAACAGTATAAAGCTTTTGAACTGAAACAATGAATTTAGAATGGAAACTTGAGGCAAAAATGTAGTGATTATAAGAATTTTAACTTGGGCTTGATTCTGTGGCCAGCCACACAAGTATGAAAAAATTGGAATCTCTTGAAATTGAAAAGACAGATTTACAGGCCCAGACCTCAGTTTAACTGGAATATGTGTCTGGTTTACCCAGTCAATGTCTACTGTTGGAAAAGCCTGCAGAAAGACTACTCACCTAAAATGGGAAGTGGTATAGGCATGATTATCATCCGGTTAAAATGAGAAATAATGTGCTAAACATTGAGAACACTGGCCAGTCCTGAATCTAACCAACTTAGAAGACAAGTTCAGTATATTAACACATACCTGAAACAGCCTGCAGAAAAATTACTTGGTCATCTGCAGGAACCTAAGAGTACACAGGTCTACGTAATCTAAGGAAATGGTGATTTATAGAGTAACTGTTTAGGCTCATCATTGTATCAGTGCCCAGATCTCTCATATTCTGATAACTAAACCTTTGTCTTAACAGATTGGTTGTACTTTATTATCTTCTGAACATGAAATGATCATACCTAAGGTTGCTTTGCTATCAGTTTACACTCTCATAATATTAATGATCTATAATAAACATAGATTTTGGCATTATGGTAATTCACCTTAAAACCACATGCAGTCTACCTGTCCCTTTACTATTCCTTTTTTGTATTTTCATTTTTTGCCTATGGGGTACCAAGTTAATTAGTCCATTAAGTCCACTCAATAAAAAGAAAATTCTAGAAAATCATTCAAAGCACCAGACTGTAACAATCTCATAGCAAGGTATATGCACAATTCGGTTTGGGTTTTTTTCACTTCCAAATGGTCAGTTGGCAACTCTAAGTTGAATTCAACATATTCTTGAGATCTTTGCTCTCACCATCTAACACAAAATTTCTTGCCCAGAAATTATGTATTACTAGATTTATAAATATTGATCAGAGTATATAACTTCTTATGCACAAATAAGAAATAAACAAAAATCTTAAAAGACTCCCCAAAGTTGAATATCTGAATCTCCACCCCTGCAATACTCTGAACCTCTTTTTACATCACAGAAGATTATAGGCACAAACACTAAAGTGTCAGACTGGCGATAGGAAAATGTTCACTTACCTCACGATCCAACAGTACAGGTGACACCACTGTAACTATATCTCCCTTTTCTGGGTCAATATAGAACATATTTGGAGATGGTTTGGTAGGCGTCTGTTTGAGGATGTTATACCGCAGGAGAGCATTGTCTGTGCTAGAGTCATCAGCGTCAAACGCTGTCATACGCATCACAGTCGTTCCTAAGGGAAAGGTGGACAGACAACAGAATGCAGTTAGCAAGAACATGCAAAATTATGCTGCCTTCACGTGTGAGAACCAGGTGGGTACAATACATAATTATCTCATCAAGACTGCTAAGTAGTTTCACCTGATACTTGGTTTGTACTTGTATTTTCATTATTTTTACCTGCTACTGAGCCAAAACCAAAAGACTAGTGTATCTGGTTTGCAGCAGACATACAACTCTAGCGTAAGTTCCCCGTATTTGAGTGCTTTGTTGCCATCCATATTAATTACATTTCACTAAATGAACTATGGAGGTATCTTTTTCACTTTAAATTCAACAGGTGGAAAGTGTTCAGGATATTATCATGAACATGACAATTCTGAAATAAAAGAAAGATCTCTATTTTCACTTTAAAGTCTTGTACAGTTTCAGAGTTGGGTAGACATTATAATTTCTGTCAATAAGAAATTTTGTAATGATTAAAGCCTACATTATTCTAATGTCAATTTGTACAAATTTATGGGCTTATTACATCAGCCTCAAAAAAACCAACAAAAACCCCACACTCCATTGCCAGGCTATCCTTTGAGTGATGAAGATTTTTTTAACATGAAAATCCTACAGCATACAGTTCTGCTAGAGAGTGCAATAAGGTAAACACTCTTGACTGCACAGATTCCTAAAGGATTTACAGAGGAAAAACCTCACCCCTCTTCTACCTCACACTTAATACAGGGAGGACCGAGATGCTGCCAATTCTCTACTTAGTTAGTGGAACACATACTCCTGCAGCACAGGATCCAGTCTTTTCCTCTCCCTTAGATGGGCACACCAGAGGCTGACATAGCCTACAAAATTGTCATAGCATTTTTATTTGCTTTGTACAGTACATTGAGAACGCAAGAAAGGAAGTAATTTGGCACCTGGGCTGAACCGTGAGATATTCAGCACTAGACCATTACAGTTCCTTAGTCAGTTCATTTATGGGTATAAATGTAAGCATTATTGTTTTAAAAATCTACTAAAAATAATACCACAGAAAACTAAAGTATTTCTGGTAATATTGACCTGAAGAAAGAATAAAATCCTACCAAATAACAAGTCATGATCAAATCAACAAACTAGTTTCAATGGTGGATAAAAGTTAAGTAACAAATTAAAGCAAAGGATATTAGCAAACCTTACACAAATAAGAAATCTAGGAAGGTATCCATTCTTCTGCCTAAACAATCCCAACTAAAAAAATTTATTGGATTCCATCAATTATCAATTATATACTTTACATTACATAGCTTAGCACTGAAACCATATTATCCAATGCATGAATCACAATGTCAAAGTTAGTTATAATTCTTTGTTAGACATTAATTCTTATGTGGTGGCTAACTCTTTCTTTCCCCCCCATAGGCTTTCAGTGGGCATGTATTATTTTCAAATATGATGATTAAAAAATATTTCAAATACAATATTTTCATTTCTCAACAGGTCTGTAAGACCGTATGATCTGTTCTCAGCATCCACACAGCCTTTTGTGGCAAAATAACTACAAGTGATTGAAACCTGGTACAGACAAGGCCTAGGACATTACATCGGAAGTGCCTGCAGAACAGAAATACCTATCATTGATGTACAATGATAAACAGTGCGTTTATATTTTTTGTGAAGGTCTTGAAGCGCAGCTCACTTAAAGCATAAATAAAAATGAAATATCGTGGTAAAAGTAAAAACAAACCCAGCTTCATTTATAGCTTGACATAACAACTGCCTGGTTCACTGTTAAACAAACAGAACTGGCTTGTTTAGATATGTTTCTTTTTTTCTTTTGCTGTACTTCTCAGAGTAGAAAGTATTGCCTTTTGTTGTGGTGACCTTGAATATAAGCTCTCAAAACTTTTGCTTCATTGATACTTCAGGCAGAGTGACCCCTGTGAGAAAAATAACAGAGATCTGACAGCATGTTGGTTTTATTCACCAGTGATTAAAGGTCAGACAGCCCAAAAAGAAGCTTACCACTGGATACCATGCCATGTTTTCCAATACTACACGATGATCCTAGCCCTGATATTGTCACCTACTTTGTTTGGGACTTCGTCAGGAGAAAAAAGAAAAAAAGAGCAGCTTTCTGTTTTGAAGAATGAAGATTTGCCCTCTTTTCACAAGTACAATACATTGTGCTATTTTTTAGATGTTTATCGTATTTCAAGAATATTATTTATAATCATGTTAGATAACGTGTTTCATTAAGGTCTCCTGAGTCACAAGACTTCAGTGAAATAAGTAAGAATTAAGGCAAAACTTCAAGGGATCATACAGAGTGCCCAAGTACAAGTGAAATCCAATGGGTTTTGGTATGCAACTCTTGCCTGAAAAATGCAATTTAATAAGATTCTATACTCAAGTACATTATACTATATTTTAATGAATATACTGTTGTTACCATTATTCATCTATTAGAGGAACTGATGCTCAACAGAGATTTAGAAACTGATTAAAACATATACTCAGGTAGAAGTCCTGTTTATACAGTTATCCTAGACAGTTCTACTTTCATATTTCTGATGATAAGAATGTGGAAGGCACTTGTAGATTTTAAGATCTGATGTAAATCCCCAAATCTCTAGTTACTCTGGCATAAAACTGGCTTAATACAATGGCTGAATCTGATTCTGATTTGCCAGCTGCAGTTTTTTAACCTTTCAACTCACTGGACATTATCTTGTTCTGTGCAATCATTCCTCTGGTGCATAAAGAAAAGAAATTCCAGCAACTCAGAAGAGCAGAGTTTTACATTCATTTTGCATAGAGATGCTAGCTCCAGGAGGAAAACTGTAGACAATTAGAACCATTTTTTTCCCTGTGTTGCTTCTGTCAAAAGTTTTGAGATACTGGTTTCTGGATATCATCAAAGTGGGATTTACGTTTAAGTAAAAGTTATTCTATTCTCAAAAGTTCATGTAACGGATGTAAAAATGCACATAAAATTTGGGGTTGTCTTTAGATATCATTATGTATTAGTACAGTCTATACAAGGGTGTACCTGTTTCCTGTTCATGAACATCAACACAGAAAACTACACATCTTTAAGCATCACCTATATACTTGCATCACTACAACAACCAGAGGAGCTGCTGAATACTGCAGCTGAAAAGAAGCCCTTGCACTGGTTTGAAAGTTGGTGCCAGGCTTCTGCAGCCATGCTGAGAATGGCTTGTCCTCAGAAAGATACCCTTTACGCTCTTGTGCTCACAAACAGGCTTAAAAACTAACCGTAGTTCAATGCTGTGCATTCATTTTGAAGCACAGGGGTACCTACTCTACATTCTATTCCATTAAAACAAAACAAACCAAACCTGCCACATATGCAAAAAGCTAGAATGGGCTAGCATTTGTGGTTGATGCCTCAAAAATCACAACAGCTTTAAACCAGCAGCTAAGATATATTCCAAGGACCTTTTGGAGAAGTCCTACAGCTATATTTCCAGGGAAGAAATTTCCTATCCTAGTTGAGGTGTTCACAGAGAGAACACACATGACCGCTGGTTTGGGATTGGACCACCACAAAAGATGAAGTTTATAGAGATCTCTTTCCCAAAAATAGTGACACAATTTTTTTTTATTTTAAAAGGCTCTACAGCACACATCCAGTCCAAAAGAGTTTAATTCAAGATGCACACTTCCTCAGTATTACTCCTTCATCATAAAGTTTTATTCTTCATAAAAGATTCATTTCCCCAGACCCATAAACTGACTACTTCTAATTCAGTGTCATTTTATAAATACTTCCATTCCTGGCATCAATCAAATGCAGCTGGCTTTCAAACCACAAAACAACAGCTTGCTACATTATCATGTTAAACAATATATATTAACTTATCAAGCTGAGGAAGAAATGTCTGCAAAATCAGCAACTTCATAGTTCTGCCGATGATGCACAGATACTCATTGAGGCAGTCTCTCTCAGTAAAGGTATAGTTATGCCTTGATGTATTTCAATATTCATGGTTTATTTGTCACACCTCTGGGCAGTTTCACTATTACCGTAATCACTCAAAACCTCTACTTGCACCTCCCAGAGTTCCTCATTGATCAGACATGTATCCCGCTAGCCAGGTCATTGCTCCAGAGGCTGTGGCTATCAATCTGTTGATTGCCCATTTGGCTTTAAGTTGGCTTGAAAATATTGGCAAAAAAACTCCCCTTAGGCATTAAGAAATAAAACACAATGCTTGCACAATTTTGTGGTGATTGGAGCAGATGGTTTCTTGGGAAAAAGCTATTTGGCATTTTGTTATTTACTTCTTAATAACCTTTCTATTTCCTTCCTTCTTTGTTTTCCTTTTTTTTTTTTTTTTGTGCCTTTTTCTCTGTCTAGATGCCAAGAGAACATCGGGAACAGTTCAGCTGATGGATGAGATTACTACTAATTCCCTATCCCTTTTATTTATTTATTATATTCAGGTGCCAGGTTTACAAAAAAGGACTGGAACATAGCGAAAGTGAGGCCTACTTACAGCTTGATGAAATATGAACAATCGTCTTAAGCCTGCAGCCTTAAAAGACAACTCTGATTTTGAATACTAACATTAAAATATCCCAGTTTAAGGACTGAACAGTTTTAACTTTGAGAGCTACAGTTCTCAAAAACTTCACAGTGGAGTTTTCTCATGTTATTTTCACTCTTTTTGTGAGTCTCTGCTGTATGCTGAGCATGTTAAATGTTTTCTATCTGTGCTATAGAACGGGAAGGGTCTCCTCGCCTAATTAACGTGACTATATTGCTGAGTTTTATTTCCAGCTTCTCAAGTTTAGATGTACCTCCGCACACTGATAAGAGATCAGTTGCACAATGGTATACTTTCAAAAAGTAAAGCTATTTTAACCCAAGAAGGAGAACAAAAAAGAAAAATGGAATAAAAAAGTCATGAGGGTTACCTGTATCTCTAGAGCACATTACATTTATTGCTACAGAAAAAAAGACACCAACTGCCAGAAAATGGAGCAAAGGAGGATACCCTCCTGACTACTATAATCATCATAACTAATTACATGTTTGACTGTCTTTTTGTACTTTAAAGACAATAAGCCCCAGGGAAGCAAAACAAATATAAAAAGAAAGGTCTATTATGGTTCCAATCAAGTGCATTTGAATTGCAACTACAGTTATTAACTTATGTGAGTTATTAAAAACTTGAAGGCCTTGCTCAATAGAGAAGATATTTAGTAAGAATTAATGAGTTCAGGCTTTGAGCACGTCTTATATTTGTATAGGGCAATAGTTTTCTACCCTGCAGGACTTTTTCACATTGTCTCTTTAGATGTCTGGCAAATTCAGGATATGTGTATACTTTTTAAGCTAGAGTTTAGATGGCATCACTGATCAGTACACTGGGCATGCCAACATATTGCAGTCAGCAGGAGTGGAGAGATGCACTGCTGAACTATCAATTGTGTAATGAATAAACAAACCTCTACTGATACACAACAAAACCTTCAGTAATGTTAAGTAGAGATGAAGAACTGTTAAGAATTGCTACTATCTATAGAGACTTAATGCAGTCAGAAAGCATATAAATTGAGTAAGAAACAATAGGACATTCCTAGTTGACCATTGTGACAAAACAGTAAAGATGTATGGGCAGGTTAACCTTTAGCACTATTAGTATTTAACCTTTTTTTCTCATGAGTAACACAGCTGTTTTGGTAAAATAAATTATTCACTCCTGGGATATTTTGAGAATGAGCTATATACAGTACTGTCCCTAGCCATACTCATGTTGGGTAGAGTGTCACATGACTGAAACCGATGTTGAGTTTTGAGGTATCTGCTGCTCCAGGTGAGACCTTGATAAATTAAATGTCGGTAAATGAATTTGCATTAGATGAAGTTAAGCGGCATAGATGCTACTTTGGTATATTGTGCTTTGTCTCTAGTGCCATGAATGGTTCTTTCTTTAGGGTAAAATTGTTGGGTGAAAACACTGAAAATTGTTAGCCCTACCGGGGATTCCCAAATCATGCATATATTATCAGTACATACCAGGTTATGAGATTTTGTGGTAGCACATTTAATACTGAAACTTATGCTCTACTTTGTGCAGATACAAGAAATTATAAAGCATATAAAAAGAGCATTTTTCATCCTTTCATAATACTAAAATCCCCATCACAGATCTTGTGTTGTACAAAATATGACACTCGTGGTCCCCAACTGGGATAACTTACATTTTAGACACTGTGCAGTCTTCCCTCACAAAAAAAATTGCATGTAGTCTTTGCATTTGCCTGACAGACTACAGATAGCATGAAATAGGCCATTCCATGAGGAGTAAAATCAATGAAGTCTCATTTCCTATCTCGTATTGTCCAAAGGTTCATCTCCTGGATGGATAAGATGATGTCTTAGAGAGGCTAAAGTCAGTCATTCCCTTAGCAAGACCATTAAAAGGATCTTTTTTGCCTGTTTTATTTTCATGAGACTTATATGAATTTAAGATACTCTTCAGACAACTTTATCCCTATGAGAAAATTGGTGGAAACTGAGTGATGAGTTCAAAAGTTTTGAGGGACTGACTGCCAGACAGACGGGTAAAAACACATGATAAAAGCTAACTTATTCAGATGGCTTCTTATTTTTATGTGCCAGTTTCTTTTTATCATGTATCTATATTCAAACTCAAAAATAAAAACTATTCCCAAGCAGTCAGTATATCAATGGAAAGCAATAGGCTGGTTCTTCTCTATGCCAAGTGTACTACTTATTAAGCTTTCCCCTCATCTGAACATATACAGGTATAGAACCAACAACAGAAACCTTGACATGCAGTGACATAGCTAGTAAAGGCTGTTATGTAAGAGGAACAGGGCTGGTTGGTGGAAATGTTCTCCTCTATTTCAGAGTACATGTCAAACTCCTCAACTTTTAAAAAGATATTAACTTCTCACATTCACATTTCACAGGGTTCCTAAGAAAGAAAGTGCTGTGATGTGTTCCTGAACCAAGTTTACCCTTTCTTGAATGTGAATCCAAGCCTCCAGATAACAGGAACAAGGAAAATAGGAGAGGAATAGTGACTGCTTCGCTGCTGTTAGAAGCTCCTCACCAAATTCTACCCATGACAACTCCATCTTCCCTTAAACAGTTCCCCCAGTGCTACTCAACATCACCGTTACCCCTTCAGGAAACACGTCTTCCTCACTCAGACATGGGTAAGTCATCACACTTTCTGTGTTCACTTACAGCATCTTCAGATGGACTGGGAATTACAAATTTAGTGAAAGAGGACTTAGAACAAGAGAGCTGTAGATGAAAAAAAAAATGATGTCTTTCCTCCAGATATGAACAGGCTGCAGATTTAAGCAAACCAGCAAAGATTTTTTTTCTTAACTAGGATTCTGCTTAAGTTCTGGATCTGTGGTAAAAATGTTGCGCTCTCATGCCTGCTTCCTTTTTGACCAGTGAAGTCTATTAAGAAAAGGCATGAATTACTTCTTGGATCATGACCATAAGCTATAAAAAGTCCCACTGTTCTAATATTCTAACTGCCAATTCGTAACATAATCTTATATGTCAGATAACATAATTCATAAAGCAATATATAACACATTGTCTTGAAGTAAATGGTTTAATGTAAATGATGATATGCATTGAACATCGCACAGCAGGCGAATATGACAGAACAGTGATTTATGCATGAAAGAACAGCTATTCAACATACAAGTAAGTTTCAGCCCTAGGCACACTCAGAAAACACAGAGGCCCCACATTCTCTCTGGAGTTTGGCTAGCACTAGAAGTCAATCAGAAAAATTACAGGAAATAAAGACTAGATGAGACATTAAAACATTGTTAAATTCACCTCCCTAAAAACAATGCAGAACCATTCTTGAAAAGACACAGAAGAACACTAGCTGCTTTTCTGAAAACCTAAAATGGAGAAATTTCCACAATCCCTATGTAACTTACCACCATGACAAGTACATTTGGCAAACACCTTCCAGAAAGCTCGCTCAAATCCTGAGAAGAGATAGGTCAATGCCTAAAATAGCCAGGTAAACTCTAGACCATCACCGCACCAGTGGAGATAGAGGATGCTAAACTCTTTCCTCACCTTTTATAAAACTACCAGAGGTAAAAAGTCCAAGACTCAACACCTCTTGGCTAGTGGGACTTGCTCATTTGCTCAGCCCTTTGATCTGAGCTGTTTGACAGCTGAAACATTTTGTCAGAGATGCTTACAACTCACATGATTCACCATGCTGTTTTCCCAGTTCCCATGCAAAATTGGAATTGCCTGCAATCATTCAAATTTGATTTCAGACGTATACAAGCTGTTTAAATGCAGATGCAAACTTTATAGTCAAGAACAGCCAAGCAGAGAGCTTACTAAAAATATACATTCTGCACTTATCTCTGTTTTATAATCCAAATGTTTTCTTTTAGCTTTTCTCTACCTTTTCTTTAATAGTTTCCTGTTCTTCTACTCTTCCCTGTTTATCTGGCCACAGCAATACAAATTGCTAATAGACAGCAATTTTTAAAGTAATATGAGTATATAAAGCCTGACGTAAATTTCATATCCAGAAATACCCATGAGAAATTACCTTTTGAATGTGGTAGAAAGCTTCCACTAAACCTCAAGACAGAAAATAAACCAGACAAAATTAGATTAATCATTTAACTTTCTCCCCCCCCAAAAAGTTAATATCCAGTTTCTCCTAGCCTCTAAGCAGGGAGGCATTCTCAATCAAGATAAATGAAGAAAAGAAAATAGATGTTTCAGAGACTTCACTTAGGTTAGTAAAAAAGGATTGTCAATTATTTGCATTCTGAACGTCTGGGAGAGAACTGGCCATCTTTCACTTCAAAGCCACTTTCACCTTGTCTCCATCCAGCCCTGTCAAGAAGAGTTAGTATTCTGAATATTTACAGGAACGGCAACAAGAACAAGTATAGACTCTTCTCTTAGCCCTTATTAAACAAAGCACAGCTGGGAACCAAGTCCACATTCAGCTATCCATCAAGCCATGAAAGCCTCTGAATTTGGAGACCTGGCAGCACTTACCAGCCCTTGGAGCCAGGTAAATATCCTGGCTGTATTCTAGCCCACAACTCTTTCACAGCACCATTGCCCTTTGGAAGGGAAACTTGGGTGCAGTGGTAGAGAGGAAGCAGCAGTGTGTTTTAAGTGGTCCACCAATATGGACCACTGGAGACCCTGGACTGTGAGGGCATACCTTAGCTGAGAAAGAATCAAGGTAGCACTTTGGACTGCTTTTTTTTTTTTTTTTTTTTTTTTAAATGTAGAAATCCCATGCCAATAACAGCTTCAACATAGAGATGTTTGTCAGTCATATTGTCTTTTTAAGCTAGGACTGTCTGTAAGACAGGAGCGAAACTAGTTAAATAAAATTCATGGAAATGAAAGACATCAATGCCAAATGTAGGTTTTAAATCAGTGGTATATTAAAATCTAATAACACTTTGAGAATGAAAAGGAAATGAGAAGAATATTTTTCCTTTCACTCCAACAACAAATTATTTCAAAATGAAAAAAAAAAAAAGCAATGTAATGTATTGACAGTAAGTGTCTATTTTTTAAAACACCGTAAAAATACAGTCTGTGTGGAATGGGTAATAAAAACCCCAAGCGCTGTGTGCTTACTCTGCATTAGGACCTGTTCAAGAACAACAACGAAATGCAGAGAATTTTCTAAGAAGGTAATGTTTTTAAAGGTTTCAATAGTCTTTTGATCAGGGCCACACTTCATAGATGGAAGATCTCATTCTTTAAATTACCTACTTTTGAAAAAGAATTGACTGGCTTCTTAAAAATATCTTATAAGAAAGGCAGCAATTATACTCCCCTGTTGCAGTGGGCCTTAATCAAAAAACACATCATTACAGAAATTACTTTAGACTATTCTTCTATGTCCAAGCAGGGTACACTGGCATATTTCCTGATTAAAAGGTAATAATATTACATTTTAATAAGATCTCTTAGTGCAAGCTCAATCTTCCCTGATTGGAAATGCTTTTTGAGACAGTGGGCCAGAATTTCTGTTGATCTAAATCAGCACAGCACTACTAAAGAAAAGATTTATATTAGATGAGGCTATGGAATACAGGAATGACCTTGAAGGCCTATATTAGGTATACACAGCATTATGTTGCCTTCATTCCCTTTTTACCTTCCTAATTTCTCACTTCAGTATATGTGAAATGACAGAGAAAAGCAAAACAATGATCTGCGCCTTTTTTGTGCCTCTTCTGTTTTGGAACCTTTTCCTTGTTGCTACCAGCAACTTAAACAAGTATCGGTTTTTTCACATGGATGTAGGATAATGACAATACGCCAATATACACTGCATCAGTAACTGCACCTTACAAGTCCTCATCTTTATTCCATGCCTCTCTAAGTAATATGAACTGGTTGTGCATAAATCTCACGTTACAAAGTGGGGATATAATTGAAACACCGATCCTTGTTATCCATGATTCTGTCACTGTGATTCTCATCATCTACATCAAAATTAATCCATAGAAGCCAAGGGTGCTTCAATATTATAAAAGTAGCGCTAATGAAAGAAGAACCAGACCTCGTAATGAGGAGTTAAATCTTCTTACATAGTTTCTAGCTTCATCTGTAGGAACCAGAGCACACACTTATCCTAATGTATCATTTCATCTTTGTATTGATTTCATAGTCAAGTCCTAGCCATTTGATCTATTAAACATCTGAAAGTTTTTATCTGAGGGATAAGTGTTTCCATCTTAATACAGGATCTTTTTAGGTGAGTTTTGTTTTTCTTTCCTCCCTCCTGCAGATGAACTGCTGGATAAATTATTTGGTTGGTCTCCCAGAGTCTTCTCTGTTGAAGTCATTAAAATTCATCCTGCCCAGACTATATTTCATAATGAACTTCTTCACTGCTAGACCCAATAAATGAATTGGGCAACTACTGCCTGTTCTTCATCCAGAGAATGGCATTAAGTCCATTGCACTTTTCTAGATAAATCACATCAAAGATGCAGTAATTACTGTTAAAAGTACAAAGAGAAGTGGAACATTTGATTGTAAGGTCTCAAACTTAGTCTTGAAGAAATCCTTACAGATGGTCACAAGGCATGTCTTGGGAAGATACCCTTTCCCTCCATAAGGATTCATTCTTCCCCGATACACTCCTCTGAACCAAGTTTAATAGCTTCCCACAGTAAAGGAGACCACAGTGAGGAAGGATAAACACAATCGGTTATTCTGGAAACCTACACTTTGAATTGGTCAGCCTTTAAATCAAGTCCATAGCCTGAACTCATTCCCTAGTAGCATTCTAGAGTAATAAAAGATGTAACAGTTTGCAGCCATTTCCCCATCTTGAGATTGAAATATCTGCATAGAGAAATCTTTGCAGCCCTACTCAATATCTTCTTTTTGGTTAAATTATATTTTACAGCCACTGATACCTGAATTTAATAAATGATTCAGGTGCTGAAAGAGTATGCTCTATGATTTTAAAGCAGGTCTTTGAAACTATCTTATAAATCACAGGTTTCAAAAGCTCTTTCCATATATGTAACAAGAATACAGTTTAGAGTGTGTGGTATACGTTTTCAGTAGGGGCCTTGATATTCTTTCCTGAATTAAGTCATTAATGAAGTCACAAAGTTCAGCAAGCTTGGGGTTAGACAGTGTGATTAATTTCACTCAGTTACAAGCATTTTAGGCTCAGATATTTAGTCTGTTAAGTTTCTTACTAGTCACTGGAGAGGGACTGGCAATTTTGGATGCACTTCATCCCATTCTAAGCTAAATATTTAAGAAAGGTGAGATGAAACATCTTTAGAAGTGATTCATTCTGGAGGAAATCCAACTCAGAAAAGCTATCAAACTCCCAGATGCTTAAAATAGGTGATACCACTCCTATAATTCTGCCCATCAGTACAGATGTGGAAAAGAGGGTTAGGTTAAAAAGATTCTCCTGTGCTTTTGTTTTAGTATCACACGCTCCACAAGACTTTCTCTTTTCTGCTTCATGACTACTTACAGCTGAAGGGAAAGCACGCTTGTGGGAAGCGCATTAGAGGCCTGCCCTAGCTCTGTGCTGGACAGCTTTACAGTCTGCACTGACACTTGACCCTTGAAAAGTGGAGGTCTGCAAGGATTAACAGCAGGCCATGATATCACTGTTCTTACTCTCTTAGAATTAATGCATCATGTTAGGAAAGGACCTTAAGCAGCAAATCAAGTTGTTTTAACTTTGTGTGTAATTGATTTAATATTGAAAGGGCTACATTATGTCCCTGCAGAGAAAATATGGGTATGGAAAAGGCTCTGTATGTCATAAAACATCTAAATATTGACTGTGGAACTCCTTAATGTAAAATTAATAATTAAGCACAGAACAGCTCACGATAGATCACTGTCAGCAGTTGGATACTTAGAGATCATAAAGATTTGTGGAGCTGTGTGCAAATACAGTGTCATTAAGTAACGGGCGTGTTCAAGTATATTTATACATAGGCATATATTCTTTCTTAGGCCCAAAGAAAACAAGCATCAGTTGGTGCTATATTGTGTCAAGAAGGAAGACCCAGACACAGATTTTAAATGGTAACACACTTCTACCTTTCCACCAAGTACTTTTACACAGCCCTCAACTTGAACACACTTAAAATTCAAGAGGGTCACATGGCTTGCAGTGAACTGATTTCAACTACTAAAACCTCCTAATTCACTGAGCCTTTTTTCCTTAACATCTCTCCGTCACGTCTTGGTTAGCTGAGGCCAAAAGTAGGTTTGTTCCTCCACTCTCCAAGCTGGCTGGCAGGGATCTAAATAAAGTCCAGAAGCTGTAAACCATATCTGAAGAGTGCTGATAGGTTCTCATTCTGCCATGGCTTTCGTTGCTCTCTGGTTTTGAAGCTGAGCTTCTCATCTTACAGAGAACTTCATACAAACCAGGCAACATGGTCTTTGGTGTGGAGGTGGCTCAAGTATGGGGCAGCTTGGAGTACAAATGGATGAAGCTGTGTCTGTCTTCGGGTATCCATTTTGACTACATTTTTTCTTATTTTCCCATATTGTGGTCCTATACATACCTGGCTGAGTCCTAAACTGTAGGAAGGCAGACTTACAAACTGCTTTCTGGGCTGAAGGCCACCAGAAATGGGCATAGCATTATACAGCCAACTAGTTCAGTCACCTCTGTACCCGTTCTCGCACAAAGTAGATGATCATTTTCTGTCCCAAAACAAACATCTGATTTCAGTTAGGACAACTTTTGTAGGCAAGGATATCAAATATCTATTAGTAGTTCAGTCCTATTGTATTCAATGGCATACATTAGGTGTATAAAGAATAACAACTTTTTGCTTTTCAAATTCAGGACTTCAATGAAATACTGCCTCTTGGGGTAAAGGTGGGTCTGGCCTGTGTAAAGGATGTATTGAATGGAGCCATAACAGGTGAATGTCCATTCCACCCAGCTTCTTTCCTTTTTAGAAGTAAATGAAAAAACAAATGGGATCTGGGAGGAGACAGAATTGGCCCTGTCTTGGGTTCCCTGTTGACTTTCGCCCTCACAATTTCCAGTGTTGAAAATGTCAATAGCAATATACCACCATGTTTAAAGGCAATCTATAAATACAGTTTGTCAAATACATGCATAAATCTTCCCCTTCCTCAGCTCTTTTATAATTTTGAGTGGACCCCTGGTGCAAGGTATATGGAAGAATGACAAATCCAAAAAATATCAACCTTCAGGATACAATCTCTAAGCGTTTGAGTGGATTTCTTCCATGGAAAACTTCAGTCAGAAAAAACAAGTAAGAAATATTTTATTTTATACCCCTTTTGCTCCTGTGATTTATTCATTTGTTTTTCCACTAACTTATATGAAATCCTACTTTCTATGGCTGTGAGCTGTAAATCTCCCTGCTAGTCAACAAAGTCAAGGTCAGTACTGAGTCATAGTTTTTGTCTCCATGGTGTCTGCTAATATCTTTCTTTCCCTGACACTACCATACGCTTCACAATTGGATGAGATCATCAGTATATTATTACACATGATATTTATATAAACTCAAGGGAAGAGGACTACAGAGTCCCTACTACAGCTATACTGTAAACTCCTTGACTTTTGGCAAGACTAGTGACTTCCACCCCCCACCCCCAAAAAAACTTAACACCTGCTAAAGAAAACAAAACAAAACAAACCCGAAGCCAAACACAACAAAAAAAAAAACCAAACCCACCCAAAAACTTATCAACTTTGATATTTTAAATTATAATTATTTTATGTCTGTTTATCTACAGAAAAATACCTATGACAGTTATAAGTGAGCCACAACGATTTTTATCTATGGATTACATGTCAAATTTGAAAAACTGTAGCTTAAATCATACATTCATGACAGATCTTGAAAGTCTAAGAGGAGATAGCTATTCCAATGAAATGTACCAATGTCAAATGAAGTTATTCTGTATTTTTCTTACATTACCAGAAACATGCATTAGATAGCTGCAAACTCTTTTGTTCAGGGAATTCACTTAGCTTTTTATTCAAATGCACTACTTTAAAGAGAGAACAGTGTGTAATTTCATTCACTTGCATGCCACTTACGAAATAACCCACTGATACTAATCCCAGCAGCATTCTGTTAAGCATATTGTACTTTTTATGCCTATAACAACCAGATCTGATAATGATCTTCTTTGCACTAAATATATCTGTTGACATAGTGCAACTAAGAATTAAACCAAATGGGTAATTTGCTAAAGCAAATAGAAGGCAGCGTATTTTACAAGTTTCCAAGTTACATGGTAATGACGCAGAATACTAACAAAAGTTTAAAAAATAAAGAACAGTCATGTACACTCATGCAAGCATTGACTTTTAAAGCTACACAACTGGCGACAAATTGGTTATGTTGTCAAAAGCACAGAAATACAGGTGCTAATACCTCAGCTTTTTGCACGGTGCTAAGAGTGTAATGTTCTTAAAGAAATTTAGCTCCGAAAATAACAGACGTGATTTCTTCTGTATATATTTTCTGAATTCTTCAGACTTTTCCTGGTTAATAAAACTCCATTTATATTAAAATATACATAAATACTTGCCCCAAATAGAATATATTTAATAATACATATTAAGACTTTGTAGAGTAATACTTACTTCTCTATATTGAATACCAGGGATATTTTCTGTCCTTGAAGTGATCGTTGTTTGAGTCTAAGTTTCACTTGAAACCTCTAGATGCATTCAGATCTCTTGTTAAAAAAAACCCAGAATGAAAAATCTCCTCTAATGTTCCACATAGTTTTTGCATTTAATAAATAAGCAAGTTGTGCATTACGTTACTACCTTCATAGAATGCCATTCTCTCAGTTTCATGTGCCATGAAACATTGTAGTCTACTAACCAGTGTTTTATTTGCTGGAATCAAAAACAGCAGCAAAAAAATAAAATGGGAGTTTATAAACTTCCTTCAGTGAAAGTGGAGGCTCCCAGAAACTGGTCCTATGCAAACTGCACTGAAGGCTGATTTCCTTCCACTTAGCTCCAACTTTCTCATGAATTGTTAAGTGTCCTTCAGACTTTCAGTTCATGAAGAAAGCTGCTTTTGTTCATGAAAAGTGACAATTAAAAAATGGTTATTCTGCTGGCAAGCAATAATGCTAGAGGATTTCTATCATTTACACTGACGTCTTGCATACAAAGATAACATGAAGCAGTTGCTAGCTGACTAAGCTGCCTATATCCGACTGGAATAGGTTCACCCTGGTGTGTGGTTCACACAGTCTGAGCCTAAATTCTCTTTTTCCCCCTACCCTTGGCTGGGAATCTGCTGGTGGTGGGGGAGCAGGAAATAAGATAGTTTTGTTAGAAGCAACATTCACACCTGGGTTCTGTACTAAATAAAATTAAAAGTGTTCCCATTCTCTGTTTAGACTTTGTCCATAAATCAATTCTTTCTATTGCAAAATTAGTAGGTAATAGAAGCTGCAGAAAAGCGCTGTTGAAGTTTATATTCCAATTTAGCACTCTTAGCAGCAGTTCATAATATCATTCAGCTGTATCCCACTTGCAAAATGACCCAGTTACACTCATTTCAGAGGGGTTTTATCACATTTACATGTAGAAAATAAATTGATAAATGTTCTGTTGGCATATCAGTTATGGAATCTGCTGTGTATACTACTTGAGCTCCACATATAGCCACTTCCTGCTGCTTTCAAAACAATAATATTCCTGTGTACAGGACAAAAGTTATATCATGAATAATTCAATGTAATTGAATGTACTCTTACAGTTTGCTTCAAAAAATCTTCTCTTTAAACTAATGCTTTGTTCACCAATTGCCAAGGTCTGGGCACTGGAAAACAATGTCCCTGAGCTGTTCTATGCAGGACATCATGAAGGCATCGCTTCATCGGTATTTGAATGGAAAAGCTATAAAGTGGCAGTGGTACAGTAGTTGGAAAGCAATTAGCAAGAAGTAGTTAAAATTTTTCATTCGCTATTTGTGTGCATGTTTCTAAAGCAGTGAGATCTATGTATATATCTACAAATTAGATTATAAATTAAGCATGCTACAGATGTTTATAAACCATAATTAAAATCAACCCACTGACCCTCAATTAAACATTTATGAAAGATTTATTCAAAACTGGTTAACCATTTATAAGGTATTTCTACAGAAACAGAGTATAAGTGATGACTTTCAATTTTCCAGGCAAACTTTACAAAGTACTTCGATTTTATCTTCTGTCCTAGTTACTGCATGGGGAGACACTGCAATACTGGATATGTGGTAATTTCTTGCAAGTTTGGACTTTGCGATATTGGAATGACACTATGAATAATAGCACAGGAGCATTACAGGCTCATAAAAGCAAATGAATGCTTTAAGAACTGACAGTACATATATTTTTAAAACTGCAATCTGTTTAAATGTACTGCTCTGAAGCAAAGATATATTTTAATATATGTATAATTATAACTGCCTGTGTGTTTTTCTTTGACATAGTTTCATTTTGAATAGTACTATTTAAATATGTAAGGTAGCTAATTTTATCTATTATATACACACATATACTCGGCATCACATATACACAATAGATGTATAGATATAGGAAAAAGTAATAAATAGACTTTAATGAAGGTCCTTTTAGTTTATATCAGTGTAAATGAATTTCAAACTCGGTTTCTTTTAATTGATGTTTTCATCTGCTGAATTATCCACATTGATTTGGCTTGACTCAAATACCAAAAGAACCCCTCATGAAATAAGAAGCCTAGCGTCATCTCTTAGCTGCTATAGCCAATGTCCCTCCCATATACCTTGCTTCCAGCGCATCTCTAAGATGCTCAGCAGCTAACTCATCCCAGAAACTCATACAGCCCCATAGAAGAATGTACCTCCCCAGTGCTCATTCTTCCTACAAAGTGCAATATGCTTCCTTTTCTGTTCTTTACACTTCAGAAAGTCACTTATTTAGTATTCTGTCATCAATAACAGCAAATACAACTGCCCAGTGATGGAAAAAGCAGTTGCAGAATTTGAAGGTAACGCTGTAAGATCTCCTTTCATGCTCTTTTGATGCATGCTGATAGCGCTCTGGACATGTTGAGGTAACGACATCACCCATGGCATACACAATCCTCAACTAGTCTGCTGAATGCCAGCTCCAAATTACTTTTTTTTTTTTAATTCTTTCTGATGCAGACTTTGGGAACAAGACCGGGACCTCAAATGAATTTCACACTGGTTACCAGTAAGGCATCAAAGCTTTTCACTATTGACACATTGAACTATTGATATGGTTTTGGACCAGTAAGCTTAAAGATGGAAGATTACACCATCCATCACATTTCTGAGAAGTTCAGGTCCTTGTGATCTTGTTTTCTGAAGTAGAAGTATTATCTTCACCCAAAGGCACTGGTCAAGACCTGAACTCTTACCTCATCAGCCAACTATGGTGACTAAAAATACATATGCTTTTTAAAAGTAATCAATGGAGATATAGCATTTATATAGTTTGTGTTTTGCTGCATGCATCAAAAGCCATTAGTATTAATGAAAAATGATATATGTTGAGAAATACAGCATAATTATTATACGGGAGGAACAAAATATCATTTGTGCTCATGCTCTGAAAAGACTTTCATTAAAATCCCTGGAAACTGAAAAGTGACATTACAATAAATATATCTGTTATTGAAAAAGTCTGTATTTTTGCAACTCTACTGTATGAAACTGGTTATATT
This sequence comes from Astur gentilis, assembly GCF_929443795.1. Taxonomy (NCBI): domain Eukaryota; kingdom Metazoa; phylum Chordata; class Aves; order Accipitriformes; family Accipitridae; genus Astur; species Astur gentilis. Next base: position 40,019,074 of record NC_064886.1, on the reverse strand, counting down.
GATTCTTTACAAGGTTTATTCAATTAGATTATTTGAAAAATATACAAATGTGTAAGGCAAACTGCCATAAATAATTGCAAAATTTAAGACATTGACTTTTATCTTCAGAGGCACCTTAGAAAGTATCACAAGTAAAATTTCCATTTAATGTTTCAATTCCCAAACATAGTAACGGAGAAGTAATTACAGAATACTAACCAGTGCTAGAATTTAAAGAGAGATAAAAAAATTCTGATATCCCCAATTTGTTTCATGTAGGCAAACATACAAAACCTAAACAAAAGAAGATTTAAAGATCCCTCTCCCTCTGTAAGAAAACAGCTTCATTTGCATAATCTCCTACAAGTCTAATTTTCGTTTATGATATTTTGGAATGTTTTCCTGATCAGTGAATTCCCTACAGCAATATAAAAAGTTCTATACTCAGTAATGAAACACTTTTTTAAAGCACAAAATGAGGACTTACAGTACAAATATCCCTGGCATCCTGCCGTAAGATAAAACTACTTAATTCCTTCCTTTAAATAGAATCTCTATAACCAGTAACAGATTTATCCTTTTGTAATAGAGCAAGTGAGAGTTTTCATGAGAGGGGGATACTCGTGCTTACAACTAACCACCTTAAAAGGTTGTTTAGACTGGCTGAAACCGTGAAAGCAACTCGTTTGCAATCTCTATGCTTCCTGTACTTAATGGAACAGACAAAAGGAATTGGGACAGAAATCAAAGAAAAGACAAAGGTGGCCAATTAATTTCATCCCAAGCAGCCGTGTATGTGAAGCACGACCCCAGCAACTACTTCACTAACTTGTGCTGCTAACAAAATCTATTACCCATCTGGCTCCAGTGGTAGATTCTTGCGTAGTGTTGTGATGTTCAGGCTTGGGCAATTCGTAAGGGGGCACAGCATCAGACCTGCTACTAGAAGACAACTTAAGATTTGCCCATTATCCTTCCCTCCTCCATACTAGATATTATTTACTCACTGACAAGGGAGGGAATCATGTGTAAAAGGGCTATGTGAAGGGCCGCAGAATTATGGTAGAAGTGAGTGACCTCTGAGTCTACAAAGAATCCTTGTGATGGCAGTGTCACAGGAAAAGATGCTGACACAGAGATGTCATTCAGATTCAGTACCCTAACAGCTTCAGCATTGCCCTTAAAGAAAGACTGTCAGTAAAGCAAGTACAGTTAGTTCAGCAAGAAGAGCTCTTATACTTATGCCCAAGCCCTCCTATGTTAGAGTCAGAGGGTACTACAGAAACATGCTCAAGACAGATGAAACTGAATGGAAATACGAGCAGGCAAAAGAAAAAAAAGACAGTCTAGAAAATCTATTATTGTTGATTCTGAAAGCCAAAATTATTCATCTTTGCATAATTTTCAGAGGCTGTTTCATCACTCAGAAAATGAGTGAATGAAAAGCTGTTGATGGTGATCAATTCAAGGGGCATGCACAGAGTCATACTGCTTTATAAACCGCTGCACTTTAACGTACTGTGCAACTGGTTAGTGCTCTCTTATTGTACTGCTGGCGAGTTACATAAAATGAAAAATGTTTATTTTGCTATGTACAACCTATGCAGAGAGGGTGAGCCAGAGGTTTAAGAAGGAAATACAGACCTCTTGAAATATATCAGCACAAGACCAACATAAAATAAAACTGTCATCATTTTTCCTGCCCTTCGATATACTGAAGGAGTATTGCTTTGGCAGGTTTGAACCTTCTTCAAATATTAAGTAACCATAGAATTTTAAGCTCCTAAATTTAAATCCACATTAGCAAGCAAGCTGGTTCCCAAGTACTGTCCACATAAATATTTCCAGGATAGTGACACTTCTCCTGTTAGGTATAAGTCTCTCCCTGAATGGAGGATGACTTAGAAGAGGTGCTGACATAGGATCAAGTTCTTTGAAAGATGGGCTATATTTTACTATACATACAATCCTATTAATGCAGAAGAATTATTAAATAAACGTTACTACTGCTGACAGCAGTAATATTAACACGATGAGCAGATTATTTATTTACTTTCCACATTTCCAATTTGTTCTATTTATTTCACAACTACACAAGCTTGAAAAGACTTCTTAAAATGAATCATAGAAATGAGAGCATCAGAAAACCAATTAGATCATCAAGTTCAAGCCTATATCATTATGCTGTTACTTTCTTGTTCTCTCCAGGTTACGTATGTGGGAACATTAGCATTTCCTTTCAAAGGCATTTCCAATAAACTTTTTTTGCTGACATTAAGCCTAGATTTTCCTTTCCTTCCTTCTATCCCTCCACAGCAAGCAGCAGTGACCAATAGGTAGTACATTTATAAATAGTCTGAGACTCAATAGAAATGTGGCAGCCCCACAGCATAGTATAGATTATGCTTTATTCTCAGCTCCTACTTGAAACCATAAGCAATGTTTCTTTTTCTCTGTACTGTTCTTTTTCAGATCAATGATTTTCAGCTGCATTTTAATTACAAAACCGTAAAACAATCTAGTCTCCTTATGTATACACAATGCAAACTGCTCCAAGAAACTTGTATAAGAAATGAGGCTCATTCTGAACATATCAACTGAAAAGGCTGATTCAGCTTTTCTTCCAAACGCAGAAGAAATGGACGTGAATCTCATTTATATGAAACTAATGCTAAAGGTCTTTCAGTCAAAGGAACAAGCAAAACTTACCAAAAGCAACCTCCATGCAGGCAGGTGCCCCGTTGGCTCCTCTTGTGGCATTCCACAATCTCTGTGTTGCCTGCTTATATGATTAAAACATTCCTTGTACAGATAGTAACAGTGATAGCTATTCCAGAGAGGTGTCTTTGGCTGTTAAATTCAATTAACAACTCTGAACCCAAGACCAGGTAACTCATCTACAGTATGTGTAGGAACTGAAATTCCCATTGAATTCCAAAGCAAACAAAAGAACTTTCTTTGCAGAAAAAAAGGTATTGGTTTTAACTGACTAAATAACTTGAAGAAAACAGGAAAGCTTTGGGGCACATATCTCTTACTTCAAGGGTACCTTTCAAGAGGCCTTGGTGCCCCAAAGGTAGTCTGCTGTTTCCAGTTCTGTTGGACACATGGAAGAAATATTATTTTTCCATACAAGCATATGCTACTTACGCTCTTAGACCATCGCAACCACAGACTACTACTGTACAAAAGAGGTTTATACTGAAATCTTTAGCCAAACATGTCCTGTCCTTCAACTGTAAGCCAGGCACAATATATCATCTGTGGTCATTCAGTCCTATTGTCAAATCTCAGTAGTAAAATAATTTGTGAATGTTTCTGGTTCACATTAAACAATTGCATGCTCGTGCTGCAGAGAAGATAGGATGGGCAGCCCAAATCCAGCCAGAAGACAGTCTTTGACTGCAAGACAGCTCCTACCCAGCTTGTGATTGAGGCAGTTCTCTCTCAGCATAAGTCCTCCAGTCATGCAGCAGCACGAAAGGAGAGGCTAATGCTCTGCCAACCAGTAGGTCATGCCAAATTGTTGATCTTCATTTCCCCTATGCAGTGAAAATTTTGGTATACACGTAAGTATCACACTGCACAGAACTCTGTGGATTAAACCACTGAAGTTAAATTTTGCTGTAAATATATAACACAAGCTGATGGAAATAATTGACTGGCTACTGCTTTTTGTACTCTTCCTGTTTAGCTCTTTTCTCAAGACTCATTTAACGGGGAAATTTAACTGCATCTGCATGAAAATCACACAGAGTTTAGGGCAGAAATAAATATTTTACTAATGTCAGCCTTTTTTGTTTGTAAACTTAAGAGGACTAGTACTGTGTGTTTCAGAGAGGAAATCTACAGAATGCCATATGTGATAAATTTCTGAAGATGAAAATTGATTAATCTTTTTTGTTTCATTTCCTACTTTGTCCTTGGAAAAACTGCCTCTATAATAAAACATATATAGTTTTTCTGAGGCTGATTAACTAGCTTGTTTCCAGTAAAATTACTTTGCCTTGAGAGGAACATTAAGATTTCTTTAATGCAATCTTCATCCATTACCATTGATTATGGCTTCATTAAATATGAAAATGAGGATTTACTCTGTGCAACAGATATCACTTTCTGCATAAGCGAGTAAAGATTTTCCTCTGCATGCTTCACTCAGAGAGAAGCGTGAGCAAATATTTTATTTATGTACTATTTTGAAGGAATAAGTTGCCTGTGGCAAAAAACGAAGCACAACTCACTGGCAAAATACTCTTCTCTGGCAAGGATGGAGCAACAATATGAAAGTCTGGGGCACAAACCACTCACAACCTAGCCACCCCCTGTGGCACCAAGAGGTGCAATAAATATTCATTAGTAAGATAAGTTGATGAATCACACAAATCCTTACTTGTGACTGAATCAATAAATTTATGAAAAGGCTGAAGACAAAAAGATATTTCAGTCAGCGCAAAGCTAACTGTCCAGTCAGCTTGATAATAAGAATAGATCTCTGGCAGGTGCAATGGCTTCATCTAAAACATGCATAAAATAGCCATAATTTAAGGGAAAACAGCAGAGGAATTACATATTAATGTGCTAATAGCACTTGAGCAGCACTAAAGATTTTTTAATTATCTTTCTTGCTAAATCTTTTTTGGAAATGTCTAATTTAATTCTGTCTTTGACAAAAATGAAGGATTTTAAGAATCTTCTAGTACTGAGAAAACATCAGCGGTTTCTCTAATTAATACACTGCTCTAAAAATCGGTATTTAGTACATGAAGCTTTGAAATGTTAAATTCCAGGTATATAGGCAACAGTTCTGCCTTGCTATCTGTGTTGCCAAGCATCAGGTGAGCAGGGCTTGTACTCCCTTCTTTAAACCAGTTCACTCCCATGGTGTAATGAGATATTTTGAAGATCACATTCAAATTCTACCTCTACAACTTTTGCACGCATTTTAAGTAGACAAATTCACCAAATACGTGCTGTAAAGGGTATTCCCAGTTTCCACATTTATCAAGGAGATTTTTCAAAAGGGCTGATCTGTAACCTCAGGGATCAATTTGGACAAAAGCACATCAGATCAATAAAGTAAGGAAGAAAAAGCAAAGCGAGAGAGGAAATAGAGAGAAATAGGAACACAATACTTTTAAGAGGCAATGCATACAACCCCTTGCAAACAAGGGCTATGCTCCCGAGTAGACAATCTCACTCTTGGCTTCCCTCTAAATCAGTAAAAAGTGCAGTTTTAATACTCATGCAGCTTGTTATCTTCGCATCAAAGTGCCAGACACTGATTTCTCTCTTAGGGCCAAACACATTTCCATTGGTACACATTCAACTGCTCTCAGCAGCTTGTTACGGGGAAACACACTAAAATAAATTAGAAAATGTGCCTACCTCTTACAAGAATAATCCTTTACATGATACAACACTGACGTAAACACCAACATTTGAGCAAAGACACCCAGTCGCTGTACTGCAAAGACTTCAGCTCTCCCCAGCAGGGAGGCCAATTCCTTCATGCTTTGATCCAAGCCTAACCAAACCCCATGGAAATATTTCCACTGAGATCAGTGAGATCTAACTGGGTCCATAGGAAGCAGTGATACCAGAGTATTGTGTCCCCTGTGTCATGCATTTGTAATTAATATTCACAAATTCCTGGTGAGGGAGGTATATTCACCCATGATGCATGTCCCTGCTGCAGGTAGTGCAGCAATCGCTCAAAGGTGACTCAGTGGGAGTTAGATTGTAAATAAGAGTTTTGACTCAATTTAAATGTCACGTACTTTGTCCTGGGCTCTCTGCAGAACTTGCTAGCATAGGCAGAATGCATTTCAGTTCACGTCTAATGTAAAAAGCTAAAATTTTGCCCTCAGTACCTTATGGCATGAAGAAACTATAGAAACTTGAAAGCATAGAGCAAGTAGTTAATTTCTAATATAAGTGCTATAATTTCAATGCCATATAATAAACTGTGCTTGAAAGAAAGTGAAATCATTCTGTCAAAAAGAATACAGATTGTCAATCAACAGCATTTCTTTGAAAACAGACTAGCATAAATAAGGATAGCAAAAAAAGCATTCCATCAAGAGGACTGTCTGTGATTAAAAATGTTACAATGGTATCTTTTAAATTCCTCTAAATTCAGAAAAAAGAGAGACCCTAGAGAACACTGAATACAAACACCAGCAGGCAAAATGTACTCGCATATTCTCACAGCTTTAGACTAGCCCAGCTCTACCGTTTTCAAAGGAATTACAATAAGAGTGAAGAAAGACTGTAAGAATCAAGCTCCAGAGCACTGTGTAAAGATTTAAGAAGTGATAATCAGAAGCCCTCCATCTACAATTGTGCATGGGAAACACTTCTCTTTGTTAGCCATTTGACATCTAAACCACATGGAAGGCCCCTATTCTTTTTCCTTAAAGTATTCCACTAGAAAAGTGAAAAACAGACACAAAAAAGTAGAGAGAATTTTTCTTGTGGTAAGCTTAAACTCTCTTAGAGCGATCTATGTTTTCTGTATAACTTTTGATCAGTAAAAAGTAAGAGCCAAATAATCAACAGCTTACAACAGCATCAATATTAAAGTCAGAGCAGGGCATGCCTCCATTTACTACAGCAGAAACAGAACCCTAATGAGAGACATGTAACATTAAAATGTGCTACCTAAAACACACAATAAAAACAAAAGAAATTTCATCACAAAAGTGAAATGCCAAATAAGTTATCAATTTACTGAACTATCCAAAGTTCTGCTTTTGCTGTATCAAAGAAATCAGACAGATACAGAATAAGGGATGGATTTACTGGGTTCATTGATGTAAGATTATCTCTTTGTATTTCTTATGCAGATTCACAAAAGCTAGTTTCTTTGAATACAGTGTAAACTTGGCAAAACATACAAGCACATTCTTAATTTATAATAGCTTTAGTGGAGCATTGAAAAGCAGCTGCTTATGTATTTATTTGTTTATGATGATTTTTAATACTTTTTGTTTATTACCATCAGGGATATCCTTTTACAACTTGCTCGTATCTACCATGAATCAACAATGATTAGCATTAAAAGCTGTACAATATTTATCACACCAATGTGTTGACTGCCTAAGGGAAGAAGCTAAAGAAAATAACAATTTCAATCTTAAGAGCAGATAACACAAGGTTTAAATATATTTAGCCAAATATTTTTTCTCCATAAAGGTTCATTTCTATTAAGTTCTCTTCATAGTGACTATGATCAGAGCAGCTCTTATCTGACAAATAAAGACAGAACAAATGTAAAAATGATAGTCCTGAGCTAAATATAGCATTGAAATGGGAACAAAGGGATCTTTGCAACTCTGCTAAACATCCAGTGTGACCTCAAAAAAAGTATAATCTTTTTCATTATTGATATGGTTCCCTATTTGTAAAATAGGGTCAACACATATGAGGATAATAGAGATGGTAGGCTGTAAACCAGCGTGTAGACTTAATTAAGTAATTTTTAAAAATACTTTTGATAATCAGCTCAAAAGGTAAACTAAAACTAACTACAGATCCACACTTTGAATAATATGGCAAAAAATGCACGTAGTTGCATAGTATCCAGTATAATTGGCTGAATTATTTATTTAAAAGATTTTTTTTTTTTTCCTAATGAAATAGTCAGACATCTGAAGGAGGAAGTAACAATACTTTGACTTGCAAATTGGCCCATCTGAAATAATTTCAAAGAGCTGAATTTTCACACCATACTGAAATCTTCCCTTAGAAAGGCAAATTCTCTAAAGCATATTGTATTGGGGCTCCCAACTTTGCTGCTTTTGCAAACATGCCCAGTTCTAAAGGTGGTCAGTGGGACTAGTTCTATACAGTAAGACTTTACAGGAAGAATTTTCACTGACATCAAATGAGGTTCCCAGGACGGTGTGTTAATATGAACGAGGCTTTGGTTACAAAACCTATTAAAGATGAAGACAGTCAAGAACATATTTTCCTTTAATGTCACATTTTATTTTGAGGTTCTTCTGATTTTTCTAAGGTAGTATACTTCAATAACCACATAAACTCTACAAGCTTTTCCTTAAAGCTTTTCAAATACCACTTAGAAATTCTATCAATGTATTTACATTTATTGTATACCAAAAATAAAACCTGTTTATACTATGAAGATACAGAGGTAGATGAAAATGACCTGAGGGAGATCCTGTATTAACTGTCAGAAATCAAGACTTGATTCAGAAATACAACTATAGTAAACCTAAATGCTCTTTGTAATAAACACACTGAAAGCATAAATAGCTTATACATAAGCATGAGATAACTTTAACACTTACTTTACCAAAAGAACCCAAGACCAAAATAAAATAAATGTACATGCATTTTAAAGATCACAGTCTGAGAGTATCTCTTATCTCCACTTCTTCAGCTAAAGCAGGAGAAATAACAGCAATGAACAAGTACACATTAAGTGTATCACAACTTATCATCAACTGAAAGAAACCACAAAGGTTTCAAGAAAATGTACTGATCAGCTGGAGACTTGAGAGATCAAGGTAACGATGAATTTTAAGTGAAAACAACATAGTTGGATTTGAGCTTCATTTTCTCATTTGCACTTCAATAAAAGTACAGTTTTCTTAAGAATACTTTTTCTTAACAAAGGAAAAAAAAAAGGTATGTCCAGTTATATAATCCTGCTAGATGCTGCATTCTTAATGAAATATTGAGATGCTCAGGACTATACCTCAGATGTCAGTAACTGGTGGTCTGAAACAGCACTAACAGTAAGTACATAAAAAGGAGCTTTTAAACATGCAGTCACCATTGAAGTGCTCATGACACATCACTTCTTCAAAATTAGAGGTCTCCAAATGTGGGAAAACACCTCTTTTGGCAGGTTTAGTTTGACTGAAAGAGCAGTCAGATAACGTGGTGGAAGCTGGGTGCTATGACCACCAAAGCTTCCAAAATCAAAGGTAAAATTCAAATGTTTCAGCATTACCAGTCACTCTTTCATAAGAGATTTTAGCCAGTTTCCTGTAGAATACCTATCTCTGATCAGAAAAGCCATGAACAATTACCATATCAATCAAGTGTAATAAACCACATTTTTTATGAAGTCTCAAGATCTCTCTTCAAAACACTTAGCTTGTGCCTGTTCACCTCTTGTGCTTTGTGTTTCTCACCCGACCAAAGAACAGCTAAGCGAACACAACACTGATAGAAAGTCCATATACTTTCTCAGCTTTAATTAGGGTCCACTACTGGAAAACTGTCACTCATGTTGATCTGTTATCTTCAAACCTCCATGGTGAATGCTTTGTTTCTTGTGCTCTCCTCCTGGGCACAAATCCCCCAAGATTATCCCCAACTATCAGAAAAGGAACCCACAGAAAGGAAAATCATTTTGTATTAAAGCAGCTTGAGAAACCAATGGAGAAAAAAGAGAAAGAGTTATTGGAATGACTAATAGCACAGCAGGTGTTATATTAAAAAAGGTGTAGTATAAAATGAGATAATAAAAAACAGGTTAGTAGAAATTCATCCCCAGTGAATCATAATTTTAAAATATTTGTAGAAACAAATGGAATTACAATATAAAATTCCAATTATTTAGAATTGAGGTGAGTATCTTCCTGCCTTACATATTTACCAAAGAACTATAGAGATGCTGAAAAAGCTTTTTAAAAATATAAAGTAATGAGAAAATTATTTTTCTCATAATAAAATCCTTGACAAACAAGTTATAACTGCATATCAAAAAAACTACCTATTAAAACTTCCTAACTGGCAAAACTTCATGCAAATGCACTGAAAGCTAACCTTGTAAGAGGTATAGAAAATCTCGTTGCTGCTAGGAGATTCCAGTTAGAAATTTGTGCAGAAAAGCTAGTAATGAGAAAGTGTTGACTTCATGCTTTGTTCTTAACAGTTCGCACACCCTCACATACCGACTAACATTTGAACACATAGTTTCATGTTTCTTTTATTTTTATGGGAGTAAACATTTTGTGGCAGCTTTTTCAGTATTTCATATGACTGCAAGTTTATTTGAGGTATTGCTGAATTTTGAATTGATAGGAGAACTTACATTGCTAGACACAACCCACATTTGGGAATAAAACTTTCTTAATTCTTTTGAGTTATTGGTTGTTGCAGAAGATCACAATATCAGGAAGCAATGGTTCATTTATCCTAGTACAGTAAAAAAATGGAGAAAAAGCCTTTTTCTTCCTGGTATATACTGTCTGTATCTTCCTCTCAAAGGCTGCAAGTATGTGTTGGGAAACCTATCCTAGAGTTCAAGGCTGCTAATTAAGATGTGAATAGTTAGGTAGCTCAAATCAGTAACAGTTCTTACGGCCTTTTTGCAGCCTTTCACTCTACTATAACAGGTTCTCCTGTGTCCTCTTTAAAACAGTTATCAATTGGTCAACACAGAGTCAAAATTTCCAATTTGCTGCCATCTTTCACAGCTTCTTGCCATCAGCAATTAGAACATTATTCTTAAAATGACAGTTGCCTATTACTCTTTATACAATCCATGTGATTGTCAGCTGGCTAAATGTGATGAAGAATTTATTCCTGAATGCATTGCTTGTACGCAATCATTTACGTTATTGGCATATCACCTGGCTATATGTCATTTAAAAATGGCAGGTGTGGATGGCTGTAATTTATTAATTCTTTCTGCAACTCAGCTGTCAAAATATCAACCTAAAATTATATTGTTAAAAATAAAAAAATATATATCCAATAAGAAAGAATTACTTCTTTTTCCTCTGAGGACTAGAGACAGCAACCACATTTAGCCTTAAACAATTTATCCAGTCTTAAAATTGTTGTTGAAGTGACACTAAGAAAGCCCTAGGAAAGCATGAAGTAAAACATCAGTCTCAAGACAATGATTTTATCCAATGAACTCCATATATCAGTTTGATTCTGTATTGCACCAGGTAACAGCTGCTGAGTCAGAGAGGGACCTAAAGAATATAGCATCGGTCCCCACTCACACATCCACAAAGTTCTGCTGTTGGAGTGCTATAGAAGCAGGGCTCTTAACTCATTTGGTAAGTACTGTAAAAATGATTAAAGATCACAGGAAAATGTCAAGAAGGAATGTCTCTTGGCAAAGCATCTAACGTAAACTCAACATAACCCTAAGTGCCATCCTGAAATGCCAAAGAAAGATCTGGTTATGAACCCTTTGTTCGAGATCCATGTCTCTATTTTGGCACAGTGGGTACATCCCAGCTTAGTAATGACCGAATTAATCTAATCAAATTGTAGCCATGGAAAAGTTAAACATACAATCTAACATAATAACCCATACTCCTGTTAAAGTCGAGGAGAGCAAGACTCCCTTTCATCGTGTAGTTCATCTGCTGCCCTAAAACCTCTTTGAGGATAAAATGAATAGTCCTTGAGAGCAGATAGTAGCTAATTTTTTATTTAGCTGGAATTCAGGGACATTAGTATCATAATAATTCTGTTCTGAGTCAGGTTTCCACCATCCACGATGCCAGGCAAGCCCGACCTTCACACCACCTGCCCTCGCCTAATTTGATCCCCATGCCTAGGGCCGACCATCCTGATTCCCTCTAATCGCTTGCTAAATCACCTCTATTTCTCTCTCACATCACAATGAAGTCAATCTTGTGAGGTGCAAGGCAACCTCAGCAAAAAGCTGAGCTCCTTTCCTTCCACAGAGTGAATTGGAAGCACTTCAGCATCTTGAAGGATCTCAGCCTTCCGAGGAAAATGAGAAAATTGGAGGGAAATAAATTGCTGGGATTTGAGACCATAAAGCCTCCTCAGTGGCAAAAGCAATGAAAAGATGTCACTCAACAGGAGGACATGGCTTTAGACTTTGCTGATAATTTAGATATCAGTGAACTTTGTCTGTTTACAAATCCTGAAAGAAATAGACACTAAATTCTATTAGCAATCTGGCAGCTTGAGGTTTGGTTTCAATTGAGAAAAAAACAAAATTAAAACAAACGGGGGGAAAAAAGGGGGGGCGAGGGGGAAGGGGAACACCCCAACCCCAAAATACAACCCCTAAGGACAAAAGCCCTGAAATTGTGATCAACATTTAAACCCAGAAATCAGACTGCTCCTTAACAAGATCTGCATATACAGCACCAAAGGACTGATTTATTAAGGTACCTGTGTCTTGTTGAAGGTGTGGCCCATAGCTAGATCTTCTAAATGGAATAAAAAGATCTCTTCCTAACCTTGCAGTGTCCTTCAGCTGTGTCTGTCTTATTGTTTTGATACATCACAATTACTTAGAAAGGTAACAGAGGCTGTGCCAAAACCAAAATGACATCTGTACAGTAAGTCGTGAAAGTGATACGCCAAAAGCCACACAAACCTCCAGTACTCATAGAAAGAAAGCACAGCATAAGACAAGCTGCAAAACCTTTACAAAAATCAGTCAGCACTGGGTTCTGCAGGAATACTGAAGTAAAGAAATGAAACTACACTTGGTCTCTACTTAAAGAATGAAAGTGAGATTCAAACTGTTTGGCAAATGGTATTCTGTGTGAAAAAAAGCACCAGAAACTAACAATCTTACTACAAGGGGGAGAAAAAAAGCAATGAGTCATTTTTATATAAACAGTCATTCTGCACTTAAAATTTATCTTTGCATACATTATATAAAGCTACATATGCATCTTCCACTCCAAAAAGACTTTATCTCTCCACAATCATCCACTGTGATTGCTGGAAGTTTTTAGTTCCATTCTTAATACCTGGAGCAGGGCATTGTCACTAACTGATGCCTGCAACTACTTCTTGTAGCGTCAGATAAACGTGGATTTGTTCTTGAAATTTCTACTTCAGAAGGTGAGTTGTACCTCTACTGCAAGCACACTGCATGAAGGGTTTGCACTAAGCCTACAGGGTAAAATAGCTCCTATTGTATATAAGGGGTTCATATCCCTGCCTAGTAATCTTACCCAAACTAGATAAAGGCATAAGATTCCCTAAAATCAATAAGAGATGCATCTGAAAAAACAGTATGGACATTTGTATATTGTACATATTTTACTACTATACTCAACTCACATTGCTTTAGTTGTTTGTCAGGACATCATTAGCATCAAGTTCTGAATATTAGAATTAAAACTGGTTCAGAGAGTGACAGCTCTCCCTGAAGAAGAAATCTGAAAGCAATTCATAATCAGAAAGCTAGAGTCCATAAGCACATATAATGAAGCATAGAAAGTTTCAATGCCATAGCTGCTACAAACTTTTCAGCAAAGTTTTAACTAGTTTGCACGCAGCAAGCTGTTGTGAGCTTGATTAAAATATAAGTGAAGTGCAAGTTTGCCATCTCTTTGAGTTGTCTTTTCAACGATTATACTGTGCAACCAATTCTCCAAAGAAAACATAAGTTGTTTAGACAAGGTTGCTGCTTCAAGAGACGTTAATGTTCTCCAAAAAGTTTACTAAGTCAACCACAGATATCTCGTGATCAACAGGCTAATGAAATCTGGGGCAAAACATAGCTTAGACCACACAAAGGACCACTGAGATACACAGGTACAGGATTTAACCAGCTGACTTCAAGTGAGAGTTGAAACATCAGTGTTAGAGCAGATGTGTTTTTTTCCCTTGCTAAACCAACACAGAATGCAGAGAAAGAACTGTTAAAATAACTTTTATTATTTGACCACACTATTTTAAGGTACGTTAAATGCATGACTTGGGAAGAAAGCTGTTACAGTAAAACTGAAATAGTTTAGCAGTAATTTCAGCATCTCAAATCATGCATCCTAAGCAGACCGTGGAAAATTATCATTGTACTATTAAAAATAAAACATGCTCCAAAATTATTTGAGCACTATGGATGAAATGCAGCTTTCAAAATAAACACACATCCTGAAACTAAATCCTTAAGTCTGAAAAGCTGTAAAAAGCTCTGACAATCCTTGATATTAAAGGTGTTTCTTGTGAGAATAGATGATTTTCTGATTTATCTTTATTTTCCTACTGTAGTTCCAAGTCAAACCTAAAATTTCATGCCAAAATATTAAGTAATTAAGAAATGATTACACCACACTGCTGCTGAATTTCTCTGTCCTTCAGATAACTGCTAATTTAGCACCAAAAAAAGCACTGGTCCTAAAGGCTGTGGTTTTATCTTGATTTACATAGTCTTGGAAGGAAAGTACAGTATGGTGCTGTGACAGAGCATGATGGTTCACTGTTTTTCCCTGCTACTAACACTGAACAAAGAACATTTCTATAGGATCAGAAATAAGGGCAAAATATTTTAGGAGCTGTGCTTCCTTCAAACAACATCTACGCACTCTCCTTGGCATAAATGGTAACTCACATTGTAACTTGGCAATCAGGGTATTACAGCTGTAGTTTGCAGAAAAAATACAGACTCTTCTTGTGCTGGAGGAATACAAGTGGAAGGCACTCCATGGTTGGACTGCTGATGGTGTTGGGGGAGAAAAGGCTTGTAATACCTGCTGCTCTGAGCTGAACTGAGAGAACATTCCAAACAGGGAATGGACCATAGTTCTCTCTCATTTCTATCGAAACCAGCCAAATAATGGATACAGCCTGCTGTTGGAGACAATGTGGACTCAAAGCATGGACTTGGAGCACTCTACTAGCTCTAATGAACATAATCCATAGAGTGAGTGATACTGCTTTGGAAAAAAAAAACTTGTTACCATCATAAATTTTCTGTAAGTTCTCTACTGTAGCATTTGGCAATTGCCTAAGTGTTTGAATTACTCCCCAATTAACAAGTTTGCAGGGAACTACCAGCCAGTATTTTCTGTTATGTAATAGTTTCTCCTCTTAGTCCCTTTCTTTTTTTCATACTCTCCAACATAAAGTTGTGTTTGTTATATGTTTAACTTGATAGGTAACTTTTTAACTTTTATTTAATTGCTTTTTGACTCTCAGTTACCACAGTGCCCTTTTTCATGTAATAACAGACAGCAAGAAATGACAGAAAAACTGAATTTTCAAGGGTTACTGCAATTTTTTTCTCTTGTAAATCTATTCCTTATGATAAAAGAAGCAGTATACATCTGTTCTGCAATAGAGAACTCATTATCTTTTTGGGCTTCTATTAGCTACAAGCTGTGCAACATATCTTTTTTTAAAAAGGATGGTCATTTGCAAGTGAAGTAGGGGATCTGTTGTATACATCTAGCAAGAGATTTCCTTTGTCATTTATACAGTTGGAATGTAACCCTAAAGTTAAGAAATTAAGGAAAACCAAGAAACATAATGAAACTTTAAAACTTGTTGACTAAGTGGAATATGTTGCAAGAATACTAGGAAAAGACTAGCATATCCTTTTGAATACATACTTTCCAAGGGAGGGAAAAAACCCAAAACCAAAATAAACTAGCATGGCTGGGTCAATTCCTATGAGCATGGAAATCACGTACCGTCACAGCAACAATCTACCAAACTCCACCGGCAATGTATAGCGCTATGCCAGCAGTCCAGAAGGTAAAGCATTTCTTCTACTTTATGAGACATCTTAACAACTCAAAGTCTATATTAGATTAATAAATGCATTTGGCATCCAAGATCCTCTGCAGAAAATAAAAGCAGAGAATGTACTAGATTTAAATATATATGTTAAAAAAGTAACAAAACCCAAACAGCTAAAAAGCTTATAGAAAGCTTTAGTTGTCTGCAATTCACTAGCTACCATCAAGAAAAAAGGGTTAATGAGACACAGGAATTAGAAGCATGTTTGTATAGGGGAATCCCATAACCGTAAATGTATAGACTTCCCTCTTTTTGGTATTCTTTTTCATTTCTCACTTATAGTTTAAGTGAGGCATTAAAAACCATAAAGTTTTAAGACTAGGGCTTTTCAGTATATTTAATGTACTGGAATGATGTCACCTTCAGTAGTTCTTGAATATCATTAGTAGGTGTCTCCAAGCCTCTCTAGAGGTCTATTTCACAAGATGTTTTAATTATTCCTAAACTATTCTTAACAGAAATTAGCACATCAAAGCAATGAGAAACCAATGAGAAAAAATTCCCTTTGTAGAAGTCCTCAAGTTCATGTATTGAGCCTGTGCGATTATAAAAGGTACCATTTCTGTAAAAGTGTTGTAAAAAGAGGACAGAGAGAGAGAGAGAGTGATAAAGTAATGTTTTTCCTAGCTCCTAAAAATTCAATTAAATGCAAGATTTCTTCAAAACTCTCAATGTTTTACAGATTGGTTGCTGCAATGTAGTTTTTCAAAGTACATACTTATTCAAAAGCAACATCAAACTGGCTTGTTAGCTTAATCCAGCTTCTGTTCAAGTCAACGGTTAAGCTACCAAAAAAAAAAAAAAAAAAAAAAAAAAAAGTCTCACTTTGGAAGTCCTAAGAAGCAGCCTGAATTTGGTTCTCTCAGTGCCTGGCTCTGTTCTTTATAGTAATGGGCCAGATCAATCCCCACTCATAATTAGCGTCATCAGGTTTGAATTCAATCTTTAACAAGAGCTTTGTCCACGCCACAGCAGAAGAACTTGGACCCCCGGTATATTGATTTTAAAAAGAATTCCGGGATGAGTTAACATATTAAAACCAAGAAATGAGAAATTGTCAATTATAATCAACCATTTGATAATTCGATTCCATAAAATAGAGCTTCCAATAACTCCTTTTATCCAATGCCATAGCTGAAAGTCTTGTTAACGGAGATCTCAAGGAAAAGGAGTTCCAGATCATTGGGCATTTTATGTCACTTTAATGTTTAGGGAGGCAGCTGAGGAAATATATTAGCTTATGTTCCTGTATTCATAATAGACAGAGTTTATGAAGGACCAGGTTTCTTTTCTAATAGATGCCTGCAATATTATTTCCATGGTATAACATATAATTAAATTCAAATATTCATTTTATTATGCATTTTAACTTTAGGTTGAATCAACTACAGAGGTACGTTTGCTGACTTGTTTTGCCAAGCTAACTGTCTGCAGGAAAGATTAACAAGGGAGACAGGCTGTGAAACAGCTTCATTCCAGGATTTGTGGATTTTAAGATTAGATTGGTGATTTCTTTTTATGCAAAATGTAAACATATTTGCAATTATTTCTGAGAAAGCTAAGTACCCATAAGTTATGATTAATATGGCATGCTACTATATAGAGACATATAGTTGCATTTTTCCTTTTACTTGACACTCAAATTAGTCTATGGTAAAAATTGTCACTAATCATGTCATCTGAATGAACTGAGATTAGCAGGACTGGTAAATGACTGCATCCTTACTCACAATCTTTTGAAAGAAAAAAACCCAAATGGTTAAACCATAATGTTTTTCCTCTCATGAGAAGGAACATGAGTTTGATGGCTGATGGCTATTTAGCAATCATCATTGCTTTTAAGTCTGACATACACATTAATGAAAGAAATTTGTGTGTTTAGAATTACTTTTACTTCGTGGCTCTTGACTGAGACTGATAGATAAAAATGACAGCAGTATCAACAGCAAAATAATATCATCATATAATGGACTTGTAGGAAGATTTGTTATTGTCTGCTGTTAAATTTGCTAACTTAAAGTTGAGCCATCTCTCCAGAGAAGACTGCATAAAGTTCCACCTTCCCAATTCGTGCAAACTCTCACAGCCCAGTGTGCAACAAAGTCGGGAAGGCTACCCGGCTGCTTCCTGGGTAGGACAGAACATCAGATGTGACAATGCCTGGGACAACACAGACCACAACCAGGACAACTACCAGTGCACTTTCTCTTGAGTAGCGAAGGGAAAAAAATAATCTATGCTAGTTAAGACTATGGGGTTTTCACCTACCAACTTTTGCTAGCACCATAATAACTGCACTTAGAATACCAATCAGAATTACAGTATCAAACCCCACAAGCATTGCAAAGCTACGTTTAAAATTCCGTCCTGGGACAGTAATTGTAACCTCACAGAAAAACTCATAGTGAGGGCTCTTCAGGGAAGAAATGTCCTTTAAGTTTCCTTCCATTCCATTTCCCATTATTCAGTGCTGGATTAGTATTAAAGACGATCAAGACTGCTTTCAAAACTAGTAATGCTGCAAAATAATAAGAAAGAAAATCTGTTTCTTTTTAAGTCTCTTGGACCTGATAGTCCTTCCATCTGGAGTAGCCAGATGAGAACGCCCTTCTGGAAAGCCCTTTCATGTTATCTTCCTGAAAATGAACTTCCCTGGCCAAACGTCACCAGAGGATTCTGCTGCAGCAGTGCTG
This sequence comes from Astur gentilis, assembly GCF_929443795.1. Lineage (NCBI taxonomy): Eukaryota > Metazoa > Chordata > Aves > Accipitriformes > Accipitridae > Astur > Astur gentilis. The sequence continues at coordinate 40,000,886 of NC_064886.1, read as the reverse complement.
CATAGACAGAGAACAAGGCTTTGCCAGGGCAATCTCGTGTCTCCTGTCCACAGGATCAGATATTTCTTCCATCCCCTATAACTTCTCTGTGTTTTTTTTTTTCCATTTAATAGCCTATCCAACCACAGCTACCCTCTTCTATTCCAGACTTGGACTTCTGTAGAATCAAAAAGAGAATAGCCTTTGGAAAGCCAATTGAAGAGGACGGGCAGAGCAGATTAACTCACAAATGTTAAATTAGAGAACTTTAAGAATCTTGGTTTGAATTTTATGTGAGTGTAAAGGACAGCATTAGCAACGTAATTTCGTAAGAGGCTGATCCAGAAACAGTGCCAAACTGCCCTCAGATTACTAATTATCATCACAAAATTTCTTCACACTGGCAATGATAGTGCAAAGTTATCAAAGAACTCCTGAATTTAAGCTAGCCACCAACATCCAAACCAAAATTATCTTTATTCTAAGATAGTACACCAGCATGCAGCATATGCCAACCCTTGCTACTTTATCTCTGTCCACTTTCCCATTTCTACTGCATGTCTGAATCTTTCCCAAATATCCAGTATCCATCAGTTCCATACTCTGGCTCCTTCTTCAGCCCCCTCTGCTCCCCCCCAGCATTAGATCTTTGCTTACCTCTTTAGAGTTGTACAAAATGGAAACTGTTTGGAGAGCCCTGGACCTACAAATTACACTGTGAGTTAAGAAACTGTTACACTGCATTGCTTTCAATATTCTACTGAGTTACAGTTCTGGGTGAAAATGAATGAATGAATAGGTACCACGTTAACAGTTCCTTGACCTTTCTTGTTGGAAGAAATTGGGACAGCTAATTTTATAGGGTACTTTGCCTTGTTGTCCATAGAACTCCCAAATAACCAAGTATACAAGTAGAAGCCTGTTACTCAATATAAATTAATTACATTATCAACTCAGTTCTTATTGAGTGCTTTTATTGTGCCACCTCTAGAGAATTGTTATTTGTAAAAAGGTATTGTTGATAGAGAAGACAACTTGGGTTAGTACTTAAGTTACATTTCTAGTCTGCTATGAACTCACCCGTGGCAAAGAACAGAAAAAGGTTTGTAAAAAGCAAGAACTATGTGCTTAACTTAAAGCAAATGAATAATGTGTGCCACTTGCTTTAGTAGGGCTATAGCCCCTAATGCTAAGCAGGAAACTCAACTAATGTTAAACAGTAAAAGAAAAATTGTTTGTTTGGTTTTTTTTCTAAATCCACTCTCAGTCCCTGGTTTATTCACTGTTCATCCTCTTTCCCTTCACATCACCTGCCTTTTGCAATAAATGAGATGTGTCCTACAGGACACAATTTGCAACCATATAAACAGAAAAGGAAATGAGGTAATGTGTATATAGAATGAAGACAGCTAACGCTGAACAACCAACCTTCACTATGGCATTTCCTAGCTTTTCTTTTGAACTGTGATAATAAAACCCTTCAATACCTAATTCAGAAAGACTTTGTGAGATTAATTAATATATGCAAAAGAAACAGAACAGACTCGAACCTTTCTAATTTCACGGTATATAAAACAGAAGTAATACAGATGATTATCTCGCAGGAAGAAAATCAAGACCTGTTCTGCAAAAATATTAGTAATTCTGCAATATTTCTACTAGAGACATACATATTGAAGGTTACAACACCAAGAAAAATAGAAGCTACATGCTCATCTGGAAACTGGATCTCTATGCTGTGTTATATATTCTGCTTATTTTCTTAATATTTTCCATTTCTTTTAATTTTCTTTCACCTTCCTTTGCTCTGCATAACAGGTGGGTATAATGTCAACAACTATCAAAAAATGGAGTAAAATCACCATTTTAGATGTACTGCATTTGACATATTGGGATACTTATATAAAGGTAATTTTACAGAAAGAGAAACCTTAATTTTGACTTTTAGCATTTCATTGCAGAATTGGGTGATTTTTCTTTATGGTATGAACATTCATGTCTTTTACCATAGTTTTGTATTTAAAATAAAAGAAGAATATCTGTCAAAAACAAACTTAAACTGAAAGCATACACAAGTTTACAGTAAGTGGAAAAAGATCAAATCAAACCCAAATCTAATCTGCTTGAAGACAGACAGACTGTTAATTACATGCAATTACAGAATGTTTTTTCATTGGTGAAACAAAAACATAGTAGTCACAATTATAAGATCAATTATCTTAATGACATGAAAGAATTCAAAGAAATTTATAGGTGAATAGAAATATTTCTCACAGTTGAGCCAACACTGGCTTTTTTCCCATTTAAACTTAAAAAATATTTTATACATGTCACATTCTAAACCCAAACATCAAAACAAAAATATTTGTTTCCTTTTTTCCCTGTTTTAAGTTAAAATTAGTCCTCAAATTTGATTAAAAAAATGTGCAAAGTTTCAGTGTGCCAAAACTGCAAATTTGAGATCCTGCCTGCTGTGTACACAGATAGTGCGTCATGATTGATCACAGCTTCCAGTAAACAAGCAAATAAGTGAGCAAACCAAAGATGAATGAAGAGCAAATACAGAGAATTTGAATTTTTACTTTCCATTTTTTTGTTTCACTTTTCTGTAGTCCAATATGATCGTTACTAGAATTAGGTATCTACGGTGTAGTAGCACATTATTTAAAAGTCCGCATAACCAACTGAATGTTTACCCTTACTAAACGTGTATATGACTGACATCCATAGCGTGAAAACCAATTTAATGACAAACGTTGATTTGACTTAAGGAGTTGCCTGCTTTTAGCCCAATGACATCCAGCTTAAATACATTTAGTTATCTAGGGTGGTGACATTCAGTTCTTTGATGATTAGACATTTAACATAGCTCACTAGGGGATTAATCACCCTTTAGAGACACCTACTTCTTCCCACTGACTCTAGAGGGAAGTAGAGGACCAAGCTATAATACACATTCATTAGATGAATCCTCTCACTTTATAGCTACGTCTATTTTTCTGCCTTATTTTGAAGCTGGTTGCAGAGGTATGTTGATGCATGACCCAGGATCTTCCACATTTTAAATTCTTGTGCTTTTTTTTGGTGGATATTAACTGTACTTGGAAGTGTGATGCAATTTTTTAAACATTTTTAAGATTGAAATTTAGAGGTTTGAGTTTGACAGCAAAGCTACCAATGTATTCAGCAGAAACAGTATTTCACCTTGGAGTAAAAGAAATTTTTAAAGAAAAATAAACCCCAAACATCTCTGAGCAGCCTTTACATCTCAACATTGCTTCTATTAAAACAATAATGTGTGCCAACATGATCATTTGTGTTTTGGTTACCATTTTGAAAAAACAGAAAACATTAATAACTCATATAATAGCACATATAAAGTATTACATCTTTCTCCAGTAATTAAAGGGAATTATTAATTCCCTGTATCTTTTTGCAAAATTCTGCATGCTCCATATATTAAAAGTTATAAAGATAATACTAGATTCAACATTATCCAGCATTTAACAAACAATTTACGTAATGTAAATATTAATGTAGCCTTTAGTATTTTAGGACTAAGGAATTCTGAATGCTATGCATTTCATTACTTCTAATATTACAGCTAGATACTTACTGCATGATACTAGGGAGATTCTCAGCTGGGTTGATAGCATGTATTAGTAAAATAAAACATAACATGAACTTTTTAAAACTCTGAACATTCTTCTAGAACTACTTAAGTATCCCTCAATGATCCTTTTTCTATAGACCTTATTTTCATTGTTAAAAGATTTGGGACTATTCTTCATTGCAGCTCTCCCGACTGTGTTTTGGTTTATAAATCTCAAGGGTTTCTAACTTCTGTCCATAGGGTAACATGATTGATAGCAGAGAAACAATGAAACTCCCCTCCCCCCCGTACTGAGCACTGCTTTTTAAACACAAATAGCAATGGTAAAGCATGAGTTTAATATGGAAGTATTCTCTTGAAGACTGCAGCTTTAAATATTTTTCTTTCCAGTGTTGGGTTCATAAAGTTATTCATAACAGAAAACTGTATTTGAAGCAAATACAACACACTGACTTCTTTCAGCTTTGAAATACACAATTTAAAAAAAAAAAAAAAAATCAGTATATGTGCATGGGTGTCAAAAAAGAAAATGAGGTTTTGGTGTCAATCTCATTAGCTTCCATCATCTTACTGGCATTTTCCATTTCTAGCATGGCCCTAAGGCAGCTTTTCTGTCCGTATGTGAACCCTTGCTTCAAACACAGCTGACCATCCTGCCAAACAGTTGCACATGATGTGTGAACTCTTAGGCACCAAGAGAAACTGCAGCATCTAAAAGGTTTCACACTGGTTTCTTGCATTTCCCTAATGAACATAAAGAATACGCCCAAGAAATTTCATGACTGAGCCTTACACAGTTAACTTTATGATTTGCCTACTATGTGAAATTGTCAGGCAGCATTACTTATCACACTTAGCTTTGTATATCCAGAGATGACCTCAAAATCAGGAGATTAAAATTAATTAATAAACAGGAGTATTAAAATCAATTTAATTCTTTAGTCTCTTGGGCAAATTAGGGTTGTATTTTTAAGCTTTTCCCTGCAACTTAGAAGCGTGGAAAGTTTTTATTCTGATGTATTCTCTTCCTTATAGAACTAAACTTATAAGAAAAATATGGATTAACTTGCAGCTCTCTATTATATCATAAATTTTAGCAATATTTGTGTTTCCTGACAGTGCACTGAATTTCTGAGATAACTACATAGGAAGTAATGAATAACAACTGAATAACAGTCATCTTAAAACATAAGGGAGGTGGTTATGGTTGCTTCATCTCACCGCAAAGTAGAAACTTCAGAGCTCATTTAATCTTTTAAAAGGAAACTGCTCCAGGAGTTTAAATAGCGCACAGGCTCTTTGTTGACCTGTGGCAGAAGGATAGATTTCATCAATGAAAAGCATCTGCCTCCCAACTCTATTCACTGGAGCAAACTGTTAACAACTTTTATGAGCTGTTTCATTCAGAATGTGAATAATAATAATAATAGTAAGAATCCTTCTGGCGTCTGTGTGGCCTTTAGTCCATCCAAATAAGCTGTATTCTATCTAAAATCAAGCCTGCCTTTTAGAAACTATTCAGGGAATCTGATTTAAACTCTTTCTATGTCCTGAAGGGGTTCTCCATGACAGTCTTTACAATGATCTAACTATAAAGTTGGCCCTGCTTTGAGAAAGGAGCTGGACCAGACAACCTCCAGAGGTCCTTCGTCCTTCATTTTTCCGTGACTATGGACTAAACCATCTTTTACAATTATTCATTTTGAATGACACATCACAGCTTGACCTCACTTATAAACTCCTCCCTAATTGCTTTTCCAATCTACACCAGCAAGTGCTTGTTCTCAAATATATACTACTTCACTATATAATGTACACATAAAGTAGTCAATATTTTCTCATTAACAGAAAATATACTACAACTCCAGTGCAGTCAAATTTCCCTACCTGTTTTCTATTAAACCTACAGACAGCCAGTGCTCTTTCTGTCAACCATCTCTGTTAACATCCCAAATAGTAAATGAATTTGTGTGGCCTATAAAGAAGTAACTTCCATGCTTCATAATAATTTTAAAAACTGACACAGATAACGCAGAGTTACTTCTCTAACTGTGAAAGGAATCTTCAAAATTTGGAATATAAGCCATTTTATTTAACTATAATAAATATTAAATCTCAACCACACAGTGGGAATTTATGAATTAAGATGTAAATATATATATACACACATACTCCAGGTACATGATGAATACATACAAGCATCATCATTCACCTTTCAAAGCCTACAAAAAACATCTCCATAGCAACTTGCAGTTGCCAACTGTGGCAGTCTTTTTGAACCATGAAAAAAATTAATTAGCAAGCAAGAGTTTATGTTCTTGAAAATTAACTCAAAAAGTCAAAAGTAGGGAGTAATAAGTTCTGTATCCTATGCCAGTGGTCTCCCAGATTGGTCTGAAAAGCTCAAGTGATATGCTTAAAAGTAAAATTATAAAGCTATAGGAGCTTAGCATACTTCAGAAAAATTAGGAACCAGTATCTCAGACCACCTTTCATGGGACCCATTCCCAATGGTGATTTGCAACAAAAGAAACCACATATGTGTATACACGAGTAAGAATGCATTTCAAAAAGTGCCATCTACCAACACATAGAAATATACATTGCTTGGCAGCTTATGGGCAATAAAATTCTTACCGTGTCATAGATATTACCAATAAAGTTACAATTTTCATCAAAGCTGGGACTTTCAAAGCCACTTAATATATCCAAGATGCTAACTTGCAAAATTCATTATACATGTTTAAAAAACAACCGCAATTTGTACCTTTTAAGAAATTAAACAAAACTAAAGTTAAAAAATAGATCTTCTGGGTTTTGCAGTTTAACACACGAGAAAATACACAGCATATGCGACGCAAAAGAGATCAACAGCGCTGCAAGGCAAAATTGTTTCAATTCTTGACTTAGACACATTTAAGCCTCTGCCCTTATAGCTCAGAAAAACTTTGTGACTGTTCCTCAACAAGGACCATGACAGAAGCAATGCAGGGTCAGAGAGAAGAGGAAACATGCTGCTCTGGTAGATATAAGGCATCCCAGATTTGCTACAGCCAAGGGAAGGAAAGATACTACACAGGGGTCAGAAAGAAGCCACAAAACAAAGTCTGCTTGGAACGGTACAAACATAGCAACCATAAGAAGCCCCATCAACTCCTCCTTGCAGCAATCAATCATTACAAGCATTTAAGTAATAGTCTCTTCACAGCTGCAGTGAGTGGAGAGTGCTTATTTTTTCAGTTTTTGCTTTTTATTGCCCCCAGGAAAAAAAAAAAAAAATCAGCAAAAATAACACAACATTTTTTTCCAATCTTCTTTCCTTCAGCAGCTATTTTCAACTGGAAAATTTTTTGGTTGCAATTTTTGACCGGGACTCTCATTTTTTTAAAAACATCTCCACCTTTGCACTATAAAGCAATCATATCCTTGGGAAAGATGTTAATTTTTTAGCTACTGGATAAGAGCAAATGCCAACTAAATGGCAGAAGTTGTACCAAGTCTGCAGGGGATCTGTAAATGCATCTATGGATGAATCCTAAATGGATCCACGGACTAAATCCTGCCATTTGCCCTGAAGTTATTTAGAAGTAAACCAACCGGTTCTAGTTCTCTTAGAAATTTGACATAAATTAGAATTTGGGGGATACAGCATGCAGAGCTGGAAAGCAACCACAATTCTCCACTGGCACATTACCTTCAGTTTACAGTTGTCTTTGGCCCAGGATTATAAAGAACGAAACACAAAAGCTTGTAATTAATTTGCACACCTTTAAACCAAAAGTAAGCAGAAACGAGGATTCCACATCCCTGAAAAGCTTTGTACCCCTTCCTTTCATGCACTAATAAAAATGAAGGCAACAGTCTCAGCTGCAGTGACATATTCCACCAGGAAAATTGTCAAGGAGAGGAGACTTTAAGGACATCCAATGGCAATCACAACAACTACGTCTGCTGCCAAGACTCTATCAAGCAGCCATGTTCTGCTATCCCTTGTACTCTGAAGACCTGTCAGATCAGTCAGGGGAAAAAGTGTGCTTTAGTGCAGACTTAAGAAAACAAAATAAACCGAGCAAACATCTGTGAACAAAACTGCAAAAAGTTTTAATGGAGCACAAGTCCTTGCTTCTTAGCATCAAGCCATTAAAATTCCTGGCAGCAGCACACACTCTCCTGGCTTGCCAATGGCCCACTTTCATGCAGCCTATTTTTGTTTAGAAAAAAACTTCAGAAAATCCTGAATATTAAATCTTTCTTGAAGCTATAATGATCATGGAGATTAGCTCTGATCAGCAGTTTTAGGCCATATGTAAATTTGGTATCCCTAGGCAGAGTAGCAAACCATGAAATACCCTTCTTTTTCCCTTTGGCTAGCAGTAATAAGGAGACTGCTCTACAGACCCTCATTAAATATTGGTCCACACCATCTACTTAGCATTCAACAGGTTGTAATTCCTGGACCATGCCAGGGACTAGCCTACAGCTAACGTATACCAGATTTGCAAGAGAAAACATAATTTAAGCATTGAAATCAGCTACAATAACAAAGAAACCTTTACCTCATTCAGTTTCTCTTAATTAACGCTTTATGTTTTCCCCTACTTTGGCTGCCGCAGTCCAAGCAAATTTAGTAGTATTTAAGCAGCCTCACCACTACCCATAGACATGCTTATGAAAATGCTAAAATACACGAGTTAAGGAAGATATTTTTCCTCTACTCTAGCACACATGGTTTAAAACCCTCAGGACAGGCCAAAGTAATACAGGAATGTACCAGTCACGAGAAAATATAACACCACTTTTTATGCAACACTATTTAATATAGAGCCATGGTGGGAATGAACAAACTCCCTGTTACAGCCCGTACAGTACAGCGTGTCTCCCTGGATGAGGTCTGAGAAAGCAATCCTTGCCTTTAACAGAAAATTTGATTTAGTTTCATTTAGGAAAGAGATATCTACATTCAGCAGCAAATCATAGAGAATAAAGGTTCCTCAACAAATGGCTCCCAAACTGTAGTGCTTTGCAGGAGGTGGTAGAATCAGCGGCTCTGAATGCCTCCGTGCAGGGGCTTCTTTGAGCATAGCATGGACTTACCTGGTCGCACCGGTCTGAAGTGTGTGCTGATAATACTGTAACTGATTTTTTTAATCTATATATGAGGAAAACATTCTGAATTTTTATGTCCTTCCCCTACACTTTCCAGTTATGAGTAACTACTTTGTAAAGGAACTGATAGACAAATTGTAATCTAGAAACCAGGAAGAGAGGAAAACTAACACATTTGCTTGCTTGCTTCCAAAAGGGTTCTTCAGTTTGAAGAAAAGAAGAAGGGGGGGGGGGGGGGGGGGGGGGGAAGAGAAAAAAGAGAAATGAGTTAAAACTTTATTCAGTAGCAATGAAGCCTGAAGCTGATAATTTCAACCTTCATGGATACAGCTGTAGCAATGAGAAAATAAGAGCCTGAAGGATGGATAAACCATACTATCTTAACTAGCAAAAGCAAACTTTCAAAATATGAAATCAGAAAGGAAAAGCTATACTATTAACTTTTTTCCCTGGCTAAGAAAATATGTTCAAATGTTCAATTCTTTAGTTCTTATTTAGTAAGCCTGCAGCATATACCAAGCCTGCTGAAAGTGTAACCTCCCAAAATTAAACTGCCAAATAAGCAAGATTACAATGAGCCCAAGAGGCATGTCTATCTTTTTGTCTTACAATTGAGTACTGTAGGTTTTTGTTAAAAGAAACTATGACAAAGTTCAGCTTAAAATCAAGAAGGCAAAACTGTTTAAATTAAAAACCAAGAAGTTTGCAAAACAATGCTTGCAAGTGTGTCCAAACAGTAATATATGCAATTTCATGATCCATTACACTGTCTGTTAAAAAATGCTGATGTGCCTCTATTGATTTTGTTTTCCATAGCTGTGACCCTTCTCTGCTACAGTTGGAAACAGAGCTCCTACGCCAAGTCCTGGCCAACTAGATATCTGGGGATCACTTATCCCATCTGCACAAAAAGTTGACATAACAAGAACAGTATTGCCCATCGCATCTTTGTTAAATCTATCATAAATTTTGCTTCCTAAACTAACTTTTTTTTTTTTCACTAACATTGTTTAGCTTGCTCCTACACAGCAGTGATGTTAGGCAGTGCAAAATCCATAGACATCTCAGTATCTCAGTATATGTCCTTTAATGTAATTACATTCTTTTAGCGTCATTTATATTTTTGGTTGATACGACTATTTATTCAATATCTGGTCACTCTTTGATTACAAGAAATTCTCATAGTGGTTTTAGGGTATGAGCTTTCTCTCCAATAGAATTTGTCTGAGTAGTCCTCAAACTTATTCATATAACTATTCCAGAATTTATGAGATTAAAACCTCAAACCGCTTTTATTTACTTGCTGCTGGTACTAGCGTTGTTATATCTGAGTGTAAGGTAGATCCTGGATACCAAATATCTAGATACCATTTTTCTGGCTTAAAACAATGAACTGATATCTCTTAGTGGAAGAATCCAAACCAAGTTCAACTGAAACAGATCAGCAGGATGCTTCCTCATCTTACATTCACCCTGGCTTCATTCCAGGGCTTGATCAAAACCAGCCCAATCCTGCAAACGTTTACAATCCTTCTGACTGTAGCACTTAAATAGCCTGTGGGAGTAAGAACCTATTCTTGCATATAGAAAGGAACTCTATATTGTTTAACAATTTGATTTGCTATTATATGCTACTGCATAAGTTTTATTTTAATATCATGCAACTGCTGTGATTGCATTTTTATAATTGGTGCTCTACCCCAGAGGAGAACTTTTTGAAGAGTAAAAAATGCTACCTAGGTGCTGAATCAGAGAATTTACTGAGAGCACTTCGGGTAGTAGTACTTAGCTATGAAGCTTCCCAGCAAAGGTGCTGCAGGTGCTAAAGAATTCAAACTGCAAGATCAATGATGTTAATTAATGGTTCATGCAACATAACATAAAGGAAAATTAAAGTAGTGAATTAAATTTTGAAAGAGAAGTCCTGGACGGAATCCAGCTGAAATGCTGATGCCCTTCTGAAATTTGTGTGTATTCTACCAACAGGTTCAGACCTACATTATCTCCATATTCTGAATCAGAGGTGTGGTGATATAGCGAGAAAGATTTTTGCTATGCTAAATAGTAATGGTTGCAAATTTCATTTCCAAAGTCTCAGATTTGGAGTACATGGGTTTTTACCAATAACAAGCTTGCATGAATTTCACTGACATTCATACACCCCTTGATTTCACAACATGCCAATCTCAGGTGACACAACGAATTGTCATTTAACAGGAAAACACAAAGAGAACTTTCATTAACACTCCCTTTAACTTAAATGTTTCAGATGCCTTCCAAACTTCTCAGATACAGCACAGGAGCACAGGTTTGATGGCAAGAAATGACAGATGAAAAACTTTTATGTAACTACCTCTTTAGAAATTAAAAACTGCTTTAAAGAAAGATACCGTATTTATAATTGCCAATGGTAAAAGAGAATAACGATTCAACCGGATTTTTTTTTAATCAAGCATCATGGAATTCAGATTGTAAAAACAGAGACACTGGCAATGTTTTCAAAGCCCAAAGGAGCTGTATGTCACTATAGATGAGAGACTACAGCTTGGAGCAACAAAGAGAAAAGTAAAAGAGGTTTGACCAACTGATTTTGCAGTTGGAGGTTTTTTTGGTTGTTTTGTTTTGGGTTTTTTTTTTTGCCCCTGCCCAATCTGGGAAAAACATGTATCTTACCTCCCTCTGCAAGATCAAGCGTAATCTGTCCTTTTAAAGCATAAAGCAGCGAGGCCAAGAAATACTGTTTGCCTGTGTACTTAAAATTACACCCTCAAGTAGGTTGAAAGAAAATTCATAATGCAAATTCATTGAAGGAGTAATCATATGACCCCATGGACAAACCCTGCAGTGTACTGCAAATTATTTCATTAATTAAAGTAGCTCTGTCTTAAGGAGTATCTCTCAATTTCAAAACCACGTTAAAAATAAATTTCCCTGCCAACATTCCAAACAATGCTTCTGACAATTAAAATGAAAAGATATTAAAAGTAGAATGTGCTCTTTACTTTTAAAGTAAACATCATATTCTGCTTTCCTTTTAGAGATTCCACAGAGGAAGCTGATACATTTCACCCAGTAACGTCCATCTCATTTCTTTGTGGTACTACACTGTCATAATGTTTGCATGGCAAATATTGCTACAGAAGCTTACTGTATTCAAAACTGCATTTTTTAATAATATTTCTATTTCTTAAAACTATTTTTAAATGTTTCTACTACTCTTAAGATCATATTTTACCAACACTAAACTTTAGAATAGAACATTCTGTATAAGCATACTGTGAAAAAGCAGATTTGAAGCTGGGACAGAACTGTCAAAGAAAACATACATTACCTTCACCAACATAATTCTTTGAACAAACATACAGTACTACCCGTTTTTAAAGTACAAGTAGTTTGTAAGCATAATAAGTAAGGATTGTGGAAAAATCAGTTAAAATGTTTTAACCAAATTATCTTCTACTTTTAGTTTTAAATCAAAATTTATTTTGCTTTCATAGTGTTGATTTGTTGTACAAAACTGAAAACCTGAAACTGAAGTCATATTTTCCATCTGAAAATTACAATATCCCTCAAGTTTTGGTTTTCCTTTCTACTGGAAAACCATCAAGAAAATATTTTCCATTCATTTTTGTCTCCATTGCTGGGAGACAAAGGGGCAGTCCAACTACTTCTAACTCAATACAGTCAACGGAATTTTTTCCAAATTTGAACTACAGAAAATCGAGTCCCAAGCCCCCGATATTGCAGTTTGATGAAAGTCAGAGGTGCCTCTACTAATGCTGTGAAAACTGAGATGCCTAACCTTCCAGGCCACAAACTGCAAGAAATCGTTGTCCCTGAATGACAGCATTCCCATTTTCTACATGGAGAATGTATGCACTGCAAGTAAATGAAAAGAATATTCTCATTCCTGTCAGAAAACATAAGATCCTGGGCTCCACGTTTTTTGTTCTCAACTATTCACCTGTAAAAGAAGGCAGGCTATTCATCTGTACTGATACTAGATTAAGGTGGTGATGATAACAATAAAGGCTTTATTTGATAAACAGCCATGAAAGTTAGTGATAGGGAAACATCTATATTCAAATATTTCATTATCTGTATGAGAACAGTGAGATTATCAGTCATGATTATTTTTACTCTTATTAGCTACAAACCATCACTGCTGAAAAGAATTCGGAAGTTGATTTGGTGTAATGAACTAAAAAGGAGCTGATACCTATTTCTGAAAGCTATTTGGAAAGTAGGCGCTACACCTTGGTGTATTGACATGGCCAGTTCGTTGAAAACTTGAGAAGTGAGAGAATATTGTAGTGACACTTATGCATCAGTGTGTATCATACATTGTCTTTGACTGACTGACTATGGTGGCATATGCAATTCCAGGTAATAAAGGCACTTATACTTTTGGTCAATATGACGGAAGAAGTTGACAATTCTGGAATCAGATTCAGACACAACCACGGTAGCAGGTCACCCAAAACAAGAGCTGAAATACTTAAGGAAGGAACAGTTATATTTATCACAGTGCTGCCAGGTAAGTTCATACATTTGAAGACTACATTAACCGTTCCCTAACTCTTACTTTTCTTACACTGTGACTTGATCTACAGTGTTTTAGAGATATAAAGGTAATAAGAATCAAAACAAATATTCTTAGCAGAAAAACATGAAGAAAACTTATTAGAGCTATTATGGTACCAAAATATGTAGTTCTGTTGCACTTCTGTTACTACTGAAACATTTTGAAAGATTAGGTGAATTTCTCCAGAATTCTTATGTAGAGAGAGTCAGAATAACAATTCATAATGTTAAAAGTCAACCACAGAAAACAGCTGCAGTTTGACTTTTTCTTATCAATTGCTTTGAAATTACATTAAAGTTGAATTAATTGAGATTAATTCCATGTTCTTCAAGGACATTTTGCTTTTACTGTAATTGAAAAACAGAGCCAAATTTCAAACTCTCAAAATATTTTTCCAATAGACCTTCATTATCTGTTATCCCAGTCATTCATAATTAGAACACAGACACAAATATCTATTATGCAGCGGCTTCAGACGTTTTATTTCTGGCATCTGTTTAACATGTTTTTAATTCTGGCATCTGTTTAATATATACATTTGGTGTTCAATAGAATCTCCTTTGCAGCAGCAGTTGCTACAAGTGAATGGTTTCTAAATTCTACCATGCTATCTTTTGCACATTTTTCCTTTTTTTTTTTTTTTTTTACTTTTTTAAGAAAAAGTATTCCTGAAAAACATTGGAAACCACTGGTGAATGTATTCAGAATTAGAATGCAGTGCTCCTATCCAACTGGTTCTCAGCTACTTCAAGTGAATATAGTTGTGTTTTCTAGCTATGAGACACCTTCAGAGTAATCCTCTGTGTTTTCGCCAACACAGTGGTCATCATGTATTAAACCTTGGAGAAATTAGTGCTTCTTAAAACAGCAAAGGGAATTAAAACTCAAGTTCTTGGCTGGTAAGTGATCCTTAAAGGTTTTTTTGTTGTTGTTATTGGTTTTGTTTGTTTGTTTTCCCCTTCTAGGTTTAAAGTTTTATAAAATAGTCTTAGAACCATGTAAAAATTGTAGGCTATCCTTTTGATAACAATTGCAATAATAATAACAACCACGTTTTAGTGTTGTATGCTTAAATCATAATACTGATGAGCTATATTTGTATTCCAAAAAACTCACTGTCTTGAATATGTATCTGTTAATATTTTCTCAGGTCCACATCTACAAGACATTTCTACTGGGAGTTTCCAACATATACCTGCAGAAGATGGATGGAAAGTAAGAAAACTGTACTACTCTGAGATTTCAGCTTCACACTATCACATCTCTTGTGTGATTCTAACTCAGTCATGCCATCTTTGCATATCTTGTATACAAGCTGACAGCTACTTTTTTTTCCCCTGCAAGAAACCCAATAATAGACTTTTTAACTTTACCAGAATATTCTTGGGGTACAAACATGTCATTTAAAAAAAAAAAAAGTCTTTCTTGCTTTCAAGCATGTTAGTGGTGCTCACTAGCAGGCTTCATTTCTAAAAAGAAATGTAATTTCCCATCTATTTTTGGTGGACAGCCAAGGAAAACTGCTACACAGAAATAAGCTTGCACTTAGTGCAACTATACGTGCAAATGAATAGGTGCATGCAAAGGTAGACATTTTCTGTACTTAAAAGACATAATCTGAATGAAGAAATCAAGGATTTACTTTTTCTAGAAGTTTTGCTCAACATATGTAAGCCAAGTGAACTATTTTGAATATTTCTATACAGAAAAAAACTTTATCATACTATAAAAAAATAGTTTACCTATCATTATTTCTTCTGTTTACTTTTTACAGTCCAGTCATTTTCACTAAGGTTTTCTTTCCTACTGCAATTGCTTTCAGTCTTCCAAATGTAAAGCACAACTACCCTTTGACTTCATGGGAGTAGAGACTGCAATTTAAACCCCAAGCACTATATTTAATGGTGGGAAAAGGAAGACTGTGAAGGCATGAAATAAAAGGAGAAATGGGAGAAAAAAAGCAAAGAAAAACATGAACCCACAGTTTAAAAATAACATCTCTCTTTTCTTTGTTTTTAAAGATGCTATCTATGTGATGATATCTTTCAAATAATATTGGGAAAAATAATTAACCTGCAAGGGAATAAACAAACCTGCCATTCTGCAATGATGAAGTTTTTATTCAGCTACGTATCTCTTTCACAATAAAGGTAGTATGGATTTGTCTATTGACTGATCCTGGCATTGCATACTAAGGCAAACAAATCCTGCCTGCTCTGACAATTTATAGGCTTTTTTCTGCTTAGCGCTTGGAGTAGTGGCCACACCATAGCATTACTGTCAAAGGAAATGATGTCCCATTGTTATAATACCTGGTAGCACAACTCCAGGATTTACGTCCAGTTGAGTGTGAGGACAAGGAAGGGGGTGTAGGGCTTCAGCTACTGTATCTACTGCCATCAGTCTCCAAATCATATAATAAATTTATGGCACATGATTGCAGGTTGTGAGGATTTATCACCCTTTTCATGCACTTTAAAGGGCTTGAATGAAATATAGCAGTGTGGATGCTGACTTAAAACACAACATGCCACATAGCCTGCAGAGTTGCTGGCCTGCAAATAGGCGATGGGAAGGCAGTATCCAGAAATGGTAATTTAGAAGTATATCAATACAAACTGAGGTTTTATACCACTAATAAAGCCTATCAAGGGGGCTGCAGCAGCATAACCTCCTCTGCAGTATGGCACAGAGCGTTGCACGTTTTCCTGGCACTACAGTATCTTTCAATTAATTGATTATATGGATGAGGTTGCCTCATGTGTCCAAACTACTTGAACTCTTAAAGCTCATCCCTCTCTTTTCTGAGAGGATAGAAGTGGATGCATAAAACGGGTGCAAAAGCCCAGGAGCAAAAGCCACTAGTAAATTTATTAATGCATAAATTTCTCTTTGCAAAGAATTACATACCAAATTACACAGACTCACTTGAGACCTTGTTTTTCAGTCGCCAGCAAGGACTCCAATACTTTTTTTTAAATTGATTTGTTCTTTACTTAAGAAACATGCTTAGTTTTATTTAATGAACTTGGGCTATAATGTAAAAAGAGCCAAAAGAGCTAACCATCACCGTTTTCACTGTTCTGTGCATGGAGGTATGAATACTTTACTACATGAAATGTCCAAGGCAGAGACACCATGCTGCTTTTATAACCTTTAACATTATGCATTAATGCTGATCCGGCCATAAGACTAATTTTTGGTATATCATTGTGTGTAACTACAGAAAAGCAGGTGAAAGCTCATTTTAGCAGGAGGGACAGTGAGCAAACAAATCAGTTGTGCAGTAAGAAGAAGAAAGTGAAAGGGAATTTTCTGTCTGGGGATGAAGAGGGTGGCTCATCATTTCTAGTCCTCACAAACAGGCTAATAATTCTGACCTGTGCACCTAAGCTGATCTGGAACCTTTTCTGAGTCTAACCTATTTCAGCTGAAAATCAAGAATAATTGAACCCTTGAGTGAACTGCAGACTTCTGCTTCCAGACACTCATATCACATACTCAGTTTGAGTGAACTGCTAATTGCTACACATAGGATTACTTTAATTTGCTCAAAATGTACTGGTTTAACCACACTTGCATGGCTGGGACCTGCTAATTACTGGATAATACTCTACTAGGTTATTCATCTCAACTTCTTCCAAAAAACACAGGCAGATTAGCTGGATGTACATCTTTGCAATAATATAATCGTTATTAATAAATACATATCTTTTCTTTTCATCATGTACATACACAGGAACTAGAACATATCAGGATCCCGAGGCCTTACTAAAGGATCAGATAAGTATTTCTGTGTCTGTATATGTTGACCTCTGTAATATATACATATCATATATATGTAATATATATATGCATAAAAATATACATATATACATACACACAATACCTGTATACATATACAGCTATACTTTATCCCACACAGATTTGAAAACAAATTCCTACTGGGATATACAAAGCAGCTGTACATAATCAGCCAACTGGCTTCTGCTTGGCTTCTGTTTGAAAATTAAAATATTGACATTGCAGATGTCTCTACTTAGTTCACATCCATTACATTTACCAGGTAGATTACAAAAAAACTTCAAGGCAGGGAGTACAGTTTTGCTGAAATGCACATGATTAATTGCAAGAAATGATTGCTGAAAGCTTGCCATCAACAATTTTTAAAGTATGCACAAACTACACACATTCGTACACAGAGAACATAAAAAGTGCTCTGCTGAGTTATACCCAAAGCCTAGCATCCCATCTCCAGCAGTGGAGGACTAGGGAAAAGGTATGTGAAAAAGGCTTGTTTTTCCAAGGATAGACTTTTCTGTATTCTTTAGCTTCCTTTAACGCAGGGGCTTCCTAAGCCACAGTCAAGTACTATTATGCTGAATAACCATAAGTCACCTGTGAATTTTTCTCCCTGGATTTATCAGATTCCTTGGACCAATTTATACTTTTGTTTTCCACAACAGCTCATAGCAATAAGTCTCATAATTAAACATGTAACATTTGACATTTCAAACCTCCTCTAAAATCAAAGTATTGCTTTGAGAGACATTGCTCTGAATCAAAAAAATCTCAGGCTCAAACATTTAATTTTGAGATAGTTTTGAGGTGGATTTATGGAGACATTTCAGCTTTGCAGTTCAGATCTATATATACTTCTAAGTTTTCTACTGCTGATTTTAAAAAAATATGAATATTTTAATATGAAATAATGAGCACACTCATTACATAGCTTTAGGACCCAACAGGCAGAAAGTGAAAATGAATTGATAGGTCTTCAAAAACTGCTAAAGCACCATCCACAAAAGAGGTTGTAATAAGCACTTAAATTTTCAGCAATTCTTTTAGTCAGAGCTCTGGTTTACACACAGGATATAAAGCTAAACCATATCTTTACAAGTTATTTGTTTGTTTTTAAACAAAAAGAACAAATAAAAAAAATCAGGATGAAATCTTCTTTTGCTGAGCTTGAGAGAAAAAAAAAAGAGTAATTTGGATCATACCAGTATAATAAATACAAGATGGAAGAAATACATTCCTCAGGGTTAGCAGATCATGCCCACCCAACTGGGACCAAGACAGGGTCTAGCAGGCAGGCTGTTAAGGATTTAATTTATGATGTAGTGAGAGTCCTATAATTAAAATTCACAACCAAGTGCAATATTTTACTTTCTAGTATTAAAAATGCATCAGTACTCCCATATCATACAAAGCATTTCTACAATGCATGTATGCAAGCTTCCATCATACGAGAAGTAAATCTTTGTTTCTTATTTTCCTTGGTAAACCCAGCGGTAATATTAATTTTTTTTAAAGCTGAATACCCCAAAGAGTTCATCATAATTACCTTATTACAAGAAATGTCAAAAAACATTCATAAGTATTTGGTTTTCCTTATACATTGTAAGCAGAAAACCATTTCTGCTACTATCCTGACTCATTTTTTTCATTGTTTTAAGACCATCATTAGTGTCAGCAGTATTTCAGTCATGTGTCTTTACTTAAAAGTACACTTTGAGACCCATCAAAATGTACCTCTCTGCTTCAATTACATTTTTATGCAATTCTTATTCAAACATTCCACATTTTATTCTCATTATGGTCATGAACTCTATCTACACTCAAACTGTTTTTCAAGTTTTTGCCCCAGACTACTTTGATTAGGAAGCATTTTGCTTGGTGAAATAGTTTTACACAGTGGTTGCATTCCACTAAAGCAATTGCAGATTTTCTGTGTGGAAGTCCCAAAAGCTTTGTAAATCTCCCCATCATACTTTGAGTAAAACTCAGCACAGAAAGAATCATCGGCACAGTAAATGTATGCAACCCACATCCTACTTCAGGCCTAGACCATCAAAGGACACTTAGTGCTTGCTCTAAAGGGGTGTTGATGTTGATACCATTTTGGTTTTCATGCTATTTAGGATTTGATATCCTGAATGACCCCTCCAATTTAATCTTCCAGGAATTGTATTCTTATTTTTAAAATATATGCAAATGCATTAAAAAAACCATGAACACCTGTATGTATATGCAAAACGCAGTAACTTCGGAGACAGAAAAGATTGAAGAATCATCTTAACATTGATGCAGGCAGAATCAGAAGCCACTGGGAAGTTTCAGATGCTACTTTTACCTAGACAAAATGAAACTATATCTTTTCTTATCTCTTCTGATGGTTCTTTGTGATTTTTTTTTTAAATTTATTTTTTTTTAATCCTTTGGTTAAAAGAAAACTCCTAAAAGCACCCTTGTATTTTCCTCCATGTTATTGGATTTATAGGTCAAAAGGAAGAAGTAGGCCTAGAGAGTTCACCAAAGTCAATGCAATTTTATTCATTTTACAGATTTGGTCACCTTCTTATTCCATAAACTAGCAGGGATTACAACTAACAAAACAAAACAAAAGCACAGTCCAGAAAATACTACCATAATATTTGAAATGTATCAAAGATGACAACAAGTGCATATCAGACCAAGATGCCTTATCTATCCTTGCCACTTTGCTAGGCCAGCCTGCCCACAGTTTACCTTTCCTGGTATATTTTGATTCTCATCTATCATATCCAATCTCATTCCTATTAATTCATGTACTAATCTTCTTGTTGTTGTTAGGTTAAGTATAAAACAACCCCCTGTCCTGGCAGGTTGGTCTTGATAAGAAGCTGCCATCTTTAGAACCAGTTTTCATTTCTCAGAATCATAGCCATGCACTATTATACAATGCATAGCTATCAATAATACTTAGTGCTTCAGACCCTTCCTCATGCTTTATCTATTTTTACAAATTATTATTTTATGATACTGAACAACCCTATAGGCTACTCTTCTTAATTCCTTCTGTTTCCTCTCTAAATGTCTTCAAATGTTCTTTTATTTCTAGCAATTATTTATAGACATTTATCAGTCCTGGTTTGGGGCTCCTTGGCTGGAATGCAATGTATTCAGGCTATTGTGCATCACGGAAAACAAGCTCCTTTTTTTAAATGTAATTCTCAAGCAATTTTCCCAACCACTGCAGTTAAGATTTTACCCCACTGGGCTTGCAGCACATTGTTACAAGTCACATAATGTCAAATGTGCTTAAAATAATTTCTGTTAAATGCCTCTAGCAAGTGAAATGAAATGGTTGCCAAGTTCATTTAACCAGCCTTCATTTTCCAACCTTCAAAGAGTGAGACACCCAAATGTTTCTGCCTACCTATGTAAACCATGAGATTACAGTCACTCCCATTAATGTACTCAGGTAAGTCTGCAGCAGGACACAGATCCTAAACCCTAGAGTTGGCAGCTGGATAGATCAGAAATCTTTAGGAAATAAACTGGGTCATAACTTAAAAAAAACCCGTGAGAAATCAGCAGTACAGTTAACACAAAACCCATTACAGTTAGTAGAAAAACTGCCATAGGTGTCGCTGAATCAGGCTCAACTATCATTTTTCTGGTGTGTGTATATATGCTGACTTCAGTCTCATACAGAAATTAGAGACTTTATAAATAAAAAACATGCAAACTATTTCTCTACTGGTTTGGTTTGTTTTGTTTTAATATAAATAGCCTCCAAATTTGCAGTTTGTCCAGGAAAAGACCTCCTAATAGAAATCTGAAAACATCCGTGGTCACCTTCACACACACACACAAAAGGTGAATAGCCTTAGTAACACAGAAAATGTATTAAAACATCACCAAAACATATCCTCACTGGGACTATGCACAAGAGATTCCTTAATTAGTCATAGATGAATTAAATAAATACAACAATTACACACTATCTCCATGTTTTCTTTTGTTTTCTTCTACTTGTTCCTATCTCCAATGGCAGAGAAAAGAGGGTCCTTAAAAGGGGCTTGGCACATCATTTCACTGTAATTTCTGTGTGTTTCCCCAATTAAGGAAATAAACCTTCAAATCATTAAGGAAAAAAGTCATTTTGGAAAGCAATAAAAAGCTGGAACATGTGCCTTACAGCAACATCAAGGAAACCCAAGATAAACATTCACTTAAATCTTAAAATTAAGATTTATATATTTAAATTTGTGATGCTGTCCACCAGATTTATTTATTAGTAAACCTCTGATATTTCTGATGAATAATAGACAACGTGCAAGTGCAATGTTAGAGTCAATAAATAAGTGGAAAGTCACTAGAAAATTCCATTGGGTTTGTGACTACTAAAATTATGGCCCCACAGGAAAACACACAGGAACCCAGCAATGAATGATTTAAAGCAAGATAATATCATCTGAATCCCTTAACAAGGCCTCAAAAATCCTTCAGGCAAGCTTCGCAGTCCAGTATATCTATATCTTTCTCTACATAATTATACATCTCTCATCATTGAATTACTGGAATCCATGGACATTTACACTTTGACCCAGTGATCATGAAGACAGATCCAAGATACCTATCAGACCATTTTTTATTTTTCAGCAGAAGACTATTTCACCGAATGGGTTTGATTCAGAGCTGGAATGAAGACGAAGGTGGTTGTGGTAGGGAACAAGGTTGTGCATATAATGCAAAACATTTCTTTTGGAACTTCAAAAAAGAAATACAACAATACAGTTTTAATACAAAAAGAAGGAATCAGGAATCATACATGCAAACACACGCACATAAAGGTTTCTATCCAGCTGTGCAGTGCAACTATTGATTGGGAGCAGCAAGACAGCAAAACCTGATGAATAATTTCAAGATATATGCCATAAAATTTGAAGAACTATGGAAAACAGATGTAAACAACGTGAAATCTTGGTTGACTGGAAGCCATCTGCATAGAGAACTATGACAGATTCTAGCTAACATTGATTCTACAGGTTCACTTTTGCACAAAATAATTTTGCAAGTATTGGTGTTCTTGACACCAGGAAAAATGAGGTTATGAAGTTTAATGGGTTGAATACCTGGGGGAAAGAGGGAAAGGATAAGAAAAAGATAAAGTTGAGAAAAATTATTCAAACTTTGATTAACAGGTGAGACAGTCAAAATGCCAAACGCTACATGGATAAATACCAAACTGCAGCAAGAGAAAATGGATGAAAACAATTACAGAAGAATTCACTGGAAGTTGGACTGAAAAACACATCCACTGAATCAGAAGCACAAACTTGAATATATGTAGTGAAGAAAATGAAAAGCAAGGATAGTTTATAGATGAGGAAAAATAGGGAACTGCCAGTTAAACAAAAATAAAATAAAAATCCTTGCAGAGAAAAGAAACTTGGTATAGAGTTTGAGTAAAGAACATACAGCAGATAACAGTTAAATATTGTCCCATAGCCTGGAATTAACAAAGCTAAACATTAGACTAAATATTTTGGGGGAAGGGCATGTGGTACATAAGAAGTGTAAACTTCTGCTTGGATGGAGAGAGACAAGGCCACTGAAAGACTTCCATGAACTCGCAGCTCATATGCAGAGTTCATATACTACCAGCAGGATTAAAGCTTAAACACTGCAGAGTTTGAGCTGTTTGACACCACTTTCTTTTACTGAAATACTGGATTTAGGGGCTTTGAATCTACTAAACCTACACCATCCTACTCAGTGGTCTAGGAATGTGTATCTAAATGGGCATGACAAGAAGATGCGGTAGTTTAAATGAAAATGTAATAAAGTTGGTCCCTTGAGCCGATCAGATAGTGACACTGCTACATACTGTTGACCATGCAAAGGAATCTCTGACTTTTGTTAGCAATATATTCTTAGTTAATTATGAAACTGGTTACAACACAGGGGGAATGGGAAAGGGGCAGTCTAAGGAAGTTTCTTTTGAATTCTGAATAAACTATCAATATCTGAAATAATTTAAGAATGCACTAAAGACCTACAACAGGAAAAGAGTTAGTGTTCCACTTGCAGCATACTCACAAATATGAAACACATTTCTCATCTGAATGAAAAGATTGTCAATTGGTTCATTACATGCTTGTTACAAGTAAGGTAAATGAACATTTACCTGAAAACTCCTTTTAATCTGATGAAGGAGCAGCTCATAATGCATTTCATGCCTACAGCTTTTCAAACAATAGCAACTATATGTAAAAATGCAAAACTCACTAAAAAGGTTACATGATTTCTAGAAACTACATAAATAATAAAATAAGGACAAAGAATAACTTCTAGTCCTATCAATATGTAAAACAAGGAAGTGAAAGGTAATGTCTATCCTTGTTCAGAGTAAACAAAGCACATGTCACCACATTAAGCTTCAATTAATATTAAATATTCATAAAAATATACTTGATTCCAGCTCTCATCTCAAAATATTTCAGTGCCTATACAGCCAAAACCTTATGTTTGTACTCACAGCTTCAACCGTATAAGGAGGTTAAAGGCCTTGTGTTCAATGATGTATAGAAAGATGTACAAATATATAACGCACAACTCTGATCTCAATTAAATCACTGTCACTCCACTGATATTAATAGGAGCTTCTACTGTTTTAGATTTCTTTCACCAAGATCCAGGTTAACTCCATAACATAATCTGATCATACAATTACCACTTACAAATGCAGTGAGGATACCGCTCAAGTGGAATGCAGCAAATGTTTAATAAGTCACAACAAAATTGCACAACAACTGATGACAACAGTTGAAGAAATATAATTCAGCCTTCACCTGCGGAAGAGTTTAGCTAGGATGGTTGTACCCAAATTGAAATTTGGAACAATATCTTACTCTTATAGAATTTCATCATCAAAGTCAACAGTGAATTTAATCAGAACATTTTCATTACTAACTTTAATTCTCAAAGTGTGTTTTTATTTTGCTGCAATTGTTGTATCTGCATTTACACAAGTAACATTGCTCAGTATTTCAATCTGCCCCACAAGATTAGCATATTCATAATGCACTTTCCATTTATTCCTATTATTTACCTAGCCTTATTTTATATAAAGATATAAAAATGAGCCTTCCAGCAGCTAACCTTACAGGCAAAAAGTTGGAATTCCAACTCTGAGCAGAAACTGTACATGTTATTTGGTCTGAATCTCAATCATATCCTAGGGGTTGTCTTCATGGATTCCAGGTATGAATAAAAAAGTGTAAACCTAATCGAAGCTTACATTCCAAACTATGTTATTTTAATTTTTCTTTTTTCTTTTTAACTGCAGAGACTTGGCTGTTTTTCAGAAATCATTACCTGCTGTCCTAAAGGACTGCTGCCACATATTTATGCAGGGGAAGGATTCAGTGAGCCACAAAATCAGCAAGAAAAGTTGTACAATGTGATAATAATGCATTTATCGACACAGAATTTGTTCAGACATTACTTATAGAGATACGACTGGCATGGACTTACCTGTAGGGGATCCCTCCATGACATGACCAACGTAGGGTCCTTCTTTGAACATTGGCCTGTTATCATTTTGATCAATAACAGAAATATCTAGGCGGACTGGACCATCAATGGTTTTTCCACTTATATCTGTGACCTCAACTTCAAGCTGTATGAACAAAAAGAGAGGAGTAAACTCATTAGCTCACTATCACAGTGAGCAAAGAGTAAGAAAAAAAATAGCTCAGATCAGCATTGCCGCAAACAGACTCTGCCAAGGATACCACTTGCAGCCCATTCTTTTGGACTAGGCTCAGAGCAGATTTTCATTCCAAGCAAAAGAGACAGACAGATGTACATTCAAATCAAGATACCCCGTGGCAGCTTGAAAATGACATATTTTCTGAAGAATGAAATGTCTAAAGTATAAGAAAAAAAAGACCCTCTGTAAATCTGATGCTAAACATTTGAAGATTTGGTTAGAATTTGTTCCTTTACTTTTTTCAAGCACATTTAAAGTGGACACATATAGAACTATCATAATATAATTGACATATCTCCTAATGCTCAGTTAAAAGCCTCTTTTTTTTCTTCAAAAAATAAAGCCAAGAATGCATTAGACATATTAAATACATTTTTCTCAATGATGATGGCATGAAATTATGTTAGGCAATTTTAACAGTTCTCCAGCTTTTCTAATAAGGTACGGAAGGACAGAACAACACGTGCAGTCTTCTATAAGCAGGTATATATACATACACATGCTCGCATCCTAGTGTATGAAAGCTCCTGTTAGACATAAAGCCGACATATGCAGCTGAAGATTTCTTTGGACTTCCTTTACTTCCCAAAACTGGAAAGAAAGATCATACTGTATATCTCAGTCCTGCAATCCACTTGCAATGGAAAGTCACGAGTTACCAAAACTTAATCAGTCATTAGGGCAAAAGACACCAGAACTTCTCAGATAACAGAAAAGGTCAATTTCCATTGCAACTGCATGTTATACCTGCAGTTCTCTCCCCTCACCAAGATATCAGTAAAATACAGCAATAAACATATTGGAGACACAGCTATCATTTTCACCTACCCTACCCATCCCGGGACCCAACTCTTTAATGGAGTTAAGCCAGCCAGAAAATGAAACTGAGCACAGACATTAATATCACTCTCTCCCAGTTTTTCCCCAAGAAAGTGGTAACAGAAGGGGCTGGAAGTCTCTCAGCATTTTGTTTATTCTGTTAATTTATTCTTCATTGCCATGTCTTATACCTATAAGTTATTTAAAAGTTAGTGATAAATCCTGCTGGGAAAGAATTAGGTCAGAATTCTAATTCCTTATTAAAATGGATGGCTTATTATCACATCTCTCTGTACTTTGTTATGCTTATAAATACATTCCACTGTTATAGTTCAATGTGCTAGGTGTGAGTAGGAGTATTTGTTATCAGTAAACTATCTACTCACATACACGATTTGTAAATAGTGTCACAGTCCATTTTAACATCTACTCACTGCTTATCCTCACTTGTCTAGCACTTGCTCTTGCAAGCCTTTCCCAAGCCTTATTTTTTACTATATATATAGAGAGATAAGATATATAGCTTAACAGCTTAAAAGCAGACAAATACTCTGATGCGAAGACAACTGATTCACGTGCCATTGGCACAGCTGAAGCTTTATGGGGGCACATGCCCCAGGGCTTGTTTAACTCTGTACTCTAAAGTCAATGTAGTAATCTCAGGATTGCATATGATGTGATGGGGACTAGGAACGAAAGTCTTGTTACTGAACTACAATAAAGCTAGATACAGTTTTAGATACAGTTGGAAACTGCTGACAAAAAGAATCACATAATAGTTTGGGTTGGAAGGGACCTTTAAAGGTCATCCAGTCCAACCCTCTTGCCACCAGCAGGGACATCTCCAACCAGATTGGGTTGCTCAGAGCTCCATCCAACCTGACCTTGAATGTTTCCAGGGATGGGGCATCTACCACCTCTCTGGGCAACCTGCTCCACTGTTTCACCACCCTCATCATAAAAAATGTCTTCCTTATATCTAGTCTGAATCTCCCCTTTTAGTTTAAAACCATTAGCCCTTGTCCTATCACAAGAGGCCCTGCTAAAGTTTGTCCCCATCTTTCTTATCAGTCCCCCTTAAGTACTGGAAGGCTCCAATAAGGTCTCCCTGGAGCCTTCTCTTTTCCAGGCTGAACAACCCCAACTCTCTCAGCCTTTCCTCACAGGAGAGGTGTTCCAGCCCTCTAATCATTTTTGTGGCCCTCCTCTGGACGCACTCTCCATGTCTTTCCTGTGCTGAGGGCTCCAGAGCTGGACTCTTTATCTTAGTAAATGTTGACTCATCAAAAGTATGTTAATTGCTTTGGGAAATGGAAGAATAGCAATATTTCTCTGTGAAATTCCAGCAAATTCATTTTCAAATTCAAGATAATTTTTTCTTAATCTATCTCTCAATATTAAGTGACTATATTGCTCACTGGAAAGAACAAAGGTTTTGCTAAATTTAAAAAAACTACTTCAGCTGCTTTATCAAAATTGTAAGTCATCTAAAGCAAAGGCTGATGTAAAACTAGGGGTTTTTTCCCCCCCAGACTTGCACAAATTAAGGAAGAGAATAGGAGATTCTTATTAATGTCTGAAATAGATTTACTTTATCATTGCCAAGTCCACTGCATCTGAGATCAACTAGTCAAAAAAGTGGGCATGACAGGTCTGTAGGAACAGTTACACAATCTCTGCTTCATTTTATTAAGACAACAGAGGACTTTATTTTATTAGTCATTGTACAATAATTTCCAGGCTTGTCCTGAGCATTATGGGTTAACTCACCAGCTCCTTTTAAACCCACTCTTCTACAATGTTTTAAAAATAAAAGCCTGCAGCACCAAAATTATGACCATTTATCTTTACATGACTAGTATATGAAAGAAACTGCCTTATATCTTATCTTGCCCAACCAAAAAAAACCCACCAAAAAAATCCATAAAGCCCCACTGCCCACAAAACAAAAAAAACCCAACCAAGCTAAGAAGCAACAAAACAGCAACAAAAGTATAATGTTACTTAAAAACCTGAATGCATACAAGAGAAAGCATTCAAGTAAAAGAGAGTATTGCCAAAAAAAAAAAAAAAAAAAAAAAAAAAAAACACCACCAAAAAAAACCCCCACCAAACCAACAAATTACTTTGAACAGGCTGTAAATAAAAACAGGTGGAAAATTAGATTGTGCCTAACTATCAGAAGAGCAAGACTTCAGTCTTTCAATAAAGAAGAAAGGCAGGAAAACCTATCTGGTTTTAATGTAAAACTTGACTGATGTATGAAAGATACTGCATTCATTCTTTTGATAGCAAGAGATTGTAATTGAACATTCAGAAAGTATCGAAGTTCCTACCTGATTATAACAACACAGCTCTAAGAAAAAACAGTGAGCATAAAGACAGATTTGGACAAATTGAGAAAAAAAAATATCTTCAGAGCTCTCTAGCTATTTATTATGTGAAAACCTGGTAAGATTGACTATGCTTTCAATGTTGCAACTTAAAAGTTATGGAATTGTGCTCGTAATGATGAAGTTATGTTCATCATAATTTAACCAATCGTATTTTCAGGAACACTTCAGGCTAATTCCTAATTTCATTTTTGACAAAAGTATAGATGCAAACTACAAAGGGTAATCAAGGGTTTATGAGAACTGTTACACTTCACAACACAAGTCTCCATGATAGGATACAAGGCAGACATTGGCTATTGCTTCTAATACAGCTGAGAAACACTGATAAAATTAAGCACACCAATAAAACAGGGAAAAGCAATATAAAACTGAAAACGGCAGGCCGTAATAGATTTTAGCCTGTTTGTCTAGACTAACTCTTGTTCAATACTCTCTCTTCTCAAAAGGGACTTCTTGACATCCCATCCAAATTCCCTCACCATATCTGCAGTGAGCATCTTTCCTGTCACCCCAAATATAACGATATTACAAGAAGTTAAGTAAGCTTATTCAAAGCTGCACAAACCCGTTTTAAGCACTCTGCTTTATTTTATAGAGTCTTGATTCCCTTCCACCCTGCAGTCAGCAACAACATTTACAGGAAAAGATAACCGGTCTCATTCTTACCATTACTTAAAGAAATTTCAAAGGTTTCTCTTCACAGAATGGTTATTTTCATTCAATTATTGTGTTTGGTGAAACGATTCTGGATAGCCACCTTCCTTCTCTGCATATAAATGTCTATTTTTATTTTGCAGCCAGCCAGCCAGCCAATTGCCCCCACAAAATTACATCATAAATTTAAAGTTTTTTCCAGAAGTAAATCTGGAATATCTTTTAGTCCTTAATTATCTGTGAAGACTAATACAGGTTCTTTAGTCATTAACCACCTTCTAATTTTAATTTCCAATTTGTTGCTGATAAGAATGTTTCTGAGCCCAGCAGTGATACTGGTGGAACTTTGAGAAACCATGTATAAGAAAGGGCAAAATGCTGCATGGGTGGTTTGTCTTCATCTCCACCCATGAGCTTTTCATCCCATTGCTCCAATGCCCCCGAGGTCAACCCACCCACGGCAGGAAAAGCAGAGAAATAAAATGTGACCAAGACAGAGGAAAGCTGCATCATCCTGGAACTGGGGTACACTCAAATGTCTGAGAGGAGCACTGTACCATTACAAAAATCTGCTATACCACCACCTGCCCCGATTGCAGTTATTTTGGGGCATCTATAGGTACAGACCACTGCTGGCTTGCTTTATTCCTAGCTTGACTAGAATTATTATTGCGAACACTTGTTAGGTTTATTTATCATCAATTTTTAAGTGCGGATTGACAGTAAAGAAAGACAACAGACTTACAGATCTTTCATGTAGGCAATTTCCTGGTAAGAAAAGAAAACATTTGGCCATCTCTGGGTCATTAAAAGTAGTAAAGAAATTATCTTTATACTGAAAGGTTTTAGTAAAATTTTAATGCAATTACCTAAAACAACTCAGAGAAGACAATAATTCAGACTCACAGAAATACATTAAATTTTCCTGGTTTAAGAATGTGAATAAAACATTAGCTATTTTTTATATGGCACAAGAAGAGGTGGAGGGAGAGGATATAAACCCAAAATACGCTGTTTCTAATAGGCATGCATAATTCAATCTCAAACAACTTGATGACAGGGTATCGATTACCTCAGCAAGGTTGTAGAGATGATGGCAAAAAATGGCACCATTACCTGTAATGGAAGAATTTAGCTTCACATTCAGAGTTAGAGTCTAGGAGTCTAGGTGGGAAGGGATTAATTAGCCATTCCAAGTACTCCTACGAACATCTTACAGAGGTTTTATCTTGCTAGTGCATCCACTTCAAAAATTAGATTCCCATTCCTTAAAAAATTATACAATTTATTACTCGATTGGTTTCTTATCTAGCAATAGTCATGTAACCTTTTATTAATGTGTCATTTCACAACACTTTCACAAGTGAAATATAAGCAGTTTCCATCTGAAAGGATCGTTGCAGTATGAAGACAGCGAACGTCTCCTTTCAGTTAATGTTCAGTACATGGACTTTTAAAAGCCTAAAGCACTACCTTGGTGATTACAGATATCGTTGTATTCTTCTGTACATTTCATACCTATGAAGACTAGAGGTGAAGCAGCAGTGTCTTGGCTTTTAAGAATAGTGTCTGTCTCTATTAGACGTGTTTTATCTCTAAAACGTTTTGTTGGAAAAACACCATTGGAAGAAAATGTAGAGCATTAGAGAGTTTCCTGAATGCAGACTTACCATAAGCTGTAAAACATTTTACATACTATACAACTGCTATAGGTCTTCTGATTCATTCTTTCCTAACAAGGATCTATACAATGTCTGGAAATCCATTAGATTTAGAAATGAAAAGATTATTTTGAATTGCTACTGGATCTTTGTAATCATCAGCCTGTCATGACGAAGTCCTCACTCCAAGTGTTCCTAAACTCTGTCCTACTACTTCTCTTCACAAAATGTAATCTTAAACAACCTTCAAATGCTAGTTATCTCATGCCTTTCTTCAGAAAGGAATCATTTGAAAAGTGATGCAATTCATAGAAAAGCACGACATAGTGATCCAGTCTTGCTATGGGCTTATGTAAAACCAGACAATTTTTTAGGCAATATTCCTAGTTAAAATAACCAAAATGTAGTTCATTGAAATAACCAGAAAGTTTCATACTATTACTACAGTACAGATGGCTAGTCCTAGCATAAATATATATATAAGCCTGCCCTACTACACAAAAAGCACTATAGTTCCTATGACAGAAAATACAGATTTAATTCCAAAACAGCAATCTCTATAAAGCCTTTAAAGAATTTCAGGACTCTATAGATTTCACGAAGAAAACTAATTAAACCAGCAACTGAACCTTCTGTGAATTTTTCTCTGTAAACCATGGTAAGTTGGGCAACACATAGACTGTAACTGTATATGGTCTACAACTGAAGAAAGCAATACTGTAGGAATTAACAGTGGGCAAAGATACCAAACCAAACATTCAAATGATTTCATTCTTTTAGCCATTTTTTTAACCTCAGTTAACAAAAGAAGATTAAAGATCAAAACCAATACACGAAAAAGCATTTTCTTTCACAAGTGTAGGGGATCATTCTGCATACACAATATATGACTTAAATACTGCTCACTTTAGTACATTCTCCAAATTAAGCATCAGGTTTCATAACATCAGATGATTCTTATGGTTGCGCTATTATCCAATTCTACTCAGCAAGTTTGAACCACTGAAATCCAAATTAAAAAGGGAAAACTAAATTAAAAAGGGAAAACTAAATTAAAAAATAAGGTTTATATGTGAGTGGGACATTCCCCAAGCTAGCTTTAAGTAGTACTCACCTAGGTAGCAGCATATATTTTGCAATGGCCCAAAGTACAAATGTTCTGCACCCCAAATTAGGTGAAAGACTGAAGAGCTTTAGCAAAGACCTCACTAAAATAAAGGTTTGCACTGACCTATCTTTACAAACCTAGAATTACCCTGCAGTTATTTCATAGTTCCTATTTTCTTAGCACAACTACCTCTTAACTGTATGCATTAATTGAACAAAAATTTCAAAACCCCCAAGATTTCTATCTCCCAAAGGAATGACAAAGGATGAATTCTTCATTAGGTAAGAGTCACTTCATCGTCTTTGATCACCTCAAGTTCAAGGCTTTGTAGACACATTAATAGAAGTTTTGTGAAAAGGAAGAGGAATTTAATATTATTAACAAAGATGTTCTTTTCTCACTAGTTTTAAAGGTAGTGGTCTTAATATTTTTAATCATTAGTCACATAAGTAGACTGAAAGGTCAATGTCAACGTCATAATATTCTGGTTTGTGAAGTGAAACATAGCAAGTTCTTCCAAGCAAGTAGCAAGGAATAAATATTTAACTGGTACTTTTAATATGATTTAACTTTTTTAAATTTCCTGGAACTTAAGTCTAATTAAGCAAAAAACCCCAGTAACAGTATGAACGTATAATTACTGATCCTACTAGATTTGGAAGAAAGGGAGATTTAATTTATGCACTCACACTAGTACAGACCTCTTCACTGGGGAAGAGGAAAACAAGCTGGAGTGACTGGTCTCATGCTTGATAACAAGACCATACATCAAAAGAAGAGCAAGATAAAATGTGTTTAATGAAACTAATTGTGCTGTAATTTACGTTTGAAGCTAAATGTCATTGGACAGCAAAACTGGGGTATTTTGGGGAATGGGAGAGAGTTAAGGAGTGGAGAGAGAAGCCATAAGAGCAAAGTACTAGAAAAAGATAATGTAAGGAAAGAGGGAATGATGATGAATAGCCTTAACCTTTCCTAGAAGGCCTTGGCTAAGCTGAGTCAAATTCAGTAACACTCTACAGAACCGACCTGACTGTTGTCCCATGGTCTAACAGGAGGCTGTCCAGTAGCGTTCAGGTGGCAGGAGGTGTCTCGTGCCCACCTAATGCAGTTCTGACTGGTCCCTGCAACTGCATCCTTCCCAGCTGCAGCTGCCATGAGATCATTCCTAAATAGACCTATCAAGTCTAACAACTCTATTCTTTCTTTTTGAGAGAAAGAAGTACAAACTGCATAGGAACATTTACCTTTTCAAAGCTGAATTTTCATTTGAAACTGTCAAGAGAAGGGTTTATCTATATGTGGCTATAAGTCGTAACAAGATTCCCATGTTATTTCAAATGTTTTTTCTTTAAACAAAACCAGCTCATGTCAGGAAGGTTGCCTTAATTAAATTACAGCTCTGTATATTTTCCACATTAATTTTTGTGCAGTAAGTCTTTCTATTGTGAATATCTACTGTTCATCCTTCCTTTGAACTGGGAAGCGCAAGAAAATTTTCTTTGCCAGTTTACATTCAGTAAGCGCCAACCTCCAAAAGCACATTGCACCTGCACCTCTTGTTGGCTTGAGATAACATCAGAAATTGTCCATCTCTGAAAAACCTGGCACTGGCAATCCAGAAAAGCCATTACATCTTGGGGGAAGGATCTCCCTCAGTGTGAGTATAAAAACAAATCTTAAATGATTAAACTAGTGATAACAGTACTTGGAGTTTTCCAGGTTCTTTATCCTGTACTGACAGTACTACAGTCTGTCTTCTAGCATCATCATGCCTCTTGATTTGCAGTTCACTTTACAGAACATGCCTAGAAGATGCCATCAGTGAAATACGCTCATTGCTGCAAAATGAAGCAAAAATACTACACTTTTAATATTTTTTATTTTAATATATTAAATTCCTCCATAGCACTAAACTAAGCAATTATAAATTCACTATCTAATTGAATGTATATACTGTAATGCTATTAGTGTCACAGTGAACGTATTTTCTTCCACAGCTGTGTGTCTCTGAATCACAATATTGCTAAAAAGGCGCTGTTTTCCTGAAGAACTTAAGTCCTGAAAATTTTTCTCTGCTGTGAGTATAAAATGGTCCCTTTCCTGTGAACAAAATCACAGAGCAGGAAAACAGAAAAAATTATAGAGAATTATGGCATAAGCCTCAGAGAAAAGAATACATTAAATACATACTCATAGAAAGCTTATACCAAAATGAACTCTGCCTTTTCTGCAGGACAAGGCTAAATCTAATTTCAAAAATTATTTTAAGGTTTTCAACTCATTAAAAAACCCAAAACAAATAATTTGGGATTTTTTAGAAGCTTTCTTGTGTCAACAGAAAAAAATAAACCTGCAAAATAGGTAACTTAATCTCATATTTTTTTACCACTTATTCCTGAGGGTAGTTTTTAAACATTAAAAGCTAAGCTGGTCATCAAGCCGTAAATGGTATTTTCCATTATTTGTGTCAGTTTGGAGCAGACAAGATTTACTCTTGTACATTCTTGTGACTATTAGTTCAAGATTTCATATTTTTAAGATTTAAATATTTGTAAGAAGTAATTCTTTGTACATGACAGATTCCGATACTCACAGAATATTTAGTTTTATATATAAAATCAAACACTAGTAACTAGCAATTTTTCTAAGCTTCAAGTCCATCTTATGCCCTAGATGCCCTCATAAAATCCAGTCCCTCTGATAAATGTCACTGTCTGGGGACACTATACTCTGAACAATCAGGTTGCACAGCAGAAAAGTGGGGTTAACTGGTTAGTTATACGAAAGTCATAGTGAACAAAGGAATTGGGAGCAGAGAATGGAAGACACTTGGGTTATGACAAAACTCTCTTCTGTTGTGCAGGAAACCTCCGCTACACTGCACGCAGCAGGCCACGACAGGGTGGGCAGGCGATAGGTGCTCCAAGGTCCTGATACCCTGGCAGAGCTTCCCCGTGGGCACTGGGTGCATGTGCAACTGCTGCTGCACCTGCGGACTATGGAAACGCAAGCAATATAAGGACTTTCAAAAAGGCTCAAAATCACCACTCCCATTTTAGAGGTGGACATAAAAGAGGTATAAGGTACTCAAACTGATCGTAACGATCCTGATTAATTATGATAGAACTCGTGGAACCAACTGACACAATATAACAGACTGTTTCAAATGAAAACCCATTACGTATATAAGATAGGCAAAAGATGGGAGAAGAAACAGAGATGAAATGACTTCACCAAAGCCGTACACCAGACAAATTTTAAATCAAGCTTGAATCTAGGTTTTTTGATCTCCCAATACAAGACTGATAGCTAAATTCCAGCTCTTGCTGAGCAAGTGATGTAAAATTAGATTTACAAAGGTTATGAAGCTACCAACATGCACACAGTGTGATTTTTCAAAGTGCCTTACAAGACTGGATAATATATCCTATTAAAATCAAAACACCTTCAAAAGAGCTTTGAAAACCTGATTGTCCTCAGCGCCTCATTTTTCCCCCCATTAAGCACTATTCCACAGCTGTAGACACACAAAACCACAACTGAAAATAATTTTCTGCATCCTCACAACAGAAAGCTGCATATTTCTAAGGCTCTTTCATACGGCTACAAAAATAGAATTAAAATTACTTCTGAAGCGTGCTTCCTGTTAAATATTATCTATGAGTTTTGAAATTAGAATGCCCATTCCAAAAATAACCTCAGTGAAAAAATGAGAAGTAAAGGACATCCCTCAAATCTGTGGAGCAATACAGCTCTTCAGATGAAGCCACGTGTACTTCACACAGACCAAAAGTATTACGCATATTCATATAAATACTAATTAAAATCTTCCATATCACAAGAGAACACATGTTGTGCCCCTCAGAAAGAGAGGGGGAGTTGGGGAGAGAGAGAAGATATCAGGATTCACCAAAGCAATCAAGACTAATCACCACCAAAAAAAATTAAATTACAGAAAATCAAAAAGAGAGGAAGTAGGACTGAAATAAAGGAGTAGGACATAAGCTGTGCCAGAATTCTTAGGCTCTATGCTGCACCACAAAAAACAACAGACACTTACAAAAGAAAAAATGAAAAATGGCTTTGCACTTTTAAATAGCTCCTAGCAGTATTCAAGCACTGCTCACTGTTCTTACTGCTTGAAAATAACTCCAAATGGCATGTAGGAAGTGGCAAGAGTTTAACAAATTTCATCTCACAGAAGGATCAAGAAGCAACAGGGTCAGAGAGAGCCCATAACTAATCAGACCAACAACAAAAATCCAAGATCTAAAAATGCATCAGTGACAAGAAAACTGACTTATTTAGGCATAAGAAATAAAGGTCAGTGTAAATGTCAGGTATATATCACACACATGCATATTTTCCTTTGTTATTATTGCTTAACATATCTGTTCTTACAAATGAGTAGGAAAAGGTCTTAGAAGTCAAGGATCACTCAAGCTTATACCAGTCTAGTACAGATGTAACCAGCCAGGTTTCTCTATTTTAAAGCAACAAAACAAGCAATTACAAGAGCACTTTTACAGAGGACATTACAAGCTGGACTGGAGGGCATGCAGCATACTGCTGCCTTGCTGCCCAAGTTTCTGGCTCTGCCAGCATTCCTGGGATGACATCTCATCCTCTTTACACTGTCACTTTTCGAGCAATGAGCTGCAGCCAGGAGTCTTTCAAAACCCCATCCAAGATGGGAGTAAGCATGCTTGGGATCTAAGTATTGATGAAGAGAAATAGTTGATAATCTGGAAGCCAGCTTTTCCTAGTAGACTTTCTCTTTCTGAGAAATTTGTTTATTCTGTTAATAAATTGCGTTCCTCTTCAAAATCTGAAACAATATCAGCATAATTGATATACTGTATTTGCCATACCCTCATAAGATGCAGTTCTATTGTCTTTTTAAATTTCACCTTTTTAAAGGTTAGTCTGTAGAAGTCAGATAGAGAACTAGATGAGATTTATTTTTATCTGCTTTATAGGATTTAGATGACCATACTGCAAATCATAAGGGCTGACTGTTAAGAAACCCATTCAAACCGCAGAGCTGCAAACCCCCCATTGCTGAGAGTCTCTGCTGTGAAGCATTGTGTTATGGTACAAAACATCTGTCATGCCCTTTTCCCAGCACATAGCATGCCATGATGATAAAATTCTTGTGTCCTGTTAATGTACCTATACAGTCA
Organism: Astur gentilis; assembly: GCF_929443795.1. Lineage (NCBI taxonomy): Eukaryota > Metazoa > Chordata > Aves > Accipitriformes > Accipitridae > Astur > Astur gentilis. The sequence goes on along the minus strand of NC_064886.1, from coordinate 39,964,234 downwards.
CTTTCAGATTTATTTATTTATTTTTCTTCTGCTGCTAAACCTAATTCTAACTTCTTTCTCAATCTCTGGGGCAGCCTCTCATATACTCAGTGCACCTGCATTACTAACCAGAAGCTGCCTGTTTGACCACAGAGCTGAACTACCTTCCACAGAGCACCCCCCTCCTTCCTCAACATATTCTTCTCCAGTAAAGGTTTTACACTTTGTTGACTCTGTTTGCCAAGCCAAAGATAACATATTTCAATGCTGATGATAAAAGGTTTGGGTGCTGGAAATGACATCTACATGATTCGCTACCTACTGTGTGTTTGGTTATATATGTTGGTAAAAGCGAGTTTATCAATCTTCCTCAAAATTGTCATAAAAGGTTATAAACTGTTAGATTACGAAGGCTGAATTTTGACATCTGATTGGCTAAATATATCATGGAAGTATTCACAGTTAGCACTTTGCTTTCATTTCCCTCCTGTATTCTTTGCCCGGCCTTAGCAGTTACAATGATATACGAGCACTGGAGGTAACAAAGCACTGTTTATCTTTCCTGTTACTCTGAACTAAATGAGTTTTTGCTGATTTTGTCTACAGTCAGCTTTATTGAATTTTACATTATGCCTGGTTGTTTTTTTCCAAGAGGATGTCTATGGCAAATACTTTTATAATTCAGACAACTGATCTTCCTGGTAACAACATCTAAATGGATTAGCACATCCCAGATCGCAAACGTTTAGCAGCTTCTCTCTTTCAGTGTAACAGTGTAGTTGGTTTTTCTACTTTGCCAACAATGGCAAGGTAAATATTTCCTATGCAGATAAAAGGAAATATCTGAATGGTTTCTGTGTAATTGTAGTGGAAAAAGTCTGCACACACGTATAGAATGGAAAGATATGCCAAGAGCAGCCTGATCTCAAATAAAACGTTGTTTCTAATTACCTGTTTTCTCTCTCTAAAACTAATCTTTGTAACTCTTAACATGTTGAACCATCTCTCTACATTAATTGTCAATAAAGAAAGATTTAGTCAATGAGCCTCAAATTAGCTAAATTAACACGGTAATAGTCTCTTCTGAGTAGTCAAACAGTTCTAATGTAGCTCCCTAAGGATTAACAAGGGTCTGCTACATAGTGACACATCAAAAGACAGAATTTATTTCATGTTCTTTTATTTTTATTGCTTACATTTAGGCCAGAAAATTCCTGAAATGCTTCACTGGTCTTCAGTTCTGATGACAGCATTACCTGTTAAAACTATTAATCTTAAGGTATAATTAGCAGTTCTAGTGTGTCTCACTGGATATTTTTTCTTTTTTCTTTTTCTTTTTTTTTTTTTTTGAGATATCAGTCAGCTCTAAATTACCACATTAAGCATGTTACTAAAGACATCTCCTCAGTATACTATATGGTCCATCACCACTTTCCCTTAATTCTGAACTCTCACCTGATGTTTTACAACATACAACAGCAGCAGTTCCTGTGCTTCTTTTTCATAAAGTTAGATCTCAAACCAAATCTACAGACTTCTGACTTACTGATTTTTCACTATCTTTCAGGACTTTATCTGTGCTACATTTCTACACCTATTTTGTTTCTGGAGATAAAGCAGACCTCTCTTTTTCTCTCCCTCATGCTTCTGCTAAACTGCAAATTATGACAACCCCATGTGAGCAATTTCCTGATTTCCAAGACTCACAACGTAACTGTCATCTCTTGTCTTTTTTTTTTACCCTTTTCAAAACCTTTGATAATTTACAAGTCTTAACAAAAATGATTTTGAGTCCAAAAAATACAACTAAAACTTTTTTTTTTTTTTGCAACGAAAATTATTATGTTGCAGATCTCTACTTTTTCAGTGCTTGCATCAAGTTGTATCGGTTGCATCAACTGGAAAAAAAATGCACAGAAAAAGTAAACTATGTATTTGGCAACAAAGGAAGAATTGGAAACTCAAAGTTATTGCAGCAAAAATAAAGTCTGGATATATATACTCAGTCACAAAATGTATTAAATATCACTTGCACCAAAAATTGCAAATGAAAAAGTCCTTTTTGAACTCCAACAATCATCGAAACTCTTCTTCATGTACCTGCAAAATAAATGATCATAAAAGGAATAACTTCCAGAACTCATCACAGCAAGCTGTTGCAGTAAAATTTGCTTCTCCCATTGCAAAGCTGTAACTGAAAAAATGAGAAAAACATCTTTGTAATCACAGAGATAATCACTAACAGAACACCAGGAGTGAATTAAAGTCATATCAGAAATAAAATATGCCCTATCACAAACTAATAGTAATTAAAGAAAGGCAACTGTAATTTCAAACAGGTTTACCATGATAAGACTGAAAATTTAACATACAGTAGAAACAAATAGGCAAAGTAGGGGAAATCTTGCATCGTTTTGACCTGTTAAAATCTCCTGAGGCATAGCATTTTTTTTCAAACCTTAAATGACCTAGAACAGGAAGTCCTTGAACAGACCCTCTGAAGTTTATGCTCCAAAGCATCACAGTGACTTCTTGAATAGACTAGACTATTCAACCTTCACGTATCTAGTCCCAAAGTGGCATTGCACTCACAAGTAATGGAAATTCATCCTGTGGTATTTTACTCCATTATACTTCCCTTGAGCCTAGCTGTGTCAATTAAGGGACTTCACATCACAGTACAGATCCTTTCTAAAAATAATAGGCCTGCGTATATTAAAATCTGAACTTTCATTAAGAAATAGGGAGGTATTTTAACAATGCAGTATGATTTTCATTAAATGTATTTAATTATAGCTTGAAGTGTCACTATTGTTACTAACGTAATTCCTAGTAGCCCCAGTGAGTACAAAGAGTATCTTGTTGCACAGGTTCCTGCCTAAAAAGAGAAAAACAAGATTGCACCCAGTATTTATTCTTCACCAAATTCTGGTGTCATCCGTGACTAGGTCTAGTCCTGTCTCCATTCCATTGGTCCTGTCTCCTCCTAGTTTTTAAGTTGATATATGCAGCGCGCATAAAGATTAGACTTTACTGTTCAGTAACATAACAATTAGTTGCAAATTGCATAAAAGTTCTTCTTCACTCAGTTCTGCTACATCACCAAAAAGTGTTGTTCTCCTTCAACTTGGCAAGGTCACTTTTCATCAATATATTGCTGGTTCAAATATAAGATAATTTCTTTTATTTGGAGTAACCTATTTATAAATCCATCACTATTAAGTAACTTGCTAGCTCAATGCAAAACACATACAGAAACTCAGTCCAGTCGATACCAAGAGTTTGATTTTTGAGCTCAAATCAGTAGCAATCCATCAACCATAGAGAGCCTATCAAAAAGATTAAAACTATTCTGTTTGTAACTGAGGTGTCTTACAGAACTAAAGGTTTGTTACTATGACACCAAGTAAATTCTATGGTATCTGAGCAACAAAAATCACCTAAAACTGTATAGCAACCATATTTATAAGTAGTACAGTACCTTAAGAAATATGGAAGCAACAAACAATAGATCACTGTAATATGATCACTTGCCATATAAAAACTGTTCAGTGAACACAGATGCTGAAGACACAAATGAAAAAAAATGTTGCATGAACTGATATCATAGAGCTAAGTTCATCATTTGGGAGAAACCCCTTCATAATGAATGCAGGTCTCAGCTGCAAAAAACCAACTTAAAATCATTAGATCTACTTATGAAAGCAGAAAGATACCCAAATATTTTCTCAGATGTAAAGTAGGCCAAGAATAATTATTTTAGAGGCTTTGTGCTGGTTTCATTTTATATCAAAGGAGGAAGTGAAAATGAAAGGAAACATACTAAAATCTCTAGTAGGCTGTAAATTTTCTGTATGTTGAATGTTTTACAAGTATGATTGTGTCTCACCTTCTTTCAAAACCAGGGCTGCAGGATCACATAACTGTTCAATAGATGGCACTCTATGTTCTTCTACAAATAGCTTATACACACCATTAAATGGAGACAGCTGAGAGAGAGAGAGATGAGTGGACTGAGTTTAGTCACCTGCCCTAATTTTACTACAGACACCACTTAAAAAGAATTACTCTTTATCAGAAGATAAATGAGCTTCACACTAGAGCAATTCAAAGAAAGTGGAAGTTTTAACCACAGAAAACATGCCTGACAGAAACGCATTTTAAGTAATCAGACCTTCATCTTTCTCACTAAAAGGTCAAAAAATAAGCATGTCTGTGGATTGCCTCTTCAGCAAGGAACCAAAATTGTACAACAGCAACATTTTCCTGCAGAAAAAAAGGACATTCAGAGATAGATGCACTGTCTGTTTAGTAGAATGTTGGGGAAAACCTTATAAAAATGCATACTAAACACAATATTCATAGCTCATCAAATCCTGACGTGTTCTGGAATATACTAGTAACAAACTATGTCACTTCAACTGGGTTTGACGGCAGGTAAATTATATTGTGTAAGAGTTTAACTAAAATGAGGTTGCTCACCAAAAATATCTTGATGTAGCTAGGGTTTTCAACTTTAGAAAAGTGTTCTATTACTAATGAAACAAGAGAGAAGAAAAGGGACATTGAGATTATTTTTCTGCTTTGTGTTCTGCTTTACCTAGCAGATCAGAGAGAACAGAACTGAATAAATGTATGAAAACTTTTTTTTAACCTTCTGTCTGAAGAGGTTCATTTTCAGAACCACATTTATCTTTGAAAATTATCCATCAAATGCTGTTATTAAACACATTTCAGCTTTCAGATTTTGAATACAGTGTTGAATAGCTGTGCTAACTGATCACTCACATAACATTGCTGGTACACTCTGACTCTACCTCCCTTACAAACATTTATAGGGCTGGAATAAGTAATTTCCAGCTCAAAGCTTCATGGCAGCATATAGTAGGATGATTTTCCTTCCACTAGCATGAGTACTACTTTAATCTAGAAATATTCATATCAATACCAAATTTCTTAAACTCATGTTATTAGAAAACAGATGCATGAACAGCCACTACTGCCATCACAGCAAACCTTGTGGTCGCTGTACAAATAAGTGTTTGATTTGCTGTATTTCAAGATTCACATCATACAGCTAGTTTGGGCTTCTTTATACTATTTAATACTTGTTTAATTATATTTAGTAAGTAATAGATGTAGTTAGATAATTTAATAGAAACAACCCAGTAACCTAGAAATGGGCTTACAGTGAAACCTATAACGCAAAAACCTGTTTGCAGTTGCCAACAGTTGTGAAGGCCCGATTTTTACCCAAAAAATGGTTTTATCAGTGATTTTGTTGCTGAAGTATCTTAAACCTTCAGTCTTTTCTGGAAGAATGCAAACTATTTTTCTGTGATCTTGCTTTTATATCTGCTCTAGTTTTGTAAGTTGATCACAAGAAATAAGATTAGTGAATAATATCTTACTTGGTCAGCCTGCAGGTATGGAGCTAAGTATTTTTTAAAAAAGTCCTTCCCACAGAGAGAAACCTAGTATCAGCGTTCATTTTTGTCAAGTCACACAGCATACATGGCTGTTTTCCTTCCTGTCATAATGAAACTGTTATTTGTATAAGTAAGTTAACATCTGAAGATCAAAAGGCCAAATAAAAAATGTATCATAATCCAAGAATGAAAAAAATAGGGGAATTCTCCATTTACCAAGGTGGCAATCAATACAATAGCCTAAGAAATACTTCTCTAATTGTCATCCAACCTTCACATCACCTATTCTGTGACTTCCAAGAAATTTCACTGTTCTCTTACCAAGACAGGTATATACATGTTCCCTCAAGTAAATTTTACTCCAAATCTGTGTATAATTATCAGTAACATTTCTTAGACTTATTTTTTGTTCCTTCCACCAACAACCACAAAAGATCATTTACCTTATGCAGAATGTAATTAGTAGGTATTGTATTTATTTGACAGTTTTCTCATTTTCTCAATTCTGTGTAATTTGACAGGGACCATTACAGATCCGTAACTAGTCTTTCAGAATGACTTTCACAAGGTTAGTTCACTTATTAATTGACCCTTGGTAATGGTAATTTAAGAAGCATATTAATCTCATCTGTCAGTTCTAACACATACTAGATGTATAAAATAATTTGTCTTTTGCAAGGAGCCTTGCAACAGAAATGAAGTGTCTAAATTTTTAATTAATATGCATTTTCTTTCAACAAATGAGATTGGAGTGGAAGGAGACTTCTTTTCAGTGGTTTTCTTTATTCTGCTTTAAAGCTTCTGCATTTTATTATTATGAAGATAAACAGTATTTCACCAGTCAATAAAGCCTATGATCTAAATAATCTTCTACAAAGGACGTTCTGGTATTCTCAACACAGATCCCTGAAACTTAAAAATGTGTGAACAAAGCATTCGGAACTTCGACAGCAGTGTCTTATTATTACATTTTCAGATTAAAGGTTTCTGGAATTCAAGGAGATTTAATTCACTAAGAATATTAAACAAAAGATTACTATTCAGAAATTGAAAAACTTCAACCAGTATCAGATGCTTGAAGTTGTAATCTTTTTAAATCTGGTTTTCCAATGCATCATAGGTTGAGCAGAGCCTGCAGTTTATGTCTAAAAAAGAGGTATACAAAATTCTTAATCCAAAGTATTAGTAAGGGCCATGTATAAGTTCTCCTCCTTTATTCCATTCAGTAACTAAATAACAGGACCAGTTACCAGCACGGGGAAGAGAGCGAGTTGTGTAAAGAAGCAGTTGTGCCCTTAGTTTGTGATCGTCTGTACTTCATACACACAGCTCCCCGCATAAACACTCCAAAAGGGCGTCAGCATTCACTGATGAAGGCGCACAGTTCTCATTAAGGTTAGCACAGGTTTGAGGTGGAACAGAAATCCTCTGGTCTGTACTTAAAAGCAGAGGAGTCAAGAGAGTACAAGGTAAAAGCTGAGGTCCTCCTCCACCCCCCTTCTACTTTTCCTTTTGTGTTCAAAGAATGAAGAGACCTTCTGAAAGGTAACTTCACAAAGAATAGACCCTTATGCTGTTAACCCAGGGAGGCTATACTAAGAAAGGAGATCAGGCCAATATTTCTGCATTACCCTACAACCTCTTACAGACTCTGCTATCTTTTACTTCATGCTGGCAGCAGACTTCCACTGTTAACATATGGCAACAATGCAAAATCCTACTAGCTCTACAGGGTATAAAGCCCTTACTAGCGTCAGAGATTCTACTATGTAGACACCTTGCAAAATTAACCACGCAGAACAGACTGCCATACAATGATTACAGTGGGTCCACAAGACACTCACGGAGGGCCTTCAGGAAAAAGGAAATTCTGGACACTGCTGAGGGTGTGTAACTGCCCTGGATGACTGCATTCAGCCCTCTGGGTGAGGGTGGGAGACCAAATGCTGCGGGAACCCATCTCACAGTGCTTGTGTTTTCTACCACAGAAAGCTCCTGTGGATTAGGAATGGGTAGTAAATGTAGAGAACACTATACTAATTCCTCATATCTCTCCACATGTGACTTATTCCCCACTAATGACAAATATCTGTTATTTAGATTAATCCAGCTCTAAAGTGGAGTAACAGATATAAGACCAAAATGCTACCAACCGTATTGACAAATGCTACCATGCTTAAACTCCCACAAATTTCACGTGCATTCAGATTAGGCCAACAATTTGTTAAGAAGTAACTGTTCATGAAATGAAACAAATATCTTATATAAATGCATTATAGAAGATACAAGCAGTAACACGATGATCCCCTGTTTGCTGAAGCTTATCCCACTGGAATATTCAAGCTACTAGTAACTTTGATGATTAAAAACTAGAGGCAGCTAGACCAAAACTATGGCTTTGTCTTTACAGAATTTTACAGGTATGTGAATATCCATTTCCTTATAGCCTTCATGCCAGATTTTGTTGGCATGTATTTCAGATACTTAAAAAAATGGTAACCATCTTATTTATTGGCTATAGCATCAGTGTCACCCCCGCTGTTATAGTCTACTGCGTAAACAGGTATTCAAGCAATTTTTTAAAAACACAAATTACCCACTTGACAGACTACAGTGTCTCCTTCAGAATCATTAATGTCAATCATGTGAGTACAAGTTTTAAGTGCTGTTGAAATGCATGCTACTTAAACAATTGATCGTTGTATGGAACCACTTCAAGCTTAATACAGCCCGTGAGCATACCCAGTATTAGCAACTCAGTTACTACAACAGAGTAAGAACTTACTATATAAAAAAAAAAAAGCCTGCTTTTTCACTCACTATTAATACAAGTAACTCAGTTTCTTAACTTTTAACCTTCTGACTTTTGAAAATCTGTGATTTTTAAGAAGATCACAAATGTTAGTGTACGCAAGGAATGATCCTTCAAGAAAGGATACGGACCCTGTATGCAGATGTCAGAAGTCAGGGAAATCACATCAGACTGTAAAATTGGTAATAAAATTATCTTGTCTTACTGCTTGTGATTCCTAGAATTCCGTGACATCATGCATTGATTTTTGCCAGCTGAATATGTGCATTTGATTTGAGGATCTGAATCTAAAATGATTCTGAAGACTTGCTAGTGTCAAAGAACTCTGTACAGAGATGACAAGATTTCCACTCTGTCACAGTGTATGCTCCTACCAGTTTATAATACAGCAGCAAAGATCAGAGATGACCTGGACCGAGTATTACACTTTGCCACCGTTTATACAAGATTGGCTAACTACATTGTAATCAGCAACAACTCTGTTGCCGAGTTATTGACAGCTGGAGAATCCCGACTGTTACTCACTGTTTTCAACAGCAAGTAGAGAAACTAACCAAATTGTCAAACCAAACACATTCTTAAAACTTTACTTTATAACTTCTCAGTCCCTAACTTCCATCCAATATCTTCACCTAAGTTACTCTAGATCAGTGTCTGCAACAAAGAAATGAAAAATTGACAAGTGGAAGGAAATGAGGACTCTTGGACTTTCCGTGAAACCACTTTCATACATTGCAAGGTTTCTCAGTAACAAAAACCCATATTTTGCTGTTTGTTCATTTTCATACTCTGTTGTGGCCTGTTTTCTGATGATCACTTGTCTTGTATATTTGACAGGAAACCCGTATGTCCAAATGATTTTCTTCACTTTCTATTAGGGAAAACAGCAAAAATATTCCCCCACACACACATAAAAAGAACATAAACAGCAATGAATTAAGTGTTTAATTTCTGGTTTGGATAAAGCATGAACCTTTTAATACCAGAAGCAAAATCTCTCTCTTGAAAATAGGCTGCTTCTGAAACTCAGAAGAGATGGATGCCCTATTTAATACTTTTTAAAAAGCTGAATTACTTCATGGATGGTCATCATCTTGGCAGTTCTCACATAATTGTAGGAAAACTTCACACACAGTTTTGCAGACCTATGGGGATTTTATTGCATTTTATGGAACGCTTCAATAATATGAAAGGAATCCATGTTTGCAAACTAGTATGTGTCTTTAATAAGAGAACAAATACTTATTCACAGTGGTGTGAATACATGGTGTTAGAATCCAAGCAACAGGAGCACAGCAATCAGGATGGGCCAACAGGAGACACATGGAGCCAAAAGCGAGCGATAAGGACCTGACATCCGTGCTCTGCACCTCTTGCACTAGCTCCCCTCTGATGACGAGCTCCAGTATGATAAGTGTGCTCCCAAGCATAACTTTCAGTTTGCTTTCACTCAAAAGGAGTCCAGATCATACCTCCAAGCCTACTGCACAATCTGAAGCAAAACCTAGTAAAAGGGGACAACTGAAGGATTAATTTCAAAAGGTCCCTCCCAATCTAAAACCGAAAGCTAATGTAGAGGCACTCTCAGATCAACTTCGCAGTCCAACCTACTTAGCCACTCTGCAACCTGTGCGCTTCAAAGTCTCTTGCAACTTGTCACCAGATGTACCTTAAAAATCAATTCAGTTCTGGATGATGCCAATTACTGACCTCACTTCCATATATTAAAAACACACTTATGGTATGAAACATTTGCATCCTGTCTGAACAGCAGGTATGCAGGAACCCTCATACATAAAGTTATTTGTCCTTCATGGAGATGAAACTCCAACCGAAAATAGGCTGTTATGTAGAGAGGGCTTAATTTATGCCTCCCTATACGAGATGGAATGAAAGCAGCCCACAGAAGAATTTGAATATTGAGCTTTATCTGTGTGCAAGTCAGAATTCAAGCTTTTAATGTTCATTTTGCTTTTCTGTTTCTCAAATTGTCCAGGAGAAAAAAAAAGTAATAATTGAGCACTTTTTCATACGAAATATGTATTCTGAATAGCCATTAGCTGACAAAAAAAAAAAAAAAAAAAAGAAAGAGGAAAAAGCAGGTACACAACCAACACAACCGTGTAAATCTTTGATGAGAATGGAAGCTTCAGGAAGGTGTAAAAGTCAGCATGGAATATACCTAGATTAAATGGAATACTCAATTATGCTGTTTGAAAATTAAGTGGGCATAAATTTGATATGTCTGCCGCTGCAAACCTGTAGGTTGCTTGGTAATGGACATTGACAAATAAGTCTAAAAATCAGTGAAATCTTTTCCACAGGTTGCAGGATAAGGCTGTTTCAAGATAGCTGTGTAATGAAGAGTTAAGAGCAGTTTTCCCTTTTATAGGAAGATGGGAATGCTATGCAGATATGCAGAGATAAAACACGAATAGGGCAGAGGATAGGATAGGATAAGCAGGGGGAAGGGACAGATTTGTAAAAACCCAACCATGACTTTCTAATGAGCCAAGCCAATTTTGTAAACTAAGCTTTAAAATGTAAATTGCCCTCATTCCTTCAGTAAACTGTCAGCACAGAATTTAAAAATGTGAAAGGCAACATTTCTAAAGGCTGCTGACTAAAATCTATGCTCTCTATTTTCACATTATTTCACTTTATTGCTGCTTATTATTTCTATTATGGTAATAGTGGGAATAAATCAGGATCCTTACTGGGATGAGCAGCATATAAACTAAACTACATGGTTAGAGACAGGCCCTGCTCCAATAAGCTTGAAATCTAAATTTAAAGATACCCTTGTGACTGCAAGGAAGACATCACAGTGCTGTTATTTCAAATTAAAATACAATCTCTGTGCCTAATTTTGTAGTAATGTCTCAGAAACAACCTATGCTGTACTGCCTGGACACTGTGCCATGATCTAAGCTGAGAGGAACAAATGTTAAAGTCTTAATACTAAGTCCTTTGTAAAACTCATGGATAGGTTTTCCTAGACCTTGATAGATCCTTACTTAAGTATTTCAACATCCACACAGGAAGCACTAAAGGCAAGTTAGCCAAAAGTGAACCATCCACATAATGAGACACATACTTACGGGTCATCAGTTATTGAAAGAGCTGAAGAGAACTCATCACTCTACCATGGCTTCAGAAAGCCAAAGCTAGCACAAAGCTCAAAATCCAAAGATTACTTCACCTAGAAAAATGTCTGTGAGGTTAGCTGTAAATGCACCAGTGGCTGGACATCACAAAAGCAAAACAATAATTAAAGGCACAGGATGATAGCAGCACAAGAACAAATAATTAAACAGAAATACATTTAGGACGAACATACTGAGAAATTTCCAGTCAGAGCAATGAGAGTCTGGATGAGTTTTTCAGTGGGAATTTGAATGTAGAAAAATCAGATTGAAGATGGAGCTGGATCAGTTTATGCAATGAATTGTAATGACATAGATCATCATGTATGAGACCCTTTCCAGTTCCTTTTCTAAGACTCATGATCAATCTGGTGGTGTTCTCACTCTTTCTGTACTTCCCCTTCCCTTTGGCAGAGAGGTGCTAAAACACAGCAAAACACGAAGTGACGTTGTTTTCCTTTCCATTAATAAAAATATGATGTTTTTATTCATGTTACATTTGAAGGAAAAAAAACCCCACACTATTTTTCAACACATTCTGGCCACTGTGGCTAATGACTTTTGTAGTCTTTGCTCTAGACACCTCTGCTCCTTTTACCATTGTCAATCTTTGTGAATTTCTGCTCTATCGCTGTGAATGGCTAGATTTTGCAAATGTAGAGAACTTGTTAAAAATGATAATGGTAGCTAAAATGCAAATGTCATAAGTCTTCTCAAAATTAAGGAAAATGAATAGCTAAGACAACAAACTGACAATTGTACTCACTGAAAGCAGTAATGAGTCTGGCTTGGACTGCAGTAAAGCCAGGATTTCACCTTGTGTATGCAATCTGAAAACACTGTTTGCCATATTTTGCTTGTACCATATGGAACGTAAATATAAAAACTTCACTCCCACTCCAGAGCAATCAGCCTTGACTACAGCCACACCTAACATCTTTGCACAAACAGATGGCAAGTGCCTTAATATTTCATGGCACTGCCCCTCATAATTACAGGTTTTGCACAAATAAACAAAACACACATTACACAGTAGTTTGCATCTTGCAATAAAATAAATCAGTGGTAACATTTAACAGAAGTTTAGAAGATAGAACAGAAGAGCAGAAAATAAGGATTTAATTTTAATATTTTTACCATTTTTATAATTATAATTGTTACTGTAGTAACTATGACTAATGCACTGCTTGCTAACTGTTGGTAGTTGACCCCTTTGTTTAGCACTCTCACTTCACTAGGGTCATTTAAACACTAGGTAACAATCCATTTGTAATATCCACCATATCAAGTACTATTATCTGAGTAGTGAAGAGTAATTAATAACAAAAAGTTATTAGATAGTATTTCCAATGAACAAGATAAATATTTAAGGCATATATGTACATTTGGCAAACCAAGCTTAAACAACGCTAAAGGTCTATCCAAATAGTCGCAAGCAATTCGACAATAAAACAGTAAATCACTTACTGATTCTGATAACTTCTCCCTTTCAGCTGACTTAAAAGACATTAAGCAATTTTCCAATCAAAAGCTGTTTTTCTGTAGTTTTAAGATTTTGACATGAATTGAGGAAATGAAACTCAAGATGAAGTATCACATTCGTATCTGAACATTAATTATGTATGGGTTCATCTCCCTTGGCTACAAATTACATGTTTAGAATATAATCCAAAGAACAAAGGCCAAGGGAAGTCTCCCTTATTCCTTATGTATTATTTTGCTACACTATTTGCTAATCTAAGTTCCATTGTAAACATGGGAATATACCTAGTAATATGCTGAATATAGTCTTGCCACATGAACAAGCAGCCACAGGAACCACACAGCATTCTTGAGGTAAGAACTGAAGAATTTTATCATCTATGCCATTGCCATTTGGACCTGCAAAACTCAATTAACCTAAACAGCCATTTCACATCATTTCATATATCTTTCTGTTCTATAGAAAACCCATATGGAAGGACACTTTATATGACTTAGGCTTAATTTCCTAAAGCTCTTTACATAGGCTCAGTATATTCTGATCTGTGATGAATGCCATTGATTTTAAAAGGGTATATTCAAGCAGTAAGGAGCACTGCAGAAAGAGCAAAATCTGGATCCAGGATGGAAATTTCTACATGGGGAGAGCTATAAGACTGTGCTAATTTATCTTTTTCAGTGTTTTTTTCCCCACGTTGCCTTTCCTTTACTAGCCACAGAGCAAAAATAGGAGTCCATGAAATTGCAACTTGTCAGAAAGTGCTCAACTACCTTTAAAGTTCTTTAGTACCAGTAGCACTCAAAGCTATTGTTACAATATGACACATGCACACATTTTCTTTTCAGAGTGAAAGAAAGTGGGTCTCTCTAAAACAAGCTGTAAGTAATTACTTCTTGAGGTTCTATTCGTAAAAAACATCTGTTTTATAGTCAGGTCACATTTATTCCACATATGTTTTTGTGTGCAATTCAAATTGATTTATTTTATTCACTAAGTGGGAAAAGAGTATTTTTTTCCTAGTGAAGATCAGTATTTTGCTGGGGTCAGATAAGTGCTCCTTTACTCTCCAAAGTTAAAAAAAAAAAAATCGCTGAGAGAAATTTGGTGTCATAATACTTTTGTTTCCTCTGTGAGCTACCTACTAATTGAAGCACTATGGTTCACAAGCACATGCACGTTTCACCCCTATTCAATGGCTCACGTCAGGATCACCAGCTACCGAGCTCTTGTTGCTAAGAAACAGTACCCAGTTATATTTGAAATATATATTATGAAAAGGTGTTGCTTTTCTTTGTGAAATAAATATGTTGCCAGACTGACAGCCATGGAAACAGGCTGAGCGGTATGTAGTGTTTCTTTCAGTGTTTCACAATATAGCCAACCATGCTACCTGATTAAAACATTTAAAAATGTGAGATGCCTGTTTAGCTGTTGTCAGTATGCTAAAACAGCTAAAAAAGTGTATTGTGCCAATTCGATTCAGCCTTTCTTGTAAAAGAGCTTTGTTTACATTAAGCTAGAAACTGAAACTTGGAATGCTCATTATCTGAGAAAACATGGAATTTATAAACACAAATAGTATACACACATATGTGTACCTCATCTCTGTGTCTACGTGTGTATATACACACATATGTATATGTGATATCAGTAAGATGTGCTACTGCTGTTCTGGAGCACACTTATACCCATGATGCTGTCCTCACAGAAGAAAATTATTTCAACAGGACCATGCTGCTGCTCCTAAAGACGAAGAATTTAAACGCTACGTTCACACCTTCCTCTCCACTTAAGCAGACCCCTTTAACCTTTATTAGTAAATAAAGTATGCGTAACTCCAGATGACTATTAGAGAAAAAGCAAAAGCATGGTTTGTTGAAAGACATTATTTTCTTCTAGGTATAAATAAGCAAATAAATGAATACATAAATTTGTAATATCTTAGAAGTGCTTCTCTTGGCCCTAAGATTTTAAGACTATTTTGTATTTCATGCTTTAATAAGATTATTTTTTGCAAGCACATTAATAGTAGTCATAAAAGCACACATATTAGGAAGGGTTAATTAATCTTAAAGAGAGACATAAGATGCATCTCTTTTTAACAATGCATTAAATTACCATTCATTGAAATACAATTTAAAAAGAGACTACCACCTTTTCAGTTCCATTGAATCCCACTAATTATTTTTTTCAAAAGTATTCATCATCTTAGAGATTATCAAATCTCTTGTCCCTAAAAGTTAGGAGTTCAACAATCATAATTTACCAGATTCTGGATTTCTCCTAAGGTATTAGCATTTATAAGAAGCCTTTTCCAATGGAAAGTTATTCAGCATGTTACCACCTCTAATTCAGTAATTCTGGTAATTCAGAAGATATAACTGCAAGATCCTGTTATGCTTGGTGTTAACTGCACTAGTCCTACACCCAACATACTCAATTCAATTTTCAATTCACAGGAAGGCTGCTTCGTATTACATAGTAACAGTGCAATAAGGTCTGTCAAAGAGTTGCATATATTTACTTGTTTAAATCAGGAACATTCATTGGCACTGTATAATAGAACATCTGTGATTCTCTTACTTCAAATAATGGGAGTTTAAACAAATTGATGTTCTGAAGAACAATAATGGTAGTGGAAAACTTGAGTGAGGATTTGCTGACAGAAGCAAATTTTAACAGAAATGAACAACTTTTCAGTTGATGCATAGTCATCCTAACTTCCTTACTCTTTTCTCCTGAAACTCTGGTTCTGATTCTGTCTTGCATCAATGACCCTTTAGAGCACTTCTGCAATTTGAGATAAGATGTGAAATAAAAGTGGTCATGACAATAATTTAGACCTAATTTAGGAACACTTAACATTACCCTGTCATGTGAAGGGGCTTTGTTTCAAGTTATGGTATATATTTAATTCCTTACTGATATGATACAAGGCCACAAAAAATATTCTGCAAATTCTAATTTAATTAAAACCTCACAAACTTCCATTCTAAAACATGTATGTGTTCATACAAATATATACGTATGTATTTTTTTTAATGCAAGAATGTAAAGGTGATCATCAACAAAATAACTGTTTAAAAGAAAATTAAGTAAACGCCACTCAAAAAGGCAAAGAATTCAAACGCTTTCAAATCAGTTGATGCAACCGACTAAAATCTGAATGATTTGTTATTTCAAAATTTGATCATTGTTGTGTAACTTTTTATTTATTCAAATAAGATTACACAAGGTGAAAAATCAGAACCCACAGAAAATTCCCATGTTGTTTTCTGCTCAAAACTTAAAAAAAAAAATATTAGGACGTGAATAAAGTCTCAATAGCAGAACTGATTCTAGATCCTGTAAATAGAGCTTTTATGTTTTTCAGACAGACAAAATTTGAAATAAAACTATTCCTCTAAAAATACAATATAATTTTAAGCTTTAAAAACAAATTTCAATAAATACTTCACTCGAAATGTCTACTTTGAAGTAAAGTATTTGAATTTCAAAATCAGACACCTGGAAAAAAGTAAACCCACAGTTTTCCATAGAAAATTTATCTTTTGGATACCAATCTCTTAAAAAAAATCCAAATATTAACACCTGATCTTGTCTGAGCTTTCCTTCAACCACTAGATAAGACATAAATAGGCATTTCTGGGGCAGTAGTTGATAAGTAAATGTTATTAATATTGTCAACAATCTTGAACATGCCATAAATGCTCTCTTAGGTAGTTGCTGATCTTGAACATGCCATAAATGCTCTCTTAGGTAGTTGCTGATAACTCAACCAGAGTGGGGTGACTTATGTCATGAAAGAATCGTCAACTTCAAATGATTCCATCTAGAAGCACAAAAATAATTCAAACAACAAAAATCAGTTAATCAGATTACAAATAATTTGGTGCTGTTAGATGAGGAGTATCTGATTCAAGGTTAAATTTTTATTTTAAATATTTAAGTTAATCAAATATTGACTACAGAAATACTTGAGTTGAAAAAGGGAAGAATCTTCTACTTTCTGTTGGGCTAACTATCCTTTAATGTCCCTCTTGTCACAAACACACACTACTACATATTTCTTCATCAAATTCTCCTTTCTTAATTCTCCAATTCACCCATTAATCATGTGACTAGAACTATCAATTTCTTCACCTTATAAAGTGTGTATATAATTCTAGCTGTTTACTCCTCAATATACTAAGAAATAATGTAAAGAAATACATTAACTCTTCTAAATCAGTCTGGTGCGTCAGATGTTGGGAAACCTCAAAACAAAACCTAACCTTACAGGTAATAACACCACCACCGCTGCCACCACATTGGCTCCTGGGGGGTGGTGTGGGAGTGGTACAGATGATATTTAGTGAGAAGGGATGAAAAGTTTACAGTTTTAAACCTGGAGATTCTTTTCAGTGGGCATAAAATGACTTTAAATAAATAAAAAGTGAAATGGTCTTAAATGGGAGTTTCCCCCCCCCATTGGATAGGACAGATCACAAAGTTGAAATGTCACCAACCGTTGGACATATTGGAATTAGGGTATTAAGTTCACATCATTGCTTACTCCAAGCCACGCCCTGGGGACCCAATTCTCCCTTTCAATGACAAAGTCTCCTCTGATTCCACAGAACAGGTGTAAACCTCAAGGAAAACGATGACAGGGCACTGAGGCAACAGCAGCGTAGTGGGAAGGATTTTAAGTAGGGCATGAATATAGAGAAAAGAGAGTGATACCAAATGTATCCCATGGCTTTCCCCAAAGAAGTCTGGACACAATGACTTAAGGGATAAAGAAAAAAAGTAAACATATAGTACTTCCTGGGACAATTTTGCACTTAGCAGGAATCATTCTGTTGTTCTTTTTTTTTTTTTATGATTCTGTTATCCATCTACCTATCTACGTGGTTTCTAACACCAAAGGAATTGGCTTCCTACAGTGCCAACAGCTCATTCAAACTGTTCTACCCTCAAGATCATTCCCAACATAGAAGTGGGATACCAGAGACAAAAAGATGAAGTTGCTTGTTAAAAATTCAATAAGAAAGTAGAAACAGAACAACATAAAACATACAGCATTATAGTTTATCATAACTACAAAATAAAATTATGTCCTGCTACAGCCTGTCATACGTAAAAATACATGAATTGTGAAACTGTGGTCATTAAGTAGCTTACAATCTCAGAATAATACTATAAATGACTTGTCTCAACTTCTTATCTCTGTCCATTTCATAGGGGTACACAGATTTCTTATGCCAATGACTCAATCCACACTTTAAACTTTGATTCCCTTTTCCTAAGGTACTGGCACCCTTCCTAAAATATCTCAAAGTTTCTTTAATCACTTTTTATTTACATTTGAACCAAATCCCCTTCCAATAAAAGATATCCAGCATGCAGCTTCAACAAAAGCTCAGCATGTTAATGAGGTTACTTAATGAGCTTAAAACTGTTAGTTTTGGTACAAAGGATAAGACTAGCTGAGATGTGTCTCAGCACACGTACTAAATAAGTGATTTCATATCAAAGTACAGTTTATTTTCAAGATGGGAAAAAAAAAAAAAAAAAAACCATTACGACAGAAAGAGAGCTCACCAGGACTTCTAAACAAGAACACAACAAAAAAAATCCCCACGCTGAAAGAATAAACTGATTACTGTCAAAGTCTATGATCTTACAAGCTACAAACTTATAACCTGGGATTTCAATAGTCGTTGAAACATTGGGACTTCAGTCCTCAGCCACCTTACAGGCTGCAGGCAAAACAAATGTGATGCCTTAGTATGAGACTTGCCATTGTAATACTCTGCTATAAAGATAAAACATAAATATGGAGCTGCAATAGATGTAGGTGATAATACAGTGCAGAGATAGTAGCTCTCTTCTGTAGAAGATTTGGGAATTTTGAAATTTTTTTGACTGGAAATGAAAACCAAAACTTAATTTCAATTCTATGAAAGACAATTAAAATAATTTTTTAAGGAAATTGCTTAATTTGCTTTAAGACACACAAAAAAAGGATTTTTTTTAAGTTTGGAAGAAGGAGCAGAACTGGGTCTTCAGAGCCTTTTGACCCTTGGCTCCAATACATCAATCAGGATGAACTCAATCCTGAAATCAAAAACGTATGTGCACTTTCTGAACAAGATCACGTTTCAGACAGTCATCCACAGTGAATTTTAAAAGTTTAGATTTTCATTTAAACTTGCTCTTAAGAAGGCACCAATACATCTTCTCTTCAAAGAATATCTGATGTTCTGCAGACAATACTGCTACAGTGACATCAATTGTCAGCAATAGATTAGTTTTGCAGTGTGCATGGGTCAAATGTCCCAGTTCAGTTTCCCTTGACACATTCTATTAACGCTATGGTATTAATTCAGTGGTAAAGTTGTTGGTCAGGACACTCAGAAAACAACTACAGAAACTACCTCCTACCTTCAAGAGGTAAATGTCTAGGCTTCAGACTATTAATGACATTGAAATATAGTTCCCCAAGGATGAAAAACTGGGCCATAAGAAAAGCTGTAGGGTTTTCTTGGACAGGGTAGGGGGGTAGGTTTTTTTGGTTTTGTAAATATTTAACTAACAAGAGGAAAGACTATTCAGCTAAGATACTACCCATTCCTACTTCAAGACTTGCTGAGGACCATTTCTTCTTAGCCTGTTTGGACTAAACCAAAGGCTTTTTGAAGCCAGAAAGTGTTTTATTTTTGGAAGAAATTCCAACAGATAGAATAGAAGCAGAAGACACCAATATTTTTAACTTGTCAACATTGGGAAATAATGTTGCCATCACCTGGGTTTACTCCATCAATTTGCATAGAGAGACTCCTGCAAAGACTTCTTGCTAGTGGCAGAAGAATCTAAGCGGTAGAACTGTCTAAGAATCATGGATAATAATTTTCTTCTGGCAATTATAGAGAAAAGGAGAAAGACTGTTCTCCAGCTAAATGCAAAACAATGCAAGCTCACTCTTTATACATATCTTTTTCTACTAGAAAGGACTTCCAAGGGGAAGCTTTATTTTTAAGCACACCTCACCAAATTCATAAACTACACCATTCCAATGGAATTCAGAAGCAAACCAATGGTAACCATTGCCAGGTTTCACATGACTATGGAAAACTAACATAACATATACTCGAAAAAATTCTTTCATCTCTCCTTTATTGCTTCTGCTTTGAGACCGTGGACAAAGAAAGCAGCTAAGTTCAGCTCAAGTATTAATATTTGTATTACTAAATACCTTATAAAGGACTTGGAATGTGTGGGACAAAAAAAGAACAATTCAAATCAATTTCAAAAAGACAATTTTGTTTTCATGCTGCTGTATATTTCTTCTGAGTGAATAATAACACACAAGATTGCAAGGAGAGGTTTGCTGTGGCTGAGACTACAACTAAATAATTATGCAAAAAGCAAACAAATAAGAGCAAAAAGACTACTTCCTAAGCCACAGAGTCCTGATGGTTGGCTGTCACATCAGGAGCCACTCCGCGTTACTAAGACTATTAGTCTCTCTCACAGTCCGAGACATAAATGATCCATAAGAGAATTTCTTGCCTTTCTAACCAATTAAAAAAAAAAGTTACTACTTCTGTTAAAGTTTCTGAGAAAGGAAGGTAGATCTAGAGGAGCTGAAAAGCATCAGGACTTCTCGGAGTCCCAAAGTGTGGCAAAAAGGAAACTTTTACTGCTTGGCGGAAGCAGATGGCAAAACATGAGAACTTCTTAGCAACTGCTTCTTATACCACACTGCTTCATCAGATGTGAGTTGAGAAATTGGCTCATTCTCTTGAAGTTCACTGAAGATCTTCCCATACGGGATTTATTGGCAGCTTGGATATTACTTCAAGCTTGTTGTAAACCACCTGGTTTAATCTTAACATCAAAGAGCTGGGGATTTAATTTATGAAACTTTTTAAAGTTTTTCTGAGCCCATAGCAGCTAAGTATATTTCACATCCCATCTGCTTTCATTCTTGTTTCCTCCTCACAAGAAACTATTCTTGTAACAATCACACTTGGGCAGAAGTTGAAGCTGGGAAATGCAATAAATGAATATTCTGGAAAATACAGAAATGAGGAGCATGGTCGTATCTATTTCACTGCAAAAGCCCAAGAGAATTACACTCAAAAAATTTTTTCTACAAAAATACTATAGATTTTTTTTTTATAACCATAAAAAATGAAAAATACTTGATCAAGTAGTTCTAAGGGTAAGGGAAGAAAGAGAGAAAAAGAAATACCTGTTAATACAGCTAGTTTAGAATAGCAGAATTCCACTTCAAGCATTATCAAGTATTTCCACTTTTTCATTAATAAAAGCAGAACAGTATATTTTGTTACATGTTATATTTTTTTGGTGGTCCATTATGCCATCT
This sequence comes from Astur gentilis, assembly GCF_929443795.1. Taxonomy (NCBI): domain Eukaryota; kingdom Metazoa; phylum Chordata; class Aves; order Accipitriformes; family Accipitridae; genus Astur; species Astur gentilis. The sequence continues at coordinate 39,943,008 of NC_064886.1, read as the reverse complement.
TTTTGTCAGCTACTTCCATCTATAGTGTTGTACAAAGTCATATTAATATTCTACAATGTTAATATTCTACAATTCTACAATATTCAATGAATAAAAAAGCAACAAACACTTTCCTTTATTTAATAAGAGATCTTCTATTTTCAACAGCACTCAGAACCTCTGGAGATACCCTTCTTTCTAGTCAGATTCCTTGATATTTTTCTGGTAGTGGCTCGTTAAAGACATGCATTTTCTGTAATGATTCATTATTTAAGTCAAAGCTGAACTAAATTTTAGAGTAGACAGAGAAATTCTAGAACATGCACTATACTGTAACTGTCCTACTTTGGCATAAAATTGGATCAGCCTTTTCTGCCTTTAGTATCTTAGGTATTTTTTCCCCTCACAGGTATACAAACAAAAGCATTAATAATTAATTCCTCCCCACAAGACTGGATGTTAAGTTGTACAATATAATCAATCTTAGTATAATTTCAAATATACGGACTTTAAAGCATCATAAGAATTCTTCTATTATCAGTATCATTTTCCTTAGATCTCCCACAAGCTTCACAATGTGATCACAACTTATCCATTTCAATGGTCTCTACTGGGTTTCACCACTGCTGCTCCTTACACAAAATATTTGCAGCATTAATTTTACTGCCACTGACAGAAATTTCTGTTTTCTTAGGTGTTTTTTTCTATAGATTTTAACTACTGATCTCCTTACTTAAATTCCCAAAATACAATCCTTCAAACCCCTAATGATCATAAAATATTTCAGCTTCAATTGTTTGTTGGGCTTTAACTAATAGCTATCTCACACATCCATATATCATAAGAAATCAGAATTGGACTTCTTATATTTCAGACAGTTTTGCCAATATTAGAGATGCTTACAAATACTTGGTGGAAAGCTCCATCTCTCTTCCACAGTAGCTGATTTGTTTCTACTGCAGCTTAGCTGTTTGTATATACTGGTCCTAATCAACCCATATATGCTTTATTTGTTTACAAGCAGCATATAAAAAAAGACACAGTTTTCACTGGCTGTCCCCTCAGATGAGATTACAATTTAAAAGAAAGCCTGTATTATTCCCAAGAGATTGTTTACCTGTGGGGGCTTGTGGAAGTTAGTCATTCTACGCACACCCAAAGCACAATTTTAAATACAAGGAGAGTCACAGAGTATAAATTAGAAAGGGCTTTAATCAAAGCCTAATGCAGATGGAATGAAACAGAGCCTCTCGCCTTCAAATGAGGCTTTTAAAAACATATCTATTACCATGTAGACATCAACTCACTCTATAGAGAAGGTCAGTTGTTTCATTACCCCACGTGTTGAATCTAGCATCATCAAGAGATTTGAAGTAAAACTGCCCTACTTTTTCTTTGAATTGAGCATACAGAAAATACTTGGAACCTGACAAGGACAAAAGCTATCTTTTATTAGATGCACCTATGACCCCGTAAAAAGTCTCTCTAAAGAAAGAAAAAAAATCCCAAACCCAAACAAAACCATATCTGCTGGTTGTGATAAATTAAACAAAATTATTTGAATGCAAATCTACTCCCTGCCTACCGTGTCCAGTTTTAGTACTCTGTCCTGGTTTTGGCTGGAATAGAGTTGATCCTCTTTCTAGTAGCTGGCACAGTGTTATGTTTTGGATTCAGTATGAGAAGACTGTTGATAACACACTGATGTTTTCAGCTGTTGCTAAGTAGTGTTTATACTAAGTCAAGGATTTTCCAGCTTCTCATGCCTAGCCAGCAGGAAGGCTGGAGGGGCACAAGGAGTTGGGAGGGGACACAGCCAGGGCAGGTGACCCAAACTGGCCAACAGGGTATTCCAGACCATGTGATGTCATGCCCAGTATATAAACTGGGGGGAGTTGGCCAGGGTTGGGGCGGGGGGGGGCGGGGAATCACTACTTGGGAACTAACTGGGCATCCGTTGGTGAGTGGTGAGCAATAGCATTGTGCATCAATTGTTTTGTACATTCCAATTCTTATATTATTAGTATTGTTATTATTTTTTTTTCCTTTCTGGCCTATTAAACTGTCTTTATCTCAACCCACAAGTTTTACTTTCTTTCCCCCAATTCTCTCCCCTTCCCACTATGGGGGAGGTGTGAGTGAGCAGCTGCGTGGTGCTTAGCTGCTGGCTGGCATTAAACCATGACATACCCAGAGAAGGAAAACCTCATTGTACATTTTAGCTACGACAGCTTTTTCGCCTTGGTCTTTAGTCAGTTCTTTGGGTCAGTTTTTAATGTTAAGCAAAATCATACAATGAAAGGACTTCTCAGCTTTAGGCAAATCTGCAAGCCTATTTGTTACCAGGGGTGGTTTTTTTCTGTTGCTTATTTTAGCTTATTGCCTTGCTGTGTGATAGTGTCTAAAGAAACAGTATCTGTCACTGGTGTTTTCTGAAAATTAAAATTCCTGATACCATGCTAATCAATTTCCACAGGGAAAACTGTTTACTTCAGCAAAAAGATTAATGAAAAATATTGGAAAAGACAAAATTCTGTTAGGCAGCTGCAATGCCAAATTTCCTCTCATTGGAATTGTTTTAAGTGACTATGTGATCTGTTACGGAAACATTCTGCCTTTTTCAGGCTATTCAGCTTAACAGAATATAGGATTGAGGAAACTGCTGGCCCACAATAGATAAAGATAATGGAAGAAAGTGTTAGCCTACTTAAAACTGATGAAAAGCAGTAATTTTTACTGCATTACTTCCTCCGCACAATAAGCCTTTTCAAATACAGCATTATTTGTTCATCTCTATATTTAGAATAACGCTTGCCTATCTTGCATTAACCTGGTCGTACCAAAATGCCCGATTTGTACATGGAACCGTAGTTCTTGGAAACAAGCATTTCATATCATTGCATTTGTTGTATTTGGACAGTTCTAAACAAGCCATATGAAGGAAAAAATACATGAGGAAATGAAGAAAATGCTAAGCAGCCCATTTATACTCCCATATATATGCAACAACTTCACTATGTTGTAGAAAAGAACCATCTAGAAAACTTCTGGGACATGGAACAACGTGACAATTTTTATTATCTTTAATGCAAAGTTCCTTATGCTTTTTAAGGTGAAAGAATATGGTTTTAGTATTTGAGTAATCTAAGTCAGACCTTTCTTTTATCCAAAGCTATAAACTCTTTTAATCACAAAGTAAGCTAGACAACTTGCCACTTTATTGCTTGACAAAGTAACTCATTGCTTTCCCATTGAATGCAAAGATCCTATGTTTTAACCACAAATACATGTTTGTGGCTCCATATGTTTATCAAAGTGTGGATGCTAAATTTCAAACTAGTCCTTGATCAGATTTAAAAGCATTCTGGATCAAAGGGTAAAATAAGGGAGTTGCTACATTTCATGTCAGTCAAATGTGAAAACTTTGTGAAAACTCTGTTACAGACTGTATGGAGAAGGGGAAGTTTAGACTAATTTCCAGACACAATAAAGAGAAATATTTCATTTTTAAAAGGTACTAGATCACATATATATGCCTCCTGCTCAGCCTGAGGTCAACACAATTTACTTTCCCTATATACCCATCATTCCTGTTAATGTCAGAGAGAGTTTGGGCATGATCAGGGAGAAGAAAACAGTGTGATGGCTGCTAGTAAGTAATCACAAAACTAAATTTAAGAGGGACCTGAGTTCAGGTATCACACAACAGTATCCCCTGTAGTCAGTCAGTTTTAAAGGTCTTGTATTAGAATACAGTATCAATGAAAAACTCAGTGCAAGAAATGCAAAAACACAGGAAGATTAATTGAATTAGAAGCTGACGTATGTCATCAGAGGTTCCCGAGTGTTTCACATTTCATAAAAATGCACTAAGCAATAAATAACAAAACTAGCATTTGAAAACAGAAGTTCAGCAGTGGGAGCAGTAGAGAGCCCAAACAACTGATTTTTTGTTGAACATTCAGTACCAGACTGATGCCATCCTTTCTGCAGTAAGGATGACTCCTGAGCAAGTGGCTATCCTCTGACTTAGTTGAAGCTTTCTGTAACATCTCATTGACAGTGCTAGAATAATAAAGTCAGAGTGCTTGTCCTTGAAAACATCCTGAAACAATCTTTCTCAGTAGGATAAAACACTTGTAATGATCCAATATATGAGCTGGGAAAGCTCACCAGTTATATTATCTTTCCTCCAAATACCAACATTTACATCTGGCTTTTTCTGAAAAAAAAAAACACTTTGCTGGCCTTCCTCAAGAAACACATTGGTAATTTCTAACATCTTACAAAAAGATTTTAAAAGCAACATGACACAAACCTGTATTAAATCATTCTGTGTAAGTTTTCCTCTGAACTAAAAACTATACATTTCTTTTGAGAGTTCCTCTTAAGAAATATTGAAAAATGTATTAGAATATAGGACTTAGACCAGTGGACTCCAGTATATATTTTTATATTCTGCATGTATTAAAGAAGCACCACTGGTGTTTTGCACCTCACACCACTCAGAGCACAATACTAGCGTAAGCCTCAACACAAGGCGCAGGTCTGGTGTGTTTCCGAAAGAAGTGCTCAAGTGAGAAGCAAACAACTCGTAAGAGCTGAAGATAAGTAAGTGTTGACCAAGGGGAGAGCAATAGCCAGGAAAAACAAACTTGTCCAAAGTTTCAATATAGGAATACCTTGAATTTAATCCAATGGGAAGAAATATGTGGGTAAAACACTGGTAGCATGGTACAAGTACCTAGTAGTAGAGATAATGGTTTCATTTACAATGAACAGGAGGTACAATGCATTTGTGCTGCAGAAAAGGTGGAACAGGTGTTAAGACTGAGGGATATAGTATGCAAGACGCAAATCAGCTTGTAGTTTACTAATAGAGGAAGATCTGAAAGGCTTGGACATTGCAAGAGTATGTGGAGCAAGCAGAAAAGATGACAGTATTGGATGATTGACAGGAGGATGGGTGGGTTGCCTATATTGACAGAAAAGGGGGAAGACACAAAGATTATTTCTGAATTGGCAGTGAGGCATCCAGGAGGACATGTCAAACAGAAAGGTTTTGATATAAAACTGCATCAAGAGAGAGGTCAGGATAGAGATAGAGTGTCAGCATATATACAGTGCAGACAAGGGGTGCAGAGACAGAAGGAGGTGGAGATAGCCCAGGGAAAATCCCACAGAAAGGAGATTCATTCGAAGACATGCTGACAGGACAGCCAGAAACAAGACAATTGGAAAAAGATGGATTCATCAAAGATGAGGAAACTGAGATTTCCTTATCAAAGTAGGATGGACAATGTCAAAAATAGCATCCTTCTCTTAGGGTGAACTAGAATTTTCTTCTATTTTACTAGCACTCTTGTAAAGTCAACCTTTTCCTTAGCCAGGTGGTTGGGAACATCACATGTGACATTTACACTGTGATATAATGAACCACCCTAAACTTTGTCAAGCTTTTTAAAACTAAACACTTTTCTACATGCCTACTCAGAACAAAAACTTTCAGTGATGTGAAAACAATTACAGTACATTTCTAAAGTGCCAATATGAGGCACAGTAATTGAAAGCACCATTTAAATAACAATAATATGGATATGAAACATGTACCCATGGTTTATAACAACATGATGTGCTCTATACCATTAACTTTTAATTAACTCCAATTTTGCCACAATTAAACTCAATTAGAGCAGAATGTCTGACATTGCAATTAGCTGTATATAAACACCCCAGTTGGTGTCACATTGAATTAATGTCTCCTGATGGTGGACTCTCTTTCCAAGGATAATGGATTTACCACCATCAGACTGTTAATTGGACCTGGCACCTCATGTGTTGTATGTATTTAAGACATAACACCAGAACTTAGTTTCCTGAACAACTGTGCTTGTCAGAGCTACACAGATTTCAAATGCAACTAGCCAAATTCTTTACTGCACTATAAATTCTGTAATCATCCCCATATAGAAAAGCTCTTAACAATTTGAACATCCCATTTTTTACATCAGAAATTTTACATTCACTCCTCACCACTGTTGAGCAATGCGTGCGTGACTTAAACCACTTGGCATTAGTCATAGAGTAAGTCAGCATTTACTAATAGTAAGTGCACTAGTATCCAACTTTAAGCAGAAAATATGTGAGATTAACGCGACAGTTAGCATAAGTAAAGAAAGAAAATTCATCCTAACACCTTTAAGAAAATGGTTATTTAAATCCTCTGAATTCCCTAACAACTCTTAGAAAAAAATTACAACCAAATCTAACACAACAGACAAGTGAAACAGAAATACTGGCTTCACAAGGGAAAAAATGAGCATTTACTTCTCTGCATATTTAACCCTAAGAAAGCTGTAGAAAAAAAATTACACAAAGTCATATAAAATACAGAAAATTGGAAGATAATCTACCACATCTTTTAAAGAGCTAAATCTTGGTTTAAGAGATTTTTTAGTATTTAAAAATCTAACACTGAGTCAAATCAATGGGCAGTAGAGTTACTTAAATACTAAGTACTTTGGGGGTTTTGTGATACATTTCAGCTCCAATTTATAAAGAATGTCTGTCTTCCTTTCCTACCATCCTAATTCCTCCATTTCACTCCTGTTTAGGATAAAGCAAGTAGCCTGTGCAGAAGCTGGTAAATTTTCCATGCTACTCACATAGGACAAGTTTTTTGTTATGAAAAGGAAAACATTCTCATTAATAAGAAGCTTTAATAAGTCTAGCTTAAAATGATGCTTATACGCTTCATGCGTACGTCCTAGCGCTCTTTGTGAAAAGATAAAAGAAAATTGACTTTGTGGATATGACTTACCATAATTATATGCTTCTCAAAAGTTTTGGGATTCAGAGCAGAATGCATAATTGCTTCAAATCATACCTTTTACATTTGTCATAAAACACCGTAATTTATGGTGCTGAATAGTAAAAATTAAAACTGAGTAGCTAATATCAGCACATTAGCTTCTCACATAATCTGAATGACAGTATCAACAGGAGCAAAGGATCCTTCAACATAGGTGCAGGTTTGAGTCACTACTGATGCTGTGTGAGGAGTAGCATCTACTAAATCACTAAAACTACTTCTTTGGGGATTAGAATGCGCTCTTGATGTCTGCAGGGTAAGGTGATTAAAATGTGCATATCTTGCAAGAGCTGCTGAGATCAGAAGGTCAGGTTCTGTGGTCATTTCCAATAACATTGGACAATCACATATACAGACTGAAAATGGAGGAAATAGAATAAGCGATGAAAATGTGTTCAGAAAGACATTAATGAATATTCTAACAAAGCCCAGAACAAAACATAATGAAGGAAGAAGGGAGGAAACCTTATAATAGGGTAGAAAATACTGCCAGTATTAGGAATAAAGCTGCTCATAAAATTCTTGGTATTTTATCTGTAATTGGGGAAGGTTCTGGTTAAGTCTCAAATGCATGTGTATATGTCTGAAGTATGCCCTAAGACTGCTACAGCAAAGCATACACTGCAAATATTAATTGCAATTAAATATACAATGCTCACACTGTCATTTTAAATACTTTGAGCAGAATCTATTGGAAAAAAAGTCATTATATGCTACTGCTGACATTTATTTGTAATTATTTTCACTGAATCGCATCTTCAGTATTTTCAAAAATCAATGGCATTTCCTCTGTAAGCTGAAAAACTGCAAAAAATACATCACATCTTTTTTGCTTACTAATTGTTACTATTCTAAGAGTTTGATTTACAAACAGGAAAATAAGGTGATTGAAAACAGTTTTTATTCACAATACAAACCTTTGTCAAAAGCTTGTAATCTGACTGCTATACTTTGGGGAGATGCCTTGAAGCCTTTCTAAGAGATACAATTTTGCCTTTAATAACAACTTTAATTCAGAATTCAACTAATCAAGTCACTAATCCCACTCACTAGAATTTAGGGGACAACTTGCTTTTCATATTTCATCATGGGTAGATCAGCCAAGAGTTGACATGGGAAATTATTTATGTGCTTGCATCTACAAGTTCAAAGCATGTGGTAGAGGTTGTAAGCACAGCATTGATCAAAGCTACCAATAAACAAACGGAATGAAACTAAATGCATACCCTCAATTCATTTAAAGCATTTTCTTTAATAAATACTTTGCAAATAGGTTTAACAGGGACTGAATATCTGTATCACTAGATGACTTAATACCTTAAAATGAACAGTAAATGTTAATTTTGCTATTTAAAATCTGACAAAATGCAGTGTATTTTTAAAATTGATGTATTGTTAATATATTAAAGGTTACAAACACAGTTACAGTCTCCTACTTCTGTACTACCACATATGTATTCTGCAAAGCTGAATGACAAGCAAATTACATGTTTGGAGAATCAGTTTGCTGGCTCTTAAAGCCCATAAACATAGCAGATTGTGCTTTAATTTGCTGGTTTCATGTACAGCAGATCCACGATTCAATAAGGTCAGTGTCATTAGATATACCCTGCAGAGCATAGCAAACACACAGTACACATTTTCCCATCCCAAGATTTGAACTTAGAAACACTTTAGGCCTGACAAGCACCAAAATTGCTGTTTTTTCTCCAAGTCTCTCTTGGAAGCTCTAGATTTCTGACTGAGACAAAGATTGCAGCCCTCTCTGAGGAAAACTGCAGTTGCTAGGAATAAGACCTTCAGACCTGCGAATCCCAAGACTGCTGAATGAAACTCCGGCTCTGTATACAGTGGGGTATAACTGTTGCACTGACCATGGGGAAACTAGCTCATATGAAATGGTTAGCCAGTAGGGTATTCTTCCATATCGAACATTTTCTTTCCTCTTTAGAGGGGAAAATGTAAAATACAGTAAAGTTGCAAAGCATTTAGGGAATAGATGTTATTTTTAGAAAAATTTCTTTACTCTCTTTTTTTCCTTTCCACTAGGTTTCCCTAGCAGCAAGGGGAAAGAAAAAAAAAAAAGAAAAAAAAAAAGAAGTATTTTTACAAATTGTTTTCAATAACAAGAAAAATTGGTAGTTTAAAACTGTCATGATTTTCCTCCCCCTTAGTAATTTCCAAGTAGTAAATCATAATCCTGTTATGATTACTCTATTAAATCTTCTAAAACTAACAGAAATATAACAGCAGTACATTGCTTTATTTGTTCCCATCCACAAATAAAATCTGTAATCTCTATTCATATCACCTGTGTATTATGTACACACAATACATTTAAGGAATACATATAATAACAGAGCCTTAAATAGATAATAGGTATTTTCAATGCACTGCATTCAGATATCTGAATTACCATTAGGTAAAATAAATATTAAGAATAATGTCAGAGCAGAGTTTGGGAAGAATTCTACAAAGATGAACTATCTCTATTTTGCAAATTTAAACTGCAAGTACAACTGCATAGCAGAGTGCATTATATAACACATGTGCTAATGACAAAAATGAGAAGAAATTATAATCACTGTTTCTCCAAGCCTCTCGTGCACGTAACCATTTCAGATAGAGGTTTTCTGGCTCCATGTCACCTTCTACAGTACTTTACCCCTGTGCTTTCCCACTCAGAAGCCTTCAGTCCCAACTGGGTTGTTTTATGATCCTCTACATTTTAGTGTTGGACTTCAGGAGAGATGGAAGCACAACATTTACCAGCCCCTGCTCCTGCTGCCAGCAGCCTAACAAGTTTAGACAAGATGTTTTGTATATGACAGAAATACTCTCAGACAAAAAATGTCCTTATAGGGTAACTTGAAAAGGATCAGGATTACAGTTAACATACCTGTCCTTGCAAACTTTTTAGTCACACACCTGCACAATGTTTTCCCAGTAGCCACTGAGACCTGTTCTATCCTCTAAAGAAAAATTACAAACAGAGCACCTCAAAATAAAAAGATCCATCATGTGAGTCTAAACATATGGTGTTTTACATGAACTGATAGAAACAAAATATCTGTTGAAAAATCTTAAACTAAAGTCACATCTCTTCTTAATGAGCTACTAGAAAATAAAAATAAATCAAGACATTCACATAAATATAGCTTCATTTTAAGGAATGAGTCTAATTAAGAAATAATTAGTAACGACCTGAATAAACCAGGACAAATACAGCAAGACTTTTATCATTAACGTGTTAACAAAATGATGCCAAGAAAAATTTCCATAATATTAGAAGTCTCTTCACACAACACTCTCTAAATATTTATAACTGTAGTCCCCTACACGTCTCTCACTCATTTGCTATGATGCATTGAAAAAGATCTAAAGAAGGAAAAACGCAAACCCAGAAGAATCACCAGTTTCCATTAATGTCTCTGCCACAAAAGACTAATAAAGGCAAAACCAGAGATTCTTGCAGCTCTGCTTGCAAGTGTAGCATTACCAACTCTTACATTTTTATGAGTGTCATTACAGTTCGTGGTTTTCTTGAAGTTCCACCTATCCAGTCCTGTCATATTTTCATTTTAAAGAGATAAATATATTACTGCCAAAAAGAACTCGAAAGTTCAGATGATGTGGATCAAAAAAAGCCCAGAAGCCAGATTAAAAGGAACTTAATGCATCACTCAAACTCTCATGCAAGTTTTGGGGCTCTGACATATTCTAAATTCTTGGGACAGGTAACATTTCAGATGGTGAGAGTAGGATGCCTAAGGTTCAGCATGACTGAAGTCTCCACAAATAACTTGGAAATACTGTAATTAAGAAATAATGACAGTGCACTAGCAATTTCATGCTGTCAAGTATGGAAACAGGATTTCCATCTGACTGCAATAGAAGCGAGATTTGAGTGGAACAAAGTAGTTGTACATAAACATTAGGATATGCTAAGGTTTATGATATCATACAGTTATGTTTATGCACTGACACATACTTTTGGACATATTTGTAGGTATTTAATCATAGTGTAGCAGAAAAGCAACCTGTATACAGACTGAAGAGCAGCTGTATTATTTTGAAGTGGATTGGTATATGAATTAGTCTTATTGTCGGTAAATGTTATTAGTCAGAACTATATTCACAAAACATGCATTTTCTTACATTGTATTTCTTGTAAACACTACAGAGTTCACCTATGATACAAGAGGAAAATGGATTCCATTTATGCTCATGCAGCATCAGTCAATTTGTTAACCTAGGGCTAGCTGCAGGGCTAAATTATGCTGCTAGCTATACCCATGGCCCACTACTCAAGAACAGTTAATTGCCATCAATGTGGTAACAGAGAGACAGTTGATATATTTCAGGGTTGGGGGGACACGACCCACAAAGGGTTTTTATCTCATTTCCAAAGATCAAAATATAAGATGTTACTATCACCCACCCACAACCGGTCGTCTGCCTCATCTGTGGGCCTGGGAAATAGGGGAATCCTGCAGCGGACGTAAAATATAGCAGTCAAAAAGCTTTGAAGATGACACAGGCAAGTGGATCCTGGACTCCAATTTTTTTTTTTTTTTTTTTTTTAAAAATTTCTTTTTACAGCACACAGTTATTTTTGTATCGTTTCAATAATGGAGACTTCATGGTCCAATACTGCCATTTTTCCTCAAAGTCTCTTACAGACATGGAAAAAATACATAACAAAGAACATGCCATAGTAGGGGCCCAATGAAACAATTGCATCATATTTACGGCTCCTAAAACTCAATGCAAGAAAGAGCAGATGCAGAAAGACTGGATTTTGAAGATAACCTAACTGCACATTCAACTGGACCATGATATTTAAATAATGAGATTTGTTGAATCCTAATTCCCTCTAATGATGTTAGAGAAACATGCATAATGGAACATAGAATGCACAGAGTGGATCATTGAAGCATGCTTATTTCTTAATTTTATACAAATTCTTTTCACACATTTTGCAAAAATATCATGCCACTCCACATTAATTAAAACTTACTTTTGCATAAAAATTACAAACCTGTTTAGTATTTTTGCCACAAACACAGGCATATACAGCTTTAAAATTATGGCCCATTATCCTACAATAATTTTACAGAGATCAAGTATTAAAACCACAGTTCTGAAGTGACAGAACTAATTGTTATATCAGGTGTCCTATGATAGAGTTCCCTTTTTGAGGCTGAGCATTTTTGAGCAGACCACATATCCAGTGTTGGCAGAATTAAGTATTAGAATTATTTTTAATAAACTAAATGCTAGGAATTTCCAGCCAATCACATACTTCTTAAATTAATATCCATAATTTGATGGAAGAGAAATACAGTCTAAAAAGCATTAAAATGGAAACAAAACTCAATTTTTCACCAGAATTT